>NC_051245.2:63859-388331 GCF_015237465.2 Chelonia mydas | reverse complement strand
CATTCTGTGCAGGGAGCTGGAGCCAGTGTGACACTTTTCAGGGTTAATGAAGGTGTCCAGGGTGACTTGCTACCACCTGCTTATGGTGTGAGGGCGTCTTGTCTGTGCCCACCAGGGGAAGTTCTCCCAAAGCTACCGGCTGCAGGCAATACAGGTGATCCACTCTGGGATACTGCAAGCCCCACTCTTTCCTGCTGCAGGCTAGCAATTTACCCAGCCCACCTTGTTACAGTCGCATGCTCACTTCCTTGTCTTCTGGACACCTGCAACGTCCACCGATCCACTGCCTCTGTGGAAGCAGGGCAGCCCAGGTCACAGGCTTCACCCAGTTCGACACATGCCTTAGCACAAAGCTCTGGGGCGTGGCTCTAGTAAAACAAATTTGAAGTTTATTTAATGGAGCTTGAGATAAAGATTCAAATAAAAGTAAGTAAAAGGCTTTGGAAACATAAGGTTACAGGTAAAAGAAAAGCAATAAAACCCAGTCTGTGGCCTTTACTTATTAACAAGTGCCTGTCCTGTCTATTTAAGTATTTCTAACCCCCCAATCAGTCCACACAGTGCCTGTCCAGGCCAGAGAGCTGGGTCCACTTTCCATGAGATGCATACTGGCAAGGTGTCACCTCCATAATGCTAACGCCTTGTGCCCTTGCTTCCTCGCTTGGACAGTCCCAGAGGTTTGGGCTCTTTTCCTAACCTGGGCGTTTCATTCACTTCAGCGCAGATCTCAGGGTCCTCTGCTCAGAGTCTTTTCTTGGGGTTCTTTTGGTTTTGTCACTGCTCAGGCCTGTGTATGGGTCAGATGGAAACCCAGGACCGGGCTGGCTCGACAGATGCTGGGTGTTCTCACTCTTGGTTGCGTTAGCTGAGCCCTAACCCGCCTGTCAAGGCTGATTCCCCATTCTGGCACTTTGAGTGCAGAAGGTGGGGGCCTGCAAGGATTCTAAAAATTAATACTGGCCACTCCAGGCTTGTATTAAACTTCCAAGGTTACAGCTTCTCTCTGACCTTGGATAGGTAGATGCTTCCACCACCCAAGTGCAGAAACCCCCTTTTGAGAACCCAGAAAGGCACACTTGGGAATTCCTCCCTGTGGGGTACCCTAAAGCCCTTTCACCTCCCCTCTGGGGAAGAGCTGAGAAAGAAAAACAAAAGAAATCAGCTGTTGCCACCAGCTAATCAAACAACATGCACAAACCTCTTAGGACACCAAAACCCAATCCCGTTCTTAAAAAAGGTAAATTTGATTAAAAACAAAAAGAAAGAAAATACATCTGGAACGTAGGCTATTGCTAGATTTTAAAAGAGCAAATATAATAATTAAGCATCAAGAATGGTTTTCTTGAGGTCCAGCTTAAAGGTTACAAGCAAAACAAAAGCATTTGGGGGTTAGCACAGAGGAGGCCACAAGCCAATAAGAAATAAAAGAAATAACCCTAATCGCGTCTTCCTAGACATTCCCTGATTTATTTACATATCTGGGGTTTCAGATAAGTAGTCTCTAGGTATGATCTGATGGTTTTTCATACCTGGCTTAAAGCTTCCTACAGCATAGTTCAGCCCTGTTCCTGCTCTGTGTCTCCTCCCTCCAGAGAACAACAACAGAAAGACAAAAGGGGAGCCTTGTTTCAATTTTAAAAAGTTCTAGCCTTTCCATTGGCTCTTTTGGCCAGATGCCCACTCACTTCCTTTTACCTATGCATGCAGTCAGACTTTTTAACCCTTTACAGGTAAAGCAAGTAGAGAACAGTTACCAAGAGGGATTTTATAGCTAACTGGCTGTCTGGGTCCATAAAAGGAAGCTACCCTCCCCCCGTTCATTTATCAAACCATCCCAGGTCACCTGCTTCAGCTCCAGTTGTTTGGAACCTCAGATCCTACGTTTTACAGAGCTCCTAAAATACTTCCCATGGAAACGTCTGGCAATAACCACGACGATCAGCTAGTGCTTAGCTTTTGGCAGAGACCACATGTGACCCTCCCCCACACCTTTGGTCAAGTATTGCAAAGCTGGGCAAGACAAGAAGGGTGAGGTAATATCTTTTATTGGACCAACTTCTGTTGGTGAGAGAGACAGGCTTTCGCAGTTACACTGAGTTTCCTCAGGTCTGGGAAACTCACAGCTAAATATAAGGTGGAAGAAATTGTTTAGCGTAAGTAGTAATGTATTTCAAGGGACCATTCATGGTGAAGTGGCCCATTAACACCCTGGAGGGAAAGGAAAGGGGGAGATAAGAAGGAAGTTCTATGTGGGGTGGGTGTTAGTGGATTACAGATTAGTGTAATAAGCCATAAATCCAGTGTCTTTGGTCAGTCCATGATTTTTAGGGGCTAGCAAAGTTATGAATTTAAGCTCTCATGCTCATCGGTTGAAAATATTGTGCTGGTTTCCTTTGAGACTAAGGCCTGAGTGATCACTTTGTGAAACACGTTCAACCATACCGTTTTCCCGTGAGAGTTCATCAAGAACATAGTGATTGTCTGGTTTCACCCACATAGTTGTTATTGGGGCATTTAGTGCACTGGATAAGGTACACCTCATGTTGTGAAAGGCTTGTGTAGGACCCATGGATCTTGAAAGGAGTGTTGGGTTGGTGTTCATCATTGTAGCAGTGGTGATATGTCTGCAGGTTTGGCATCTGTTGTACTGGCAGGGTCTGGTGTGTCCTTGTAGTGCAGCAGAGTGGCCTCCCTCTGGACTTGAAAGCAAGAGAGCACTACACTCCTGCTGCTGGGTGGAGCCAAAACTGCCCCACCCCCTGTGCAGGAAGTACTGGGACAGGACAGGAAGTATAAAGGGAGGGCCCTGCAACTTGGTTGGGTGGGAGCCAGGGAAGGAGGCAGATGTTTCCACCCTGCTGCAGAGCTGAACCTGTGCTGTGCAGCACCCTGCCCCTGGGGAACACCGATCCTGGCGATGAGTTGCTGGGAGTGCCATCCACATTGTATCATGAGGAGGCAGAGGACCCTGAGACTTTGGAACTCCCCCCCCGCAGTCTGTGGTAGGAAGTAGTCCAGGGAAACCTGATGTAGGATTCCCACTGACCCAGTGGTGGAACCATTCATCACTGTTTGGGCCCTGGGCTTTGACCTGGTGGAATAGGGTGGGCCCAGGCCCCTGGGGTGCTGGCCTATTCACCCCTGGGCCAGAAGGTCTGTGCATTATTTGTGTGTTGTCCCAGCTACGAGACTGTGGGCCCAGACTGTATTTGCTGGCTGCTGTAGCCAGGCTAGGCTAAAGCCTGCTCCCTGCTCTGTCCCGCCCAGTGGCTCAGAGCTGCCTGGATAGACTGTTGATTTCTGTCTGCCCACCCCTGGAGACTGTAAGCTAAAGACTGTTCATGCTCTGCCCCACCTAGAGGGCCAGAACCCAGACTCTTGATTGGTGACAGCCCTAGCCCAGAGACACTGGGTTAAAGATTGCTTCCTGCCCTGTGCTGCCCGAGGGAGCTAGCGCTCCAGCCTGCTAATGGTTGTTTGCCTCTGCGAGGAGGCTGCGACCTGTGAACTGCTTATGGCTCGGCCCCACCAGCAGGAGCCCAAGTGCTGCTGTTGATGCAGCGAGGCAGGGTGGCCTCCCTCTCCCATTTGTGCATGAGAGACCACAACACTTGGTGGAGAATGCGGGCATCATATATGCCCTGAGATAAGGGGATGAGCTTAGGACAGCATTAAATCGGCCCCCCTCTCACCTGGTCTGGAAAGGATGGAGGTAAAAAAAAAAGATCAAATGGCTTGCTGAGGAGCAACAGCAGGCAGCGCAGCTCCAGCGGCAGCAACAACAAATGCAACAGCTGAGAATCAGCAACAGCAATCGGTCTGAGAGCCAGGGGCCCAACACCATTATAGACAACTGCATTGCTCGCATCAGCTTGATGCACTCATACCGACCCCTGGGGGCTCCAACCCCAGGGGAGCAGTGCCCCAATTGACCTTGCTGTGCTTGTGTGCTTGGCAAAAATGGGCCCTGAGGACAACCCAGTGCCTTCCTCAATGCCTTTGAGAGGGTCGCTTCGGCAGCTAAGTGGCCTCTTAAGCAGTGGGCCACCCTTTTGGCCTCTTATGTGATGGCCTGGCTCAGGATGCCTACTGGGGGCTCCCGGCAGGGGAAGCCCAAGACTCAGGTCAGCTAAAGCCTGCAATTCTCGATGCGCTCAAGATCACACCAGAGACATTCTGGCAGCAACTCCAGGAGAAGACCTACCCGCCCAAGGCCTAACCGAGGGTTGTAGCCCAACAGCCAAAGGACGTGTGCTGGCAGTGCCTACAGCCCTAAGAGCATACTGGTGCCGAAGTCACTGAACAAGTCATCCTTGAGCAGTTCATACATGTCCTCTCAGTGCAAGGAAGAACCTGGGGCCTTTGCCACTGGCCGCCAACCTTGAGTGCAGCCATGGCCTTCATGGAGGGCTCTTTGGCTGCAGAGACTGCTGTTGCGGCCAATGGCCCTGATGATGGCCAGCGCCAGAGAAGAGAGGATCCAGAGCCAAAGGAACTAACCTAGGCCCGGCCCAAGACACCATGAAGGACGCGACACCATCAATCCTCAATATCCATCCCATGCATCTCAGAGACTAGATAAAAATGGCCATGCTGGGTCAGACCAAAGGTCCATCAAGCCCAGTATCCTGTCCTCTGACAGTGGCCAATGGCAGGTGCCCCAAAGGGAATGAACAGACAGGGCATGGATCACTTGATGATAACCTATCGCCCAATCCCAGCTTCTGGCAAACAGAGGCTAAGGACACCATTCCTGCCCATCCTGGCTAATAGGTCCATCAATGGCTATCTTCCATGAACCTATCTAGCTCCCTTTTGAACCCTGTTATAGTATGGACTTTCACAACACTCTCTGGCAAGGAGTTCCAGAGGTTGACAGTGCGTTGCATGAAAAAATACTTTCTTGTTTTTGTTTTAAACCTGCTACCTATTAATTTCATTTGGTGGCCCCTTGTTCTTGTATTATGAGAAGGAGTAAATAACACTTCCTTATTTACTTTCTCTATACCACTCATGATTTTATAGACCTCTATCATATCCCCCCTTAGTCGCCTCTTTTCCAAGCTGAAAAGTCCCAGTCTTATTAATCTCTCCTCATATGGAAGCCATTCTATACCCCTAATAATTTTTGTTGCCCTTTTCTGAACCTTTTCCGATTCCAATATATCTTTGTTTTTAGATGGGGCGACCACATCTGCACGCATCTGTGGGCGTACCATGGATTTATATAGAGGCAATATGATATTTTCTGTCTTATTATCTATCCCTTTCTTAATGATGCTGTGACATTATTGACATAAGCTGGGACCATATAGATCGTTGTTGCAACCAAAGTCCTGTAGTGGCACCAAATCTTGTATAAAGGGGGTCAAATGAGGTGTCTAAGACAAGGTTATGGTTTGCAGGTTATGATTATGCTGTCTGTTTGTGTGTATCATTTTTGCAGTTAAAGTTATGAATATTGGCTCTGTACTGTCTGTAGTTCAAACCTGTGCTATGCTTCTGGGGAACACTCCAGACAAGTTGGTGTCAGCTCTGCCTAGCATGCTTGATGGCCCATTAAGGACCATCAGCTATACAAGTGACCCATTGAGAGAAGGCAGACACGCCTTGTGACTCAGCAAGGTATGCAGGGACCTGATGATGGACAGAACTCTGAGGTTTTTCCAGGCCATGTGATGGGCACCTTGTCTTTGGAACAAAGAAAGAAAGACCACATGGCAAGAGACTATAAAAAGCTGCTGCAGCTCCTCCATCTGGTCTTCAATCCTGCTTCATACCTCTGGAGGAACTTTGCTACACCGAAGCTGTGAACCAAGGACTGATAGCCCATCCCAGCTGTGGATGTTCTCCAGAGACTTGATTTATTCTATCACTGCTGCAAGCCTGAACCAAGAACTTTGCCATTACTGTATGTAATTGATTCCATTTAACCAATTCTAGCTCCCATCTCTATCTTTTTCCTTTTATGACTAAACCTTTAGATTTTAGATTCTAAAGGATTGGCAACAGAGTGATTTGTGGGTAAGATCTGATTTGTATATTGACCTGGGTCTGGGGCTTGGTCCTTTGGGATCGAGACAACCTTTTTTCTTTTACTGGGGTATTGGTTTTCATAAGTATTTGTCCCCATAACGAGTGGCACTGGTGGTGATACTGGGAAACTGGAGTGTCTAAGGGAATTGCTTGGGTGACTTGTGGTTAGCCAGTGGGATGAGACAAAAGTCTTCTCTGTTTGACTGGTTTGGTTTGCCTTAGAGGTGGAAAAACCCCAGCCTTGGGCTCTAACTGCCCTGCTTTAAGCAATTTGTCCTGAATTGGCACTCTCAGTTGGGTCGCGCCAGAACCAGCATCGTTACAGATGCCCAGAATTCTGTTCATTTTTTTCAGTGCCACTGCACATTGAATGGATGTTTTCAGAGAACTGTCCATAATGACTCCAAGGTCTCTTCCTTGAGTGGTAACAGCTAATTTAGACCCCATCATTGTGTATGTACAGTTAAGGTTATGTTTTCCAATGTGCATTACTTTGCATTTATTAACATTAAATTTCGTCTGCCATTTTGTTGCCCAGTCACCCAGTTTTGTGAGATCCTTTTGTAGCTCTTCGCAGTCTTCCTGGGACTTAACTATCTTGAGTAGTTTTGTATCATCTGCAAATTTTGCCATCTCACTGTTTACCCCTTTTTCCAGATCATTTATGAGTATGTTAAAGAGGACTGGTCCCAGAACTTCCCTTGGGGACACCACTATTTACCTCTCTCCATTCTGAAAACTGACCATTTATTCCTACCCTTTGTTTCCTTGCTACCCCTTCCTGCTTCTCCACATGGGCACCAATGATACTGCCAAGAATGACCTTGAGCGGATCACTGTGGCTCTGGGAAGAAGGATAAAGGAGTTTGAGGCGCAAGTGGTGTTCTCGTCCATCCTCCCCGTGGAAGGAAAAGGCCTGGGTAGGTACCGTCGAATCGTGGAAGTCAACGAATGGCTACGCAGGTGGTGTTGGAGAGAAGGCTTTGGATTCTTTGACCATGGGATGGTGTTCCATGAAGGAGGAATGCTGGGCAGAGACGGGCTCCATCTTACGAAGAGAGGGAAGAGCGTCTTTGCGAGAAGGCTGGCTAACCTAGTGAGGAGGGCTTTAAACTAGGTTCACCGGGGGAAGGAAACCAAAGCCCTGAGGTAAGTGGGAAAGCGGGATACCGGGAGGAAGCACAGGCAGGAACGTCTGTGAGGGGAGGCTCCTGCCTCATACTGAGAATGAGGGGCGATCAGCAGGTTATCTCAATGCTTATATATGAATGCACAAAGCCTTGGAAACAAGCAGGGAGAACTGGAGGTCCTGGTGATGTCAAGGAATTATGACGTGATTGGAATAACAGAGACTTGGTGGAATAACTCACATGACTGGAGTACTGTCATGGATGGTTATAAACTGTTCAGGAAGGACAGGCAGGGCAGAAAAGGTGGGGGAGTAGCACTGTATGTAAGGGAGCAGTATGACTGCTCAGAGCTCCGGTACGAAACTGCAGAAAAACCTGAGTGTCTCTGGATTAAGTTTAGAAGTGTGAGCAACAAGAGTGATGTAGTGGTGGGAGTCTGCTATAGACCACCGGACCAGGGGGATGAGGTGGATGAGGCTTTCTTCCGGCAACTCGCAGAAGCTACTAGATCACACGCCCTGGTTCTCATGGGTGACTTTAATTTTCCTGATATCTGCTGGGAGAGCAATACAGCGGTGCATAGACAATCCAGGAAGTTTTTGGAAAGCGTAGGGGACAATTTCCTGGTGCAAGTGCTAGAGGAACCAACTGGGGGGGCGCTTTTCTTGACCTGCTGCTCACAAACCGGGAAGAATTAGTGGGGGAAGCAAAAGTGGATGGGAATCTGGGAGGCAGTGACCATGAGTTGGTTGAGTTCAGGATCCTGACACAGGGAAGAAAGGTAAGCAGCAGGATACGGACCCTGGACTTCAGGAAAGCAGACTTCGACTCCCTCAGGGAACGGATGGGTAGGATCCCCTGGGGGACTAACATGAAGAGGAAAGGAGTCCAGGAGAGCTGGCTGTATTTCAAGGAATCCCTGTTGAGGTTACAGGGACAAACCATCCCGATGAGTAGAAAGAATAGTAAATATGGCAGGCGACCAGCTTGGCTTAACGGTGAAATCCTAGCGGATCTTAAACATAAAAAAGAAGCTTACAAGAAGTGGAAGGTTGGACATATGACCAGGGAAGAGTATAAAAATATTGCTCAGGCATGTAGGAATGAAATCAGGAGGGCCAAATCGCACCTAGAGCTGCAGCTAGCAAGAGATGTCAAGAGTAACAAGAAGGGTTTCTTCAGGTATGTTAGCAACAAGAAGAAAGCCAAGGAAAGTGTGGGCCCCTTACTGAATGAGGGAGGCAACCTAGTGACAGAGGATGTGGAAAAAGCTAATGTGCTCAATGCTTTTTTTGCCTCTGTCTTCACTAACAAGGTCAGCTCCCAGACTGCTGCGCTGGGCATCACAACATGGGGAGTAGATGGCCAGCCCTCTGTGGAGAAAGAGGTGGTTAGGGACTATTTAGAAAAGCTGGACGTGCACAAGTCCATGGGGCCAGACGAGTTGCATCCGAGAGTGCTAAAGGAATTGGCGGCTGTGATTGCAGAGCCATTGGCCATTATCTTTGAAAACTCGTGGCGAACGGGGGAAGTCCCAGATGACTGGAAAAAGGCTAATGTAGTGCCAATCTTTAAAAAAGGGAAGAAGGAGGATCCTGGGAACTACAGGCCAGTCAGCCTCACCTCAGTCCCTGGAAAAATCATGGAGCAGGTCCTCAAAGAATCAATCGTGAAGCACTTACATGAGAGGAAAGTGATCAGGAACAGTCAGCATGGATTCACCAAGGGAAGGTCATGCCTGACTAATCTAATCGCCTTCTATGATGAGATTACTGGTTCTGTGGATGAAGGGAAAGCAGTGGATGTATTGTTTCTTGACTTTAGCAAAGCTTTTGACACGGTCTCCCACAGTATTCTTGTCAGCAAGTTAAAGAAGTATGGGCTGGATGGATGCACTATAAGGTGGGTAGAAAGTTGGCTAGATTGTCGGGCTCAACGGGTAGTGATCAATGGCTCCATGTCTAGTTGGCAGCCGGTGTCAAGTGGAGTGCCTCAGGGGTCGGTCCTGGGGCCGGTTTTGTTCAATATCTTCATTAATGATCTGGAGGATGGTGTGGATTGCACTCTCAGCAAATTTGCAGATGATACTAAACTAGGAGGAGTGGTAGATACGCTGGAGGGCAGGGATAGGATACAGAGTGACCTAGGCAAATTGGAGGATTGGGCCAAAAGAAATCTGATGAGGTTCAATAAGGATAAGTGCAGGGTCCTGCACTTAGGACGGAAGAACCCAATGCACTGCTACAGACTAGGGACCGAATGGCTAGGCAGCAGTTCTGCGGAAAACGACCTAGGGGTGACAGTGGACGAGAAGCTGGATATGAGTCAGCAGTGTGCCCTTGTTGCCAAGAAGGCCAATGGCATTTTGGGATGTATAAGTAGGGGCATAGCCAGCAGATCGAGGGACGTGATCGTTCCCCTCTATTCGACATTGGTGAGGCCTCACCTGGAGTACTGTGTCCAGTTTTGGGCCCCACACTACAAGAAGGATGTGGATGAATTGGAGAGAGTCCAGCGAAGGGCAACAAAAATGATTAGGGGTCTGGAACACATGACTTATGAGGAGAGGCTGAGGGAACTGGGATTGTTTAGTCTGCAGAAGAGAAGAATGAGGGGGGATATGATAGCTGCTTTCAACTACCTGAGAGGTGGTTCCAGAGAGGATGGTTCTAGACTATTCTCAGTGGTAGAAGAGGACAGGACAATGAGTAATGGTCTCAAGGTGCAGTGGGGGAGGTTTAGGTTGGATATTAGGAAAAACTTTTTCACTAGGAGGGTGGTGAAACACTGGAATGCGTTACCTAGGGAGGTGGTAGAATCTCCTTCCTTAGAAGTTTTTAAGGTCAGGCTTGACAAAGCCCTGGCTGGGATGATTTAATTGGGGATTGATCCTGCTTTGAGCAGGGGGTTGGACTAGATGACCTCCTGAGGTCCCTTCCAACCCTGATATTCTATGATTCCTATCTTTTAACCAGTTACTGATCCGTGAGAGGACCTTCCCTCTTATCCCATGACTGCTTATTTTGCTTAAGAGCCTTTGGTGAGGGACCTTATCAAAGGCTTTCTGAAAATGTAAATACACTATATCCATTGGATCTCCTTTGTCCACATGCTTGTTGACCCCCTCAAAGAATTCTAGTAGATTGGTGAGGCATGATTTCCCTTTACTAAAACCATGTTGACTATTTCCCAACAAATTGTTCATCTATGCGCCTGACAATTTTGTTCTTTACGATAGTTTCAACCAATTTGCCTGGTACTGAACTGAGGCTTACTGGCCTGTAGTTGCCAGGGTCACCTTTGGAGCCCTTTTTAAAACTTGGCATCACATTAGATAGGTACGCTGGTAGATACGCTGGAGGGGAGGGATAGGATACAGAAGGACCTAGACAAATTGGAGGATTGGGCCAAAAGAAATCTGATGAGGTTCAATAAAGATAAGTGCAGGGTCCTGCACTTAGGATGGAAGAATCCAATGCACCGCTACAGACTAGGGACCGAATGGCTAGGCAGCAGTTCTGCGGAAAAGGACCTAGGGGTGACAGTGGACAAGAAGCTGGATATGAGTCAGCAGTGTGCCCTTGTTGCCAAGAAGGCCAATGGCATTTTGGGATGTATAAGTAGGGGCATAGCCAGCAGATCGAGGGACGTGATCGTTCCCCTCTATTCGACACTGGTGAGGCCTCATCTGGAGTACTGTGTCCAGTTTTGGGCCCCACACTACAAGAAGGATGTGGATAAATTGGAGAGAGTCCAGCGAAGGGCAACAAAAATGATTAGGGGTCTAGAGCACATGACTTATGAGGAGAGGCTGAGGGAGCTGGGATTGTTTAGTCTGCAGAAGAGAAGAATGAGGGGGGATTTGATAGCTGCTTTCAACTACCTGAAGGGGGGTTCCAAAGAGGATGGCTCTAGACTGTTCTCAATGGTAGCAGATGACAGAACGAGGAGTAATGGTCTCAAGTTGCAATGGGGGAGGTTTAGATTGGATATTAGGAAAAACTTTTTCACTAAGAGGGTGGTGAAACACTGGAATGCGTTACCTAGGGAGGTGGTAGAATCTCCTTCCTTAGAGGTTTTTAAGGTCAGGCTTGACAAAGCCCTGGCTGGGATGATTTAACTGGGACTTGGTCCTGCTTTGAGCAGGGGGTTGGACTAGATGACCTTCTGGGGTCCCTTCCAACCCTGATATTCTATGATTCTATGATTAGCTATCCTACAGTAATTTGGTAGAGAAGCTGATTTAAATGATGGGTTACAGATGATAGTTAGTAGTCCTGGAATTTCACATCTGAGTTCCTTCAGAACTCTTGGGTGATACCATCAGGTCCTGGAGACTTATTATTGTTCAGTTTATCAATTTGTTCCGAAAGCTCCTCTAATGACACCTCAATTTGGGACAGTTCCTCAGATCTGTCACCCAAAAAGAATAGCTCAAGTTTGGGAATCTCCCTCACATCCTCAACAGTGAAGACCGATGCAAAGAATTCATTTAGTTTCTCCGCAATGGCCTTATCATCTTTGAGTGCTCCTTTAGCATCTCGATTGTCCAGTGGCCCCACCTGCTTCTGATGTATTTTTTTTTTAAATTTGCTATTACTTTTGGAGTCTTTGGCTAGCTGTTCTTCAAATTCTATTTTCGTCTAATTATATTTTTACACTTCATTTGCCAGAGTTTATGGTCTTTTCTATTTTCCTAATTAGGATTTATCTTCCACTTTTTAAAGGATGCCTTTTTTTGCCTCTCACTACTTCTTTTACTTTGTTTAACCACGGTGGCTCTTTTTTGGTTCTCTTACTAATTTTTTTTAATTTGGGGTATACATTTAAGTTGAGCCTCTATTATGGTGTCTTTAAAAAGTTTCCACGCAGCTTGCAGCGATTTTACTTTTGGTGCTGTACCTTTTTAATTTGTTTCACTAACCTCCTCATTTTTGTGTAGTTCCCGTTTCTGCAATTAAATGCTACAGTGCTGGGCCGCTGTGGAGTTTTCCCCACCATAGGGATGTTAAATTTAATTATATTATGGTCACTATTACCAAGCGGTCCAGCTATATATAATACCTGAGAACCCAGACATGGTGGGGAAGCCCCAGATGGCAGGTGACCAATGCCCCCACCCAACTCTAGACTGGCCCAGGCACCCCAAAATTGGCCCTTGTTTCACCTTCAGCTGATTTGGCACCTTTGATGCGAGTGCCCCATGTTGGACTGCAGTTTCAGCCGGGTCTGCTCTGGGGAGTCTCAGGCCTGTAAGCAGCCCTCCTGGTAAGCTGATAGTTCCCCTGGACATGTACGGAGTCTGAGTGTCAGCCCTCATTGACGCTGGATGCAGGCAGACTCTCGACCATCAGGACCTCATCCAGCCCCTGGATCTATCACTGGGAGTCATTCGGCTGCAATGCATCCACGGGGAGGTGAAGCCCTACTCCAAGGCCTGGGTCACTGTGACGATGAAGGGGGAGGCGCAGACCATGACGGTAGGCCAGCACCAAGGCTAGCATATCCTGTTATCTTGGTCCATGACTAGAGGGGATTTGTGGAGGTCCTGCATGCTGCAAACCTGGGGGTCCCATCAGCCTGAAGTAGCCTTTGAGGGAGAGCCCTTTGAGGAAGTGGACGAGGCACCCGAGAAAGCACAGGAGTGAACTTCTAACAAGGGAGCCCGGGAGAGGACCTTTTGAGCCTGATGAAAGGAGTTTTGACTCCTCAGAGGGTAGGAGGAGGAGAGCCCTAGCACGCTGACAGGGGGCTTATGGGATCATTCGCCAGGTTGGGCCGGTCACCTATGAAGTGTCCCAACCCGACTGGAAGGAAAATGACATGGTAAATCTGTCATATCTGTTAAAGGCATTGCGGAAGCGCGAGGGGCTGCTGATCACCCCATATGCCTTGGAGCCAGACTTAGGGCCCCAGCTTCCTGACCTAATGGACTCTGAAGGGCCACAACTGGGGGATACTCTGACTGAGGAGCAACAGAAGCAAGTCAGGAGCCTGCTGAAAGCATTCCCTAAAACCTTCATGGCTCAGCCAGGACAGACTACACTTGTACAACATAGAATATTGATGAACCCGGGAGAAGCTGTCTCAGAGACCATGAGGCCATTCATAGAATATCAGGTTGGAAGGGACCTCAGGAGGTCATGAAGGCAATTGCCATGCCAAACACCCGAAATAGTTGAGGAGGTGGTCCAGGCCATGGTGGAACTAGGCGTAGTCGAGAGGTCCCAAAATGAGTGGCACAGTCCCCTTGTTCTGGTCCTTAAGTCTGATGAGACTCTTGGGTTCTGCCTTAATTTTCCAGAGAGTCAACACCATCTCTAAATTCGATGCTTATCTGATGACATGGATCAATGAGCAGCTAAACTCCCTCAGTGATGCCCAGGAACACCCTGGATCTCACCAAAGGGTACTGGCAAATTCCACTGGAGCCAAGCTCTAGGGAGAAGACTGCATTCACTACCCTGACCAGGCTGTACCAATTCACCTGGATGCCTTTCGATCTCCATGGCACCCCGGCCACCTTCCAGCAGCTGATAGGCAGTGGTGCAGGCATAATGGGGTTGTAGGATCCAGTCTATCTCAATGAGACAGTGATTTACAGCAGCCACTGGGAAGACCACCTCAACCAGGTCACCACTGTCTATAGAGCCTTGCGCACCACCAGGCTGACTGCTAACCCCAAGAAGTGCAAGATTGGGTGGCAGGAGATCACTTATCTGGGATACACCCTGTGGCAAGACCAAGTATGGCCCCTAGTGGGAAAGCTCCAGGGTCTGCAGGCCTACTCAGCCCCTACCACAAAAAGACAGGTGTGGCAATTTCTGGGGCTAGCAAAATATTACCACTACTTTGTCCCCAATTTTGCCTTGATCGTGGCTCCTGAAAAAAAGACAGTCCCCGATGTGTGCAGTGGATGGATGAGTGTGGACGGGTCTTCCAGAGTGTGGACGGGCCTTCCAGACCCTCAAAGACCAACTGTGCCAAGAGCCAGTGCTCATAGAATCATAGAATATCAGGGCTGGAAGGAACCTCAGGAGGTCATCTAGCCCAACCCCCTGCTCAAAGCAGGACCAATCCCCAACTAAATCATCCCAGCCAGGACTTTGTCAAGCCTGACCTTAAAAACTTCTAAGGAAGGAGATTCCACCACCTCCCTAGGTAATGCATTCCAGTGTTTCACCACCCTCCTAGTGAAAAAGTTTTTCCTAATATCCAACCTAAACCTCTCCAACTACAACTTGAGACCATTACTCCTTGTTCTGTCATCTGCTACCACTGAGAACAGTCTAGAGCCATCCTCTTTGGAACCCCCTTTCAGGTAGTTGAAAGCAGCAATCAAATCCCCCCTCATTCTTCTCTTCCGCAGACTAAACATCCCCAGTTTCCTCAGCCTCTCCTCATAAGTCATGTGTTCCAGTCCCCTAATCATTTTTGTTGCCCTCCACTGGAGTCTTTCCAATTTTTCCACATCCTTCTTGTAGTGTGGGGCCCAAAACTGGACACAGTACTCCAGATCAGGCCTCACCAATGTTGAACAGAGGGGAACGATCACGTCCCTCGATCTGCTGGCAATGCCCCTACTTATACATCCCAAAATGCCATTGACCTTCTTGGCAACAAGGGCACACTGCTGACTCATATCCAGCTTCTCGTCCACTGTAACCCCTAGGTCCTTTTCTGCCGAACCGCTACCGAGCCATTCGGTCCCTAGTCTGTAGCGGTGCATGGGATTCTTCCATCCTAAGTGCAGGATTCTGCACTTGTCCTTGTTGAACCTCATCAGATTTCTTTTGGCCCAATCCTCTAATTTGTCTAGGGCCCCCTGTATCCCATCCCTACCCTCCATCGTATCTACCTCTCCTCCCAGTTTAGGGTCATCTGCAAACTTGCTGAGGGTGCAATCCACACCATCCTCCAGATCATTTATGAAGATATTGAACAAAAACCGGCCTGAGGACTGACTCTTGGGGGCACTCCACTTGATACCGGCTGCCAACTAGACATGGAGCCATTGATCACTACCGTTGAGCCCGACAATCTAGCCAGCTTTCTATCCACCTTATAGTCCATTCATCCAGCCCATACTTCTTTAACTTGCTGGCAAGAATACTGTGGGAGACCGTGTCAAAAGCTTTGCTAAAGTCAAGGACTGCCATCTGCTGTTCAGCCCTGACTTCAACTGGGACTTCCTTTTACAGACAGATGCCTTAGTAGCGGGACTAGGAGCCATCCTCTCCCAAGAGGTTAACGGGGAAGAGCACCCCATATTATATATCAGCTGCAAGTTGCTCTTCTGAGAGAAGAACTACTCGGTTATCAAGAAAGAAGCTCTGGCAGTCAAGTGGGCCATGAGTGCCTTGAGATATTAGCTCCTGGGACCCCCTTTGTGCTTCTGACTGACTGCTCCCCTAAAGTGGCTGAACATGGTCAAGAAAATGTCTGCCTGACTGATGCATTGGTATCTCACCCTGCAACCCTACACATTCACGGTGTGTCATCGGACTGGTAGGGACCACATCAATACCAATTTCTTCTCTCGGTTGGGAGAAGGGGACTTTGCCATCTCTTTGCCTTTTCCTAGAGATGGACTTGAGGGGGTGGGGTGTGTAATGTGGTGGAATGGCCTCCCTCTGGACTTGACAGCAAGGCACCACTACACTCCCCCTGGTTGGCAGAGCCAAACCTGCATCGGAAGTACCAGGGTGGGACAGGAAGTATAAAGGGAGGGCCCTGCAGCTCAGCTACCAGGGAAGGAGACAGATGTCTCCAGTCCACTGCAGAACTCCGGAGCTGAACCAGCACTGTGCAGCACCCTGACCCCAGGGAAGACTGACCTGGAGAGGAGTTGCCGGGACTGCCATCTGCAGTGTACCCCGAGGAGACAGAGGACTCTTGGACTACGGAACCCCCTGCCCAGACTGTGGTACAAAGTAGCCAGGGATGCTGGAACAATTTGTATAGTGGGGGTGCTGAGAGCCATTGAGCCAAACCTTGCGTATGATGGAAACCACTTCAAGCCAAGGGGTGCAGCAGCCCTCCCAGCACGCCTACTTCCAGCACCTATGGAAGTAGCCCAAGGGAAACAGGCTTTAGTCCAGTTTTATTAGAATCGTAGAATATCAGGGTTGGAAGGGACCTCAGGAGGTCATCTAGTCCAGCCCCCTGCTCAAAGCAGGACCAATCCCCAATTTTTGCCACAGATCCCTAAATGGCCCCCTCAAGGATTGAACTCACAACCCTGGGTTTAGCAGGCCAATGCTCAAACCACTGAGCTATCCCTCCCCCCGAAAGAATCAGCATGTTTCAGTAGGATCCCCACTGACCCAGTGGTAAAATCATTCACCACTGTTATGGCTCTGGGCTGGGACCCTGTGGAGTAAGGTAGGCCTGGAACCCCTACCCTCTGCTGCCAACCCCAATCCCAGGGTGGCAGCCTATTCACTCCAAGGCCAGAAGGCCTGTGCATTGCTTGTGGCTTGGCCAAACCAGAAGACTGTAGGCTCCAGACTGTATTTGCTGGCTGCCTTAGCCAGGTTAGGCTAAAGCCTGCTTCCTGCTTTGTCCTGCCCCCAAAGGGCCAGAGCTCTAGAGTAGGGGTGGCCAAACCATGGTTGTGAGCCACATGCGGCTCTTTTACAGGTAAAGTGAAGCTTGCAGAGCCCCCCACTTCACCACCCATTCTCCACCTATGGGGTTGGGTCGGGGGGAGGCTCAGGTCCTCTGCCTGGCAGCGGGGAGCTGGGTCTTCTGCCCAATGGGGAGGGGGTCTCCAGGCTTCAGCCCCATGGGGCATACCTGCTGGAGTTTGGGGCTTGAGCAGGGCTGAAACCAATGGGAGATGCCAACAACAGGGATTTGTCCATGCCCCATCCCTCTCAGGGAGTTTGGTGCCTTAGCCTGGGCTGCAGGGACACACAGCCAGAAACCATCTCCTGGAGTCAGGCTGCTTTGTGACAGTGAGCTAGGCAGGGGCCTCATACCACACAGCAGCTGGAGGAGGAGATACTCTCACCTCCAGCTAGTGAAGTTTGGCCACCCCTAGTTTTTGGCCCAGTGGTTAGATGTGGGAGCCCAGGTTCTGGCAGACAGGAGGGAACTGACTCCTAGGTTTCCCACAGCCCAGACAGGTTCTATCACTGGGGTAGAAGGTATAATGTGGCAGCTCCACCATCTCCTCCTGACGGATTCTGAAAGTGCTGCAATCCAGTCAGCAGACTCTTAGCACCCCTATGGGATCAGGCCCTGCAGTGAGCTAGGCATGCATTTGCCCGTCTCCCTGGCTTGTGAATTGCTCTAGGGCTGGGGCATCCTGATGCCCAGAGTGGGGCAGGAGTGCAAATGCTGACAAGCAGGTAACAGGGCAGAGTTTTGTGAATTGCAATGGAGCCAAACCTGGGACCTGGTGCCTAAATACCTTGGTGAATCCCTCCTATGGGACAGTCCAGCCCATTCTGCACAAGTGACGTCTGGGGCCCAGCTTGAACTGGTTCATTGATTGGGATAAAACCCCAATAGACACCTCACACGAATGCACCTTGTGTGTGGGAGATGCAGCGCTGACAGCTGCTGGGAAGAACTGGACCAATTCCCCGGACACTCAACAAACAGAGCTGACTCAGCTCTGGGACCACCTCTTCTAAAGCAGCAACCCCACCCCCACCCAAAGGGGGTCAGACATTAAACCCAAATAGAAACATGCTCCATTCCTCTTGACACATCATTGCTCCTGTGCTCAGTAACGCTGAGTCCCTGACCAGCAAACGTACCGTATGCCAACACAGCACCAGTAGCCAAGTCACTGGGAAGAACATATCAAACCCAGCAACAGGCCAACTGGTTGTGACACAGGCATGCCTCGGCAGGCACAACACACCAATGTCTGACCAGTGTCTCATTCAGCTAGCAAAGCATGTGCTCTGAGGAGAAAGTCCAGGACGTGCACCTTAACACACGTGAAACAGCCTTCACCAAACCAGGACACTTCACCAGAGCAGTAGATCTCATCATGGAATGAGCCACGCTAATACTCCGAGAGAACCTGCTTCCACACAGAAATAAAAACCCCTTTTACTGCACACCCCAGTTGTCACCTACCACCCC
Source organism: Chelonia mydas (assembly GCF_015237465.2). Taxonomy (NCBI): domain Eukaryota; kingdom Metazoa; phylum Chordata; order Testudines; family Cheloniidae; genus Chelonia; species Chelonia mydas. Next base: position 370,062 of record NC_051245.2, on the reverse strand, counting down.
ACATTGGAACTCATATGGCATGTCATCAGACTACAACCTGATGAGGACCTGAAAGAAAATTTTTCCTGAACCTCCTCTTCTGGCCTTCAAACTACCCCCAATCCCCCGTCCTCATCATCCGAAGCAAGCTCTCCGTAGACCAGGACTGTAGTGGTCTCTCGCTGTCAAGTGGGGAGGGAGGCCACCCCACCTTGCCACATCAGGCAGCCGCACTTGGGCTTGGGTCCTGCTGGTGGGGCCGAGCAGTCAGCAGTTTGTAGCTCGCAGCCTCCCCGCAGAGGCAAACGACCATTAGCAGTCTAACAAATTTATTTGAGCTTAAGCTGTAGCTCACTCATTTATTTATGCTCAAATAAATTGGTTAGTCTCTAAGGTGCCACAAGTACTCCTTTTCTTTTTGTGAATACAGACTAACACAGCTGCTACTCTGAAACCTGTCATTAGCAGTCTGCAGCTCAAGCCCCTTGGGCGTGGCAGAGCAGTAAGCAGTCTTTAGCCCAGAGTCTCCAGGCCGGGGAAGACAGCAATTAACAGCCTATAAGGAAAGTTGTGGCCCTCTGGGTGGGACAGAGCAGGGAAAAGGTTTAGCCTAAGCCTCCTGGCTAAGGCAGACAGTAAACACAGGGTATGTCTACACTAGGCACCTGTGCTGCTACATGCATGCCGCTAAAAGGTGCGCAGTGTAGCCACTGTTCGACAAAGCGCTGGCACTTTCCATCTGTAAAACTTTTGTCATTGGGGGGTGTGTATGTTTTTTTTCACACCACTGAATGACAAAAGTTTGACCAATAAAAGTTCAGTGTAGACAAAGCCAGGCTAGAGCAGAGTTGGCCAAACTATTTGTCCACACTGAACTTTTGTGGAGGGGGAGGGGGCGGGGAGAGGAACTCAGGGGGGCTCACAGGGTGTGCTAACTTGGGGGAATGGAGGAGTCAGGGCGATGTCAGGGAAGCTCCCTGCCAGGCACGTGAATCAGACTGGGAAATCATCTCCCTGTAAAAGTGGGAAGGGCAGCCGTGTTGATTTAAATGCTGCTTCCCTCCTTTCTTGGCTGGCCCCCTTGCTGCGATATGTCCGATTCGGGTTGTGAGGTCCATGGCAGGGTCGGCCCTGAGGTGTCAGAGCGGCAGGGCCTGGCCAAGCAGCTGATCAGACCCACCCACCTCAGGAAACAGGTGCATCCTCTGTGCTCCGCACGTGGTTTGGCTTGGCTGAACTCTGTGCCTGCGGCAGGGTTGGCGTCCCGGCTTCCTGGCAGGCCAAGTTCATTCCTGGAGCTCCCACCCTGCCCTTCCCCTGAGCTCAGGGAGGGAGCTTCAGCGCTCTGCTCTGGGGGGGAAGGATCCAAAAGGCCTGGCTCCAGATGACCCTGCCCCACCCTGGCCTTCATCCCCACAGCCGACCCCAGACTCCCCCCCCCGCCCTTCGTCCCCACAACTGATCCCAGACTCTCCCCCCGCCCTGGCCTTCATCCCCACAACCGACCCCAGACTCCACCCCCCGCCCTTCGTCCCCACAAGCGATCCCAGACTCTCCCCCCGCCCCGGCCTTCGTCTCCACAGCCGACCCCAGACTCCCCCACCCGCCCTTCGTCCCCACAAGCGATCCCAGACTCTCCCCCCGGCCTGGCCTTCGTCCCCACAGCCGACCCCAGACTCCCCCACCCGCCCTTCGTCCCCACAGCCGACCCCAGACTCCACCCCCCGCCCTTCGTCCCCACAAGCGATCCCAGACTCTCCCCCCGGCCTGGCCTTCATCTCCACAGCCGACCCCAGACTCCCCCACCCGCCCTTCGTCCCCACAGCCGATCCCAGACTCTCCCCCCGGCCTGGCCTTCGTCCCCACAGCCGACCCCAGACTCCCCCCCCCCGCCCCGCCCTTCGTCCCCACAGCCGACCCCAGACTCCCCCCCCCCGCCCCGCCCTTCGTCCCCACAGCCGACCCCAGACTCCCCACCCCCCGCCCCGCCCTTCGTCCCCACAGCCGACCCCAGACTCCCCCCCCGCCCCGCCCCGCCCTTCGTCCCCACAGCCGACCCCAGACTCCCCCCCCGCCCCGCCCCGCCCTTCGTCCCCACAGCCGACCCCAGACTCCCCCCCCGCCCCGCCCCGCCCTTCGTCCCCACAGCCGACCCCAGACTCCCCCCCCGCCCCGCCCCGCCCTTCGTCCCCACAGCCGACCCCAGACTCCCCCCCCGCCCCGCCCCGCCCTTCGTCCCCACAGCCGACCCCAGACTCCCCCCCCGCCCCGCCCCGCCCTTCGTCCCCACAGCCGACCCCAGACTCCCCCCCCGCCCCGCCCCGCCCTTCGTCCCCACAGCCGACCCCAGACTCCCCCCCCGCCCCGCCCCGCCCTTCGTCCCCACAGCCGACCCCAGACTCCCCCCCGCCCCGCCCCGCCCTTCGTCCCCACAGCCGACCCCAGACTCCCCCCCCCCCCCGCCCTTCGTCCCCACAGCCGACCCCAGACTCCCCCCCCCGCCCCGCCCTTCGTCCCCACAGCCGACCCCAGACTCCCCCCCCCGCCCCGCCCTTCGTCCCCACAGCCGACCCCAGACTCCCCCCCACCCGCCCCGCCCTTCGTCCCCACAGCCGACCCCAGACTCCCCCCCACCCCGCCCCGCCCTTCGTCCCCACAGCCGACCCCAGACTCCCCCCACCCGCCCCGCCCTTCGTCCCCACAGCCGACCCCAGACTCCCCCCCACCCGCCCCGCCCTTCGTCCCCACAGCCGACCCCAGACTCCCCCCCCGCCCCGCCCCGCCCCGCCCTTCGTCCCCACAGCCGACCCCAGACTCCCCCCCCCGCCCCGCCCTTCGTCCCCACAGCCGACCCCAGACTCCCCCCCCGCCCCCGCCCTTCGTCCCCACAGCCGACCCCAGACTCCCCCCCCGCCCCGCCCCGCCCTTCGTCCCCACAGCCGACCCCAGACTCCCCCCCCGCCCCGCCCTTCGTCCCCACAGCCGACCCCAGACTCCCCCCCCCCGCCCCGCCCTTCGTCCCCACAGCCGACCCCAGACCCCCCCCCCCGCCCCGCCCTTCGTCCCCACAGCCGACCCCAGACTCCCCCCCCGCCCCGCCCTTCGTCCCCACAGCCGACCCCAGACTCCCCCCCCCGCCCCGCCCTTCGTCCCCACAGCCGACCCCCGACTCCCCCCACCGCCCCGCCCTTCGTCCCCACAGCCGACCCCAGACTCCCCCCCCCCGCCCCGCCCCTCGTCCCCACAGCCGACCCCAGACTCCCCCCCCCGCCCCGCCCTTCGTCCCCACAGCCGACCCCAGACTCCCCCCCCCGCCCCGCCCCGCCCTTCGTCCCCACAGCCGACCCCAGACTCCCCCACACGCCCCGCCCTTCGTCCCCACAGCCGATCCCAGACTCCCCCCCCCCGCCCCGCCCTTCGTCCCGACAGCCGACCCCAGACTCCCCCCCCCCGCCCTTCGTCCCCACAGCCGACCCCAGACTCCCCCCCCCGCCCTGCCCCGCCCCGCCCCGCCCTTCGTCCCCACAGCCGATCCCAGACTCCCCCCCCGCCCCGCCCCGCCCCGCCCTTCGTCCCCACAGCCGACCCCAGACTCCCCCCCCCCCGCCCCGCCCTTCGTCCCCACAGCCGACCCCAGACTCCCCCCCCCGCCCCGCCCTTCGTCCCCACAGCCGACCCCAGACTCCCCCCCCGCCCCGCCCTTCGTCCCCACAGCCGACCCCAGACTCCCCCCCCCGCTCTTCGTCCCCACAGCCGACCCCAGACTCCCCCCCCCGCCCTTCGTCCCCACAGCCGACCCCAGACTCCCCCCCCCGCCCCGCCCTTCGTCCCCACAGCCGACCCCAGACTCCCCCACCCGCCCCGCCCCGCCCCGCCCTTCGTCCCCACAGCCGACCCCAGACTCCCCCCCCCCGCCCCGCCCTTCGTCCCCACAGCCGACCCCAGACTCCCCCACCCGCCCCGCCCCGCCCTTCGTCCCCACAGCCGACCCCAGACTCCCCCACCCGCCCCGCCCCGCCCTTCGTCCCCACAGCCGACCCCAGACTCCCCCACCCGCCCCCGCCCTTCGTCCCCACAGCCGACCCCAGACTCCCCCACCCGCCCCGCCCTTCGTCCCCACAGCCGACCCCAGCCTCCCCGAGGGCAGCGCCCGGCTCCTTTACCCAGCACCCAGGCGCGTGCCGGGCAGGCAGAGGAAGCCCCGGCCCCCCCGGGGAGCCCGCGCGGCCCCGGCAGGAGGGAGGGTCACAGGGGCGGGGCCCGCGGCCTGAGCGCGTCCGTCGCACCCCGGGGCGCGCGCTGCGGCCTAGGGACGCCCAGCCCCAGGCTGGACAGGGGGGTGGGGCTCGGGGGCTCCAGCCGCACCGAGGTCACCAGAGCGGTCCGGCCCGCGGAGGGGCCCAGCGCCAGCCCCGGCGTTGCCCTTTTAACGCGGCCGGGCTGCGGGACGTGATGTCACCAGGCCCCCGGAAGGGGCGGGGCCGGGGCCGGGGCCGGCGGGGCGGGACCGGGACCGGGACCGGGAGTGGCAGCCGCAGCCGCAGCCGCAGCCGGACCGACTGACCGAGCCCTGGTGCCCCCCGCCTGGCCCGGCTCGGCTCGGCCCGGCCCGGCCCGGCCCGGCCCGGCCCGCCATGACCCTCCCCGTCTTCTTCGGCTGCAGCTTCATCGCCTTCGGGCCGGCGCTCGGGCTGCTCCTCTTCACCGTGCTGCGGGACCCGCTGCGCGTCATCGTGCTCGTCGCCGGGTGAGTGCGCGGGAGCGGCCCGGGGGGGCCCTGCCCCTGCCTGGCCCCGGGGGGGCCCTGGCGGAGCCCCGGGCGGACCTCCTGTTTCCCCCGGGGTCAGAGCCAAGGGTCCATCCAGCCCCGTGTCCTGTCCGCCGTCAGGGGCCGGGCCGGGCGCCCCAGAGGGAGCGAACAGGACAGCGAATCCCCCAGTGACCCATCCCCGGTCGCCCCTTGCCCGCGTCCGGCAAGCACAGGCCAAGGACACCATCCCTGCTAGTAGCCATTGATGGGCCTGTTCTCCAGGAACTTACCTAGTTCTTTTTTAAACCCTGTTATAGTCCTGACCTTCAGAGCCTCCTCTGGCAAGGAGTTCCACAGGTTGACTGTGCGCTGTGTGAAGAAATATTTCCTTCTGTTTGTTTTAAACCTGCTGCCTGTTAATTTCCGTGGGTGACTCCTAGTTCTTGTGTTGTGAGAAGGAGTAAATAACACTTCCTTATTTGCTTTCTCCACACCAGTCATGATTTTATAGACCTCTGTCACATTGCCCCTTAGTCATCTCTTTTTCAAGCTGAACAGTCCCAGTCTTATTAATGTCTTCTCATTAGGAAGCTGTTCCATACCCTCAGTCACTTTTGTTGCTCTTTTCTGTGCCTTTTCAAATCCCAATATATGTTTTTTGAGGTGGGGTGACCAGATCTGTACGCAGTATTCAAGGTGTGGGCATATTCTGGATTTATACAGAGGCAATATGATATTTTCTATCTTATTAACTATCCCTTTCATAATGATTCCCAAAATTATGTGCCAGAACCTGGGAAGGGGCGACAGGGGATGGATCACTTGATAATTCCCTGTTCTGTTCATTCCCTCTGGGGCACCTGGCACTGGCCACTGTCAGAAGACAGGATAATGGGCTAGATGGACCTTTGCTCTGACCCAGTACGGCCGTTCTTATGTTACCTTTTTTGACTGCTGCTGCGCATTGAGTGGATGTTCTCAGAGAACTGTCCATAATGACTCCAAGATCTCTCTCTTGAGTGGTAACGGCTAATTTAGATCCGGTCATTTTGTGTGTACAGTTGGGATTATAGCACTGGTCATAGGTCTAGTCTGACCTCCTGTACAGCATAGGCCAGGGAACTGCCCCAAAATACTTTCTAGAGTAGAGCTTTTCAAAAAACATTTGCTCTTGATTTAAAATTTGTCAGGTTATGGAGTATCCAGCATGATCCTTGGTAAATTGTTCTAATGGTTAATTACCCTCACTGTTAAAAACATACACCTTATTTCCAGTCTGAATTTGTCTAGCTTCGATGTCCAGCCATTAGATCACTTTATGCCTTTCTCTGCTCCATTGAAGAGCCCATTATTAAACATTTGTTCCCCATGTGGGTACTTATAGCCTGATCAAATCACACCTTAACCACCTCTTTCTTAAAAGTTTATCACTAATTTTTTCTAATTTTTTAATCATTCTCATGGCTCCTCTCTGAACCTTCTCCAAATTATCACCAATTACAGACATCAGAACTGGACACAGTATTCCAGCAGTAGTTGCACCATTGCCAAATAAAAAGGTAAAATAATCTCTACTCATACTCAAGATTCCCCTGTTTATACATCCCAGGATCGCATTAGCTCTTTTGGCCACGTGTCATACTGAAAAGGAGTACTTGTGGCACCTTAGAGACTAACCAATTTATTTGAGCATAAGCTTTCGTGAGCTACAGCTCACTTCATTGGATGCATACTGGGAACTCGTGTTTGGCTGATTATCCATCCCCCCCAAGGTGCTGGAACAATTTGTGTAGTGGGGCTGCTGGGAGCCATTGAACCAAACTGTAAAGCTTGTATATAATGGAAACCCATTTCCAGCCAGGGGGTGCTGCAGCATCCCCTGCACCCGTAGTTCCAGTACCTATGCCCCCGCAAGCTTTTTAGAGTCTCTGTTTCCCAGGATAGAGTCCCCCATCCTGTGAGCATGGCCGACATTCTGTGTTCCTAGATGTAGAACTTTACATTTAGCCATATTAAACGCATGTTGTTTGCTTGTGCTCAATTCACCAAGCGATCCAAATCGCTCTGAATCAGTGACTGTCCTCTTTGTTATTTACCACTCCCCCAATTTTTTTGTCATCTGCAAACTTTGTCTGATTACTTTTTCTTCTAGGTCATTCATAAAAATGTTAAATAGCATAGCAAGTACTGATTCCTGGAGGACCCCACTATAAACACCCTGTCTACAGTTAGCCAGCTTTTAATCCATTTAATGTGCACCATGTATCATTCTAGTTTTTTAATCAGAATGGTGTGCAGTACCAAGCGCTTTACAGAAATCAGCGTTTATTACAAAAACACTGTTGCCTTTAGCAACCAACCTTTTAATCTCAAAAAAAGATAATAGAATCATGGAATCGTAGGCATGTAGGGCAGGAAGGGACCTCGAGAAGTCATCAAGTCCAGCCCCCTGCTCTGAGGCAGGACCAAGTAAACCTAGGCCATCCCTGACGGGTTTGTCCAACCTGTTGTTAAAAATGTCCAGTGATAGGGATTCCACAGCCTCTGTTGGAAGTCTGTTCCAGAGCTTAACTACCCTGATAGTTAGGAAATTTTTCCTAATATCTAACCTAAATCTCCCTTGCGACAGTTTAAGCCTATTACTTCTTGTCTCACCTTCAGTTGGCATGAAGAACAATTGATCACACTCCCCTTTATAAGAGCCCTTAAGGTATTGAAGGCTGCTATCAGGGCCTCTCTCCCAGTTGTCTTTTCTCAAGACTAAACAGGCCAGTGTTTTTTATCCTTTCCTCACAGGCCAGGTTTTTCTAAACCTTTTATCATTTTTGTTGCTCTCCTCTGCACTCTCTCCAATTTGTCCACACCTTTCCTAAAAGGTGGTGCCCAGAATTAGACGCAGCTCTCCAGTTGAGGCCTCACCCAGCGCCAAGGAGAGCAGGACAATTGCATCCCATGGTTTTCGTACACAATTCCAGTTAATACACCCCAGAATGATACCAGCCTTTTTGCAACCGCATGATGTGGTTGACCCATATTCAATTTGTGATCCCCAGGATCTCTAACCCCCAGATCCTTTTTAGCAGTACTCCCACCTAGCCAGTTGTTCCCTATTTTGTAGTTGTGCATTTGATTTTTCCTTCCCAAGTGAAGTACTTTGCACTTGTTTTTATTGAATTTCATCTCCTTGAATTCAGACCAATTCTCCAATTTGTCGGGGTTGTTTTGAATTCTAGTTCTGTTCTCCAAAGTGCTTCCAACTCTCCCAGCTTGGTGTCATCTGCAGATTTTATAAGCATGCTCTCCACTCCATTATCCCAAGTCATTAACGAAAAAAAATTGAGCAGTACCGGACCCAGGACTGACCGCTGCAGGACCCCGCTAGATACACCCTCCTGGTTTGACAGCAACCCATTGATAATGACTCTTTGAATACGGTCTTTCAACCAGTTGTGCACTTGCCTTATTGTAATTTCATCTAGACCACATTTTTCTAGTTTTCTTATGAGAATGTCACATGGGACTGTCAAAAGTCTTACTAAAATAAAGATACATCATATCTACTGCTTTCCCCATATCCACTTGGCCAGTAACTCTGTCAAAGAAGGAAATGAGATTGGTTCGGCATGATTTGTTCTTGATAAATCCATGCTGGCTATTCCTTATAACCCTGTTTATTTCTAGACGCTTATAAATTGATCTGTTTAATAATTTCTTCCAGTATTTTTCCAGGTATTGAAGTTAGGTTGACTGGTTTGTAATTCCGTGGTCCTCTTTGCTCCTCTTCTTAAAGATAGGTACTATGTTTGCCCTTCTCCAATCCTTTAGGATCTCACCCATCCTCTAGGAGTTCTCAAAGATTGCTTCAGCTAGTTCTGTAAGTAGGAACTAGAATGAATTTCATTAGGTCTTGCTGACTTGAATACATCTACTTATCTAAATAGTCTTGAATCTATTCTTTCCCTATTTTGGCTTGCATTCCTTCCCCCTTGTTAATAGTAACTGTGTTATCAAGTTAGTTTGCAATGGTGTTGTAGCCATGTTGGTCCCAGGAATGAGAGACAAGGTGGGTGAGGTAATATCCTTTATTGGACCAGCTTCTGCTGGTGAGCGAGACAAGCTTTTGAGTTTATACAGAGCCCTTCTTCAGGTCTGGGAAAGGTACTGAGAGTGAAGACAGCTTGTCTCTCTCACGAGCAGAAGTTGGTCCAAGAAAAAAATTACCTCACCCACCATGTCTCATCAAGCTAGTTTGACAGGATCTGTTTTCCATAAACCCATGCTGATTGGCATTAATTATATTACCCTCCTCTAATTCTTCATTATTAGAGTCCCATATCAGCTGCTTCATTATCTTGCCCAGGATCGATGTCTGGCTGACAAGCCCATAATTATCCAGGTCATGCTGTTTACCCTTTCAAAATATTGGCATACTATTTGCTTTCTTCCAGCCTTCTGTATCTTTCCCCAGCGTTCTAGGGCATTTTGAAAATCAGCAGTAACAGTCCAACGAGCTCCTCAGCCAGCCCTTCTAAAACTCTTGGGTTCAGGTTATATGGACCTGCTGTTTTTAAAATACCATCTAACTGTTGGAGCTGCTGTGTGGCATTCTCCTGAGAAAGTAGTGGAATGGAAAGAGTTATATTATCATATGATGAGCCTACAATATCTGTCTCCCACAAACAGAACAGAAATATTTACTGAACTCCTCTGCCTTTTCTCATTATTCTTGATAATTCTACTACTTCCATCTAGTAATAGACCAATCCATTGTCAGTAATAGACCAATCCATTGTCTTTCAAACATATTTTAAACACTCTTATTGTCCTTATCTCTGCTGGCCACAGGTTTCTCTTTGTGTCCCGTTTCAGTGTTCTACAGTTCCTAACTCTGATTTAAATCCATTGCCATCCCCTTCTCCTTTCTTCCATTTGTTGTGTATTGTTTAATTTTTGTACACTAAAGAGTGTGAGGTGTGCACAATGGGGGCCAGGTAGATCAACAAAGCAGGACCTGAGAGAAGGAGTTTTCAGGTCTGGGTATATTTTCTATGGGGCAGACCAGCAACAGTCCCCTGTGCCCCAAGAGAAGGATCTGGGGCAGCCTGGGTCAGAGAGAATGCGGGAGCTCAGGGAACAGGAGCTGAGCACCTCTGCAGATTTCAGGGGCTGAGCCCTACAGCAGCTCCATCGGACACCACTGGAGATGCAGACTGCTCCATCATGGGGCATGCTCTGTGGGACAAGTCACCATTCCCTTGTGCTGTCATTTACAGCAGTGCAAACATGTGCCATGCTGTCCGTCGGCATTCGCTCTCTTTGCAGCACTGGGCAGGGCAGACATTGGCAGGAAATAAAATAAAGATTCAGCTTGGAAAAGGCAGCTGGGGGCCAGGGTGCGGTGGGAGGGGAAATAACTCCAGTGCCAGTCCCGGTGGGCAGGAGAGAGTAGCATTCAGCGAGAGAGCAGGGTGTGGGGCAGTCAGGTGACATGGCAGCAAGAGACACCGATGCCATGTTGGGTGGTGAAGATCGGAGCTGGAAGAATGAGAGTCGCTCTGTACCGCATGGACAGGATGGGGAGTGTGGCTGTGGAAGGGAAATGTTGAGAGCCCTTTTGTTTGGCATATTAGACAAAGTGAGACATTCCTGGCCGTGCCTGAGGACGTGGCTGCTGGGACCTAATCCAGCTCTTCCTCTAACTCAGGGGTGGGCAAACTTTTTGGCCCGAGGCCACATCGGGGTTGCCAAACTGTATGGAGGGCCAGGTAGGGAAGGCTGTGCCTCCCCAAACAGCCTGGCCCCCGCCCCCTATCTGCCCCCTCTTCATTTCCTGCCCCCTGACTCCCCCCCCCAGAAGCCCCAACCCATCCAACCCCCCATGCTCCTTGTCCCCTGACTGCTCCCCAGAACCCTCTTTCCCCTTATCCAACCTCTCCCCCTCCCGCCCCCTTACCATGCCGCTCAGAGCGGCAGGAGCTCGCAGCCACGCCACTGCACTGCCTGGCAGGAGCAACAGGCCAGAGCGCTGGTGGTGCGGCGAGCTGAGGTTGCGGGTGAGGGGGGACAGCAGGGGAGGGGCCGGGGACTAGCCTCCCCAACCAGGAGCTCGAGGACCGGGCAAGATGGTCCCGTGGGCCGGATGTGGCCCACGGGTCGTAGTTTGCCCCCCTCTGTTCTAACAGGTATGGTCCTGTGTGTGTTGGGCCACAGGCCTCAGTTCTGCGGGCCAGCTGCCTTGGGACCTGGCTCCCCTTGCTGCACCCAGCATGCCTGAGACCTGCAGTGATGGGGGCTGCGTGTCTTTCACTTGCTACCAGGTGTTCCAGACGTTTGCTATGTTCTGCTGAGTGCCGTGTGCTTCAGGTGGGGTACTAACTGCCCCAGTCTGCTCCCTGGCTGAGGAGCACAAGGGCCTCATTTTGGAGCTGCTGCTAAGGGCGCAGTCCCTGCGCACTCAATGGTTTGAGTGGTGTGTCTGTTGTGGGGTGGACACCAGATGTAGGGGGGGGTCTCTGTCCATGCACTGCAGGATCTTGAGTTGGGTTAGCAGTAGGGTTTTTCTGCCACTTTCCATGTTTCTGGGCCCCCCACTGGTCTGGGCACTGCATCCTGCTGCTCTCAGAGGGGCTGCTGTGGACGGTGGCAGGAGAGCACCAGTCCTCTGTCTGGAGGGGCCGAGCACATGATCCGTCATGCTCTCGCAGAGAGGTGTCAGCACAGATTCGTTCTCTCGGCTGGCGCATGGGAGTCAGATTTCCACCAGCTGAGACTCCTGCCACAGGTATCCACACCTCTCCCCACCCCTAGCTCTGCCGAGCCTGACCAGGCCTGGAGCTGCACCCCACTGATGTGCAGATAGTGGGGCCCTTTCCACACTGCCCAGCCTGGGTGGCTGTCTGAAGCAGGCAGGCAGTATGGTGCTGCACGTTCCAAAATGGCCTGTCTCTCTTTCAGGGCCTTTTTCTGGCTGGTCTCCCTGCTCCTGTCATCGTTAGTCTGGTTCATTGCGGTTAAAGCCAGTGACCCAGGAGATGAGCCACTGCAGAAGGGCCTCCTAATATTCGGGGTCCTGTTCTCCGTGCTCCTACAGGAGGCCTTTCGATTTCTCTACTACAAATTGCTCAGGTAAGGAGTGGTGTGGGGTGCCTCACACTACCTGCCTTTCTAGACTGTCAGTCCAAACTGTAACTGCACTGCTTATTGCACAAGCCAGGACTTTACACTCACCCTGCTGCCCCACCCCGCTTGTCTGTTTGATCCACCTGCTGTCTCTCATTACGTATTCAGACTGTGAGTTCTGTGGTGCAAGGACTGTCTCTCTTGTTTTTGTTACAGGTGTTTAGAGTGCCCAGCACAAAGGAGCCCTGAGCTCCTGCCCCTAGGTGCTCCTGCAATACTAATAGTAAATAGAATCATAATTGTGATTAAATTCATCTAGTTTTAAGGCCAGAAGGTCCATTAAATAATCTAGTCTGAGCTCCTATGTAGCACAACCCATTGAATTTTCCCCAGTTCCCTCTGCATGGAGCCCAATAACTAGTGTTTGGCTGAAGCAGCTTCCAGAAAGACATCCAAGCTTGATCAGACACCAAGCAATGGAGAATCCACCACTGCCCATAGGACTTTCTTCCAATGGTTCATCAGCTTCATTGTTAGACATTTGTGCCTAATTTCTAACCTGAATTTGTCCAGATTCAGCTTCCAGTGTTGGGTCTTGTTCAGCCCATCTCTGCTAGATTAAAGAGCCCTTTGGTACATGGCATTGTTTTCCCAGGAAGGCACTTACACACTGTAAGCAAGTCACCTCTCCATTGTCTTTTTGATTCGCGTTCATTTAACGCAACATTCTTACGAGTGCTGCTTTACCACAAAGGGGGAAAGCCAAGAAATTAGCATAGTAGAAAAATCCAGTGTGTCTGAGAATCTGGCAATGCTTACGCTGCATCCTGCTCCAAGCCACGACCCAACCCCGACCCAGCACTCCTCTGCGTCCTGCTAGCTTCCCTACTACAGCAGTGAGGTGCATTCCTCATTCTGTAGCCGTACAATCTACGTATCACCTGCCCCCGCATCTCCAGCCTGTGGTAGGTACAGTCCTGTGAGAGCCCTTGGGCCGGAGTTACAAAGAGCTCAGCATGTTGGGTGCTTGTGTGTGCCTGAAATTGACCATTATCTAGGTGTCTGCGTGGGAGCTGAGCTCTTGTGAAATTCTGGCCCATCTCACCAGGGGCTGCTGACTGTCCCGGTGCATTCAGGACAGACATGGGAGAGCTGGTCTCCGCTTTTGCCTTGAGCACGTGATCTCTGTCCAGTACTGGGAGGGTGAACGGTGCAGCGGGCGGTATGCAGCTCCCAGTGGGCTGGTGGAAGAGGTCCGAGTCTGTTGTGGACCATTTGTGATGGGTAATAAGGGATCAAGGATGGATTGGCTGAGTCACTGGCCAGGATGCTACATCCCAAGCACTGGCCACAGCGCTCTTGCCTGATATGTAGGCAAGACCTCTGATATATAGATTATTGTACGGCTTCCCTAATGGCACGGGCCACCTCCCTGGCCTACCCAGGGTAGGCAAACTTCCATCTCAGTACTGGGCCTAGGCATGCTGAGTGCAGGTGGGTGAAGGCCGGACGCCGCAGGGAGGAAGCTGGATATACATGTTGCAGTAAGGGTGGGAGGGGCAGAACTGTTCGGGTCATGGTGGCAAGAACGGGTGGATTACACCATTGCTGGGAGCTGCTGGAACCGTTGTCTGCGCAGCTTTGTAAACATGGTAATGTGTATTGAACATCTGAGAAGCTGGGGCTGATTCTGATGTCCTCATGTGGCTGGGGTGGGGAGTTTTGCTTTTCCCTGTTACAGTGCACCCATCCAGCTTTGGAATCCATCCATCTAGTAACTGGACGAGAGCAAATCGCTGCCCTCTGCCAGCTCCCCCCGTCCTGCAGGGACCCCCCCCCACTGCTGAGCTCCCCAGGTCTGAAGGGGGGACGCACCTAAGAAAGGGCGGAGGCGCTTGGGGAGAAGCGGCTAAGTGGAGGTGGACGTTACAGCTTGGGCGGGGACTTCTCCTAAAGGGACTCTTCATATTCCCACAGCAATCTTGAAACAGGCCACTTTCTTCTCTGTGTGAGTGTCTGCTGCAACTCCCGGCTGCGACGCTTCCATAGTGCTATGTTTCATCCCGAAGCCTGGAGCACTGAGCAGCTAATGGTGCCCTGGGTACTTGGCTCACCAGGATTCTTTTGCTCAAAGCGCACACTTGGGGCCTGGTTCTTATGCCCCCTAATTCTGGTTTAACTGGCTACATTGGCACCCCCCTGCACAAGGAGGAGAATTCCTGGGTGACGCACAAGTGCAGTGGCTCTATGCTGGACCCCATGTAGGGACGTGGCCAGAGCACCTCTCCTCTTCAGCTATTCCTGACGCCCTTTGCATCATGGTCAGTAGGTGTAATTAGAGCAGGCCTCAGGCAGCTTGAATTTATGCCTGGGACTGGTCTGATCTTCTTGACCTGCTGCTCACAAACCGGGAAGAATTAGTAGGGGAAGCAAAAGTGGATGGGAACCTGGGAGGCAGTGACCATGAGATGGTCAAGTTCAGGATCCTGACACAGGGAAGAAAGGAGAGCAGCAGACTTCAGAAAAGCAGACTTTGACTCCCTCAAGGAACTGATGGGCAAGATCCCCTGGGAGAATAACATGAGGGGGAAAGGAGTCCAGGAGAGCTGGCTGTATTTTAAAGAATCCTTATTGAGATTACAGGGACAAACCATCCCAATGTGTAGAAAGAATAGTAAATATGGCAGGCGACCAGCTTGGCTTAACAGTGAAATCCTTGCTGATCTTAAACACAAAAAAGAAGCTTACAAGAAGTGGAAGATTGGACAAATGACCAGGGAAGATTATAAAAATATTGCTCGGGCATGCAGGAGTGAAATCAGGAAGGCCAAATCACACCTGGAGTTGCAGCTAGCAAGAGATATTAAGAGTAACAAGAAGGTTTTCTTCAGGTATATTAGCAACAAGAAGAAAGTCAAGGAAAGTGTGGGCCCCTTACTGAATGAGGGAGGCAACCTAGTGACAGAGGATGTGGAAAAAGCTAATGTACTCAATGCTTTTTTGCCTCTGTCTTCACGAACAAGGTCAGCTCGCAGACTACTGCACTGGGCAGCACAGCATGGGGAGGAGGTGACCAGCCCTCTGTGGAGAAAAGTGGTTCGGGACTATTTAGAAAAGCTGGACGAGCACAAGTCCATGGGGCTGGATGCGCTGCATCCGAGAGTGCTAAAGGAGTTGGCAGATGTGATTGCAGAGCCATTGGCCATTATCTTTGAAAACTCTTGGTGATCGGGGGAGGTCCCCGACGACTGGAAAAAGGCTCATGTAGTGCCCATCTTTATAAAAGGGAAGAAGGAGGATCCTGGGAACTACAGGCCAGTCAGCCTCACCTCAGTCCCCGGAAAAATCATGGAGCAGATCCTCAAGGAATCAATTCTGAAGCACTTCGAGGAGAGGAAAGTGATCCGGAACAGTCAGCATGGATTCACCAAGGGCAAGTCATGCCAGACTAATCTAATTGCCTTCTATGACGAGATAACTGGCTCTGTGGATGAGGGGAAAGCAGTGGACGTGTTGTTCCTTGACTTTAGCAAAGCTTTTGACATGGTCTCCCACAGTATTCTTGCCAGCAAGTTAAAGAAGTATGGGCTGGATGAATGGACTATAAGGTGGATAGAAAGCTGGCTAGATTGTCGGGCTCAATGGGTAGTGATCAATGGCTCCATGTCTAGTTGGCAGCCGGTATCAAGTGGAGTGCCCCAAGGGTCGGTCCTGGGGCTGGTTTTGTTCAATATCTTCATAAATGATCTAGAGGATGGTGTGGATTGCACCCTCAGCAAGTTTGCAGATGACCCTAAACTGGGAGGAGAGGTAGATACGCTGGAGGGTAGGGATAGGATACAGAGGGCCCTAAACAAATTAGAGGATTGGGCCAAAAGAAATCTGATGAGGTTCAACAAGGACAAGTGCAGAGTCCTGCACTTAGGAAGGAAGAATCCCATGCACCGCTACGCACTAGGGACCGAATGGCTCGGCAGCAGTTCTGCAGAAAAGGACCTAGGGGTGACAGTGGATGAGAAGCTGGATATGAGTCAACAGTGTGCCCTTGTTGCCAAGAAGGCCAATGGCATTTTGGGATGTATAAGTAGGGGCATTGCCAACACCCTCTATTCGACACTGGTGAGGCCTCATCTGGAGTACTGTGTCCAGTTTTGGGCCCCACACTACAAGAAGGATGTGGAAAAATTGGAAAGAGTCCAGCGGAGGGCAGCAAAAATGATTAGGGGACTGGAACACATGAGTTATGAGGAGAGGCTGAGGGAACTGGGATTGTTTAGTCTGCAGAAGAGAAGAATGAGGGGGGATTTGATAGTTGCTTTCAACTACGTGAAAGGGGGTTCCAAAGAGGATGGATCTAGACTGTTCTCAGTGGTAGCAGATGACAGAACAAGGAGTAATGGTCTCAAGTTGCGGGGGGGGGGGGGGGTGTTAGGTTGGATATTAGGAAAAACTTTTTCACTAGGAGGGTGGTGAAACACTGGAATGCGTTACCTAGGGAGGTGGTGGTATCTCCTTCCTTAGAAGTTTTTAAGGTCAGGCTTGACAAAGCCGTGGCTGGGATGATTTAGTTGGGGATTGGTCCTGCTTTGAGCAGGGGGTTGGACTAGATGACCTCCAGAGGTCCCTTCCAGCCCTGGTATTCTATGATCCCTGGACAGTCCCAGTCTCAGGGGACTGCAAAGGCTGTATACAGCCAACTTCCTCTCCCCTCCAAGCTCAGCAGAATCCAGGCCCAGATCTGTACATAGAACAAAAGCATGGAGTGGGGGGGACGGCTTGAAGGTGATTTCAGGGCTCTGCCTTAAGTCCTGACTGAGCTTGTAGAGGTGACAAGCAATGTCTGAGATGGTATTATGCCCACCTGTTATCATTTGTGCTCATTCTGAACTAAAAGGCTCAGACCCAGGTAAAGAGCAATGAGGCAGTTACTTAGAAGTTTGGGATCGGATCTCATCAGCAGACAGTTTCTATGTTCTTTGGATTCTGGTCTTGGGTCCAGGATGCTCCTATGAGTCCCACTCTGGAGGGGCCGATACCATGGCCTTGGTGGTTCACAACTCTACTTGCTTGCACACTTCTGCTGGGCTCAGCCCAAGAGAAACTTTTATAGAAGGTCTCTTCAGATTTTTCTGGGGTGAGGGTGGGCAGGGGCAGCCCCTCACTTCACCTGATCTGACACCCAGATCTGTGCATCAGGACTTGGTTCTCAGGTTCCTGAACTGCATTCCCTACAGTAGCCAGTAGGTGGTGATTGTGTATTACAAAAGTTTCATGTTTTGCTCAGTGGAGATTGGGTTCTGATTGCAAACGATTTGATCCTGTTTGCACAAGGCTCTCTCGGCCTTGGCCCGGAAGCGCAGAGTCACTCTTCTGGGAATTGGGTCCCTCCCTTTGTTTAGTCAGAGATTGGTAAGGCAAGGCCAGAATGGGCCATTATGATCATCCAGTCTGACCTCCTGCATAGCACAGGCCAGCGACCCTCGCCCAGTGATTCCTGCATAAAACCCAGAATGTCTGTTCCCTGTTGGCAAACTGTCAGGAACTGGTGCTGCTTCCTGGGCTCTGCAGGGTTGGTTCCCTATGTGGATGGAGCAGGTCAGCGCTGTTGTTCTTTCCCTGACTCTAGTACAGTGGATTCAAGGCTCTCGAAGCATTTCACAAACGCTGTTGAACTCAGCCTTGCGGCCCCTCGGGGCAGGGCACTATTAACCGCCAGTGTTAGCAGATGGGGAACTGAGTTAGGAAGCATGTGTCGGAGCACAGCCACTAACAGACCCCATATCGGACTCCCATTCCTGGGCTTTAGCCTGAAGGCCATCCTGCCTCCTGTATAATCTGTACAGAAAGTCCCTGCATTTGTGCATCTCAAAGCCCCTGGGAGCCTTCAGCTCTGGGCCTCATAAACAGCTTCCAGTCAGTGCAACTCTCGTGTGGCTTGCCTGGTCTCATCCTCTCCAGACACTCCCTAACAGGAGAATCCAGAGGAGGCTTCAGGCAAATTCACATTGATTTGCAGGATGGAGGAGGCGCAAGAACCCTATTTTAAAGAGACACCTTCCCCACTCTCCCCCCCCATCTCGGACGCCAGGAGCTACTGTTCTCTTATGCATGTTCATAGGCAGTTGAACCTGCACTGAAAATCAGGTATAACCCTCAGATCCTTGGCCAGCTGCCAGCACAGCCCTGATCTGGGTAAAGTCTGGGCCCTGCCCTCAGTGAATTACCAAATAATTAAGAAATCAATTTGCAAACACCTAGAAGATAATGAGATAAGTAACAGTCAGCATGGATTTGTCAAGAACAAATAGTGTCAAACCAGCCCGATAGCTTTCTTTGACAGGGTAACCAGCCTTGTTGGTAGGGGGGATGTGGTAGATGTGGTATATCTTGACTTTAGTAAGGCTTTTGATACTGTCTCAATGACCTTCTCATAAACAAACTAAGGAAATACAACCTAAATGGGAACTACTATAAGCTGGGTACATAAGTGCTTGGAAAACCGTTCCCAGAGAGTAGTTATCAGTGGTTCACAGTCATGCTGGAAGAGCATAATGAGTGGGATGCCACAGGGATCGATTCTGGGTCTGGTTCTGTTCAAAATGGGAAATGACTGTCTAGGAAGGAGTATTGCAGAAAGGGATCTGGGGGTCACAGTGGATCACAAGCTAAATATGAGTCAACAGTGTAACGCTGTTGCAGAAAAAACAAACATCATTCTGGATGTATTAGCAGGAGTGTTGTAAGCAAGACACGAGAAGTAATTCGTCCACTCTAATCTGTGTTGATTAGGCCTCAACTGGAGTATTATGTCCAGTTCTGGTTGCCACATTTCAGGAAGGATGTGGACAAATTGAAGAAAGTACAGATGAGCAACAAAAATGATTAATTTCAGAGTAGCAGCCGTGTTAGTCTGTATTCGCAAAAAGAAAAGGAGTACTTGTGGCACCTTAGAGACTAACCAATTTATTTGAGCATAAGCTTTCATGAGCTACAGCTTGCATAAAGTGGAAAGTACAGTGAGGAGATTTTATATACACGCAGACCATGAAAAAAATATACATTGTAAGGAGAGCGATCACTTAAGATGAGCTATTACCAGCAGGAGAGTGGGCTGGGGGGAGAGAAAACCTTTTGAAGTGATAATCAAGGTGGGCCATTTCCACACGTTTCCAGGAGTTAACAAGAACGTCTGAGAAACAGTGGGGGGGGAGGGGGAGGAATAAACAAGGGGAAATAGTTTCACTTAGTATAATGACTCAACCACTCCCAGTCTGTATTCAAGCCTAAGTTAATTGTATCCAATTTGCAAATTAATTCCAATTCAGCAGTATCTCGTTGGAGTCTGTTTTCGAAGTTTTTTTGTTGAAGGATAGTCACTTTGAGGTCAGAAATCGAGTGACCAGAGAGATTGAAGTGTTCTCCGACTGGTTTATGAATGTTATAATTCTTGACATCTGATTTGTGTCCATTTATTCTTTTACGTAGAGACTGTCCAGTTTGACCAATGTACATGGCAGAGGGGCATTGCTGGCACATAGTGGCTTATATCACATTGGTGGATGTGCAGGTGAACGAGCCTCTGATAGTGTGGCTGATGTTGTTAGGCCCTGTGATGGTGTCCCCTGAATAGATATGTGGGCACAGTTGGCAACGGGCTTTGTTGCAAGGATAGGTTCCTGGGTTAGTGGTTCTGTTGTGTGGTATGTGGTTGCTGGTGAGTATTTGCTTCAGGTTGGGGGGGCTGTCTGTAGGCAAGGACTGGCCTGTCTCCCAAGATTTGTGAGAGTGATGGGTCATCCTTCAGGATAGGTTGTAGATCCTTGATAATGCGTTGGAGAGGTTTTAGTTGGGGGCTGAAGGTGACGGCTAGTGGCGTTCTGTTATTTTCTTTGTTAGGCCTGTCCTCTAGTAGGTGACTTCTGGGAACTCTTCTGGCTCTATCAATCTGTTTCATCACTTCCGCAGGTGGGTATTGTAGTTGTAAGAATGCTTGATAGAGATCTTGTAGGTGTTTGTCTCTGTCTGAGGGGTTGGAGCAAATGCGGTTGTATCGTAGAGCTTGGCTGTAGACGATGGATCGTGTGATGTGGTCTGGGTGAAAGCTGGAGGCATGTAGGTAGGAATAGTGGTCAGTAGGTTTCCGGTATAGGGTGGTGTTTATGTGACCATCGCTTGTTAGCACTGTAGTGTCCAGGAAGTGGATCTCTTGTGTGGACTGGTTCAGGCTGAGGTTGATGGTGGGATGGAAATTGTTGAAATCATGGTGGAATTCCTCAAGGGCTTCTTTTCCATGGGTCCAGATGATGATGTCATCAATATAGCGCAAGTAGAGTAGGGGCATTAGGGGACGAGAGCTGAGGAAGCGTTGTTCTAAGTCAGCCATAAAAATGTTGGCATACTGTGGGGCCATGCGGGTACCCATAGCAGTGCCGCTGATTTGAAGGTATACATTGTCCCCAAATGTGAAATAGTTATGGGTGAGGACAAAGTCACAAAGTTCAGCCACCAGGTTAGCTGTGACATTATCGGGGATAGTGTTCTTGACGGCCTGTAGTCCATCTTTGTGGGGAATGTTGGTGTAGAGGGCTTCTACATCCATAGTGGCCAGGATGGTGTTTTCAGGAAGATCACCGATGGATTGAAGATAGCTGGGAGTGCTGGTAGCGTAGGGCGTGTAGGGCCTGAGGAGGGAGTCTACATAGCCAGACAATCCTGCTGTCGGGTGCCAATGCCTGAGATGATGGGGCGCCCAGGATTTCCAGGTTTATGGATCTTGGGTAGCAGATAGAATACCCCAGGTCGCGGTTCCAGGGGTGTGTCTGTGCGGATTTGTTCTTGTGCTTTTTCAGGGAGTTTCTTGAGCAAATGCTGTAGTTTCTTATGGTAACCCTTAGTGGGATCAGAGGGTAATGGCTTGTAGAAAGTGGTGTTGGAGAACTGCCGAGCAGCCTCTTGTTCATATTCCGACCTATTCATGATGACAACAGCACCTCCTTTGTCAGCCTTTTTGATTATGATGTCAGAGTTGTTTCTGAGGCTGTGGATGGCATTGTGTTCTGCACGGCTGAGGTTGTGGGGCAAGTGATGCTGCTTTTCCACAATTTCAGCCCGTGCACGTTGGCGGAAGCACTCTATGTAGAAGTCCAGTCTGCTGTTTCGACCTTCAGGAGGAGACCACCTAGAATCCTTCTTTTTGTAGTGTTGGTAGGAAGGTCTCTGTGGATTAGTATGTTGTTCAGAGGTGTGTTGGAAATATTCCTTGAGTCGGAGACGTCGAAAATAGGATTCTAGGTCACCACAGAACTGTATCATGTTCGTAGGGGTGGAGGGGCAGAAGGAGAGGCCCCGAGATAGGACAGATTCTTCTGCTGGGTTAAGAGTATAGTTGGATGGATTAACAATATTGCTGGGTGGGCTAAGGGAACCATTGCTGTGGCCCCTTGTGGCATGTAGTAGTTTAGAAAGTTTAGTGTCCTTTTTCTTTTGTAGAGAAGCAAAGCGTGTGTTGTAAATGGCTTGTCTAGTTTTAGTAAAGTCCAGCCACGAGGAAGTTTGTGTGGAAGGTTGGTTTTTTATGAGAGTATCCAGTTTTGAGAGCTCATTCTTAATCTTTCCCTGTTTGCTGTAGAGGATGTTGATCAGGTGATTCCGCAGTTTCTTTGAGTGTGTGTGGCACAAGCTGTCAGCATAGTCTGTGTGGTATGTAGATTGTAATGGATTTTTTACCTTCAGTCCTTTTGGTACGATGTCAATCTGTTTGCATTTGGAAAGGAAGATGATGTCTGTCTGTATCTGTACAAGTTTCTTCATGAAGTTGATAGATTTCCACTCCATTACAATCTACATACCACAGACTATGCTGACAGCTTGTCACACGCTCTCAAAGAAACTGCGGAACCACCTGATCAGGTGGGACATTAGGAAAAACTTCCTAACTGTCGAGTGGTTAAGCACTGGAATAAATCACCTAGGGCGGTTGTGGAATCTCCATCATTGGAGATTTTTAAGAGCAGGTTAGACAAACACCTGTCAGGGATGGTCTAGATAATACTTGAGTGCAGGGGACTGGACTAGATGATCTCTCAAGGTCCCTTCCAGTTCTATGATGCTATTTCCCATTTACCTTCAGGGCGTCAGAGGGCACCAAGGATTAATGCCGCCTGCTGGACAAAGGTGCCTCTCAGGCCACAAAGCCGCCTCCTTTGGATTATGAGAATGGGGCCTTGTGCTCAGTGCTACACACAGCCTGAGACACAGTCCCTGCCCCAAGGAGCTGACTGTCTAAACCGACAAAGAGGGGCACAGTGAAAGGAAGTGACCTGCTCGTGGTCGATATACATCTGTACCAGCTAAACATAGGCAGGGATGGGGTCCAAACGAGCTGTGACCGCTCACGAAAGAGAGAGCTTGAAGTCACTGTGGATAGTTCCCTGAACTCTTTAGCTCAGAGCACAGCAGAGGTCAAAAGCGCAAACAGAATGTCGGGAGCCATTAAGAAAGGGATAGAAAATAAGACTGTAGATAGCATAATGCCACTATATAAATCCATGGTTTGCCCACACCTTGAATACTGTGTGCAGTTCTGGTGGCCCCATCTCAGAAAGGGTATAGTGGAACTGGAAAAGCTTCAGAGAATGGCAACAAAGATGATCAGGGGTATGGAACAGCTTCTGTACCAGGAGAGATTGAAAATATTGGGACTGTACAGCTTAGAAAAGAGGTGACTAAGGGGGGAGACGAGGGAGGTCTATCAAATCATGACTGATGTGGAGAAAATGAATAGGGAAGTGTTATTTACCTCATTGTATAACACAAGAACCAGGGGTCCCCCAATTAAATTAACAGGCAGCAGTTTTAAAACCAACATATGGAAGTACTTCTTTACACAATGCAGAGTCAACCTGAGGAACTCCTTGCCAGGGGATGTTGTGAAGGCCAAAACTATAACTGGGTTCAAAAAAGAACTGGAAAAGTATGGTAGGTCCATCAATGGCTATTAGCCAAGATGGTCAGGGATGCAACCCCATGGGTCACCCTAAGCCTCCAACTGCCAGAAGCGGGGCTGGGGGGGGAAACGGGAGATGGATCACCCCAGGACAGGGAATCTTGCTAAATGTGGCCAAGTTCATAAGCCTAAACCAGGTGTCAGTAAGGGGCCAGGGCTGGCTCTAAACACAGTAACCCTGTACTACGGCATCTCCCTGTTTGGTATCAAAAACCCTTTCATGCCTGGGCTCAAACTGCATGGCCCAGCGAGGTAGTGTCAGAGCCAGGCCTAGAAGCCAGGATTCATAGTGTTTGAGCCAGAAGGCATCATTAGTCTGACCCCCTGCAGAGCACAGGCCAGCTACTGTCATCCAGTCACTCCTGTGCTGAGCCATTTACTGTCAGCCATTGGTTCTTTTCGGCCTTTCTCCTCTTGATTAAAGAGCCCTTTAGTACCTGGTATTTTCTCCCCGTGAGGGTCTTTAGTTTCCTCTCGGTCTTTCTTTGTCTCTCGCTGTAAAGCATTTTTCCAGCTCTTGGATTATTTTTGTGGCTCTTCTCTGCACCCTGTTTAGTTTTTCAACATCCTTTTAAAAATGTGAACCCTACAACTGGATGCAGTAGCAGCCTAACCAATGCAGTATAAAGAGCTAAAATCACTTCCTCCTCACTAATCACCTGTTTATACATAGATGACCATAGCGGTCCACTCTTCTCTTTAGAATCTATGAATCTATCTGACCTTCTGCAGAGCACAGGCCAGAGAACTGCCCTGAAATAATTCCTAGAGCAGAGCTGTGAGGAAAAACATCCCATCTTGATTTAAAAATTGTCAGTGATGGAGAAACCACCACAGCCCTTGGTAAACTGTTCCAATGGTTGTTTAACATCACTGTTAAAAAATTTGTACCTTCTTTCCAGTCTGACTTTGTCTATGTTGTACTTCGACCCCTTGGATCGAGTTAGACCTTTCTCTGATAAATAGAAGAGCCCATTATTTGTTCCCTATGTAGGTGCTTGGAGACTGGAATCAAGTCCCCACTTAACCTTCTCTTTGTTAAGCTACATAGACTGAGCTCCTGGAGTCGATCACTATATGGCAGGTTTTCTGATGCTTTAATCATTCTCCTGGCTCATCTCTGAACCCTCTGTAATTTATCCTCATTTTTTTTTAATTGAGGACACCAGAACTGGACACAGGATTCCAGCAGTGGTTCCAATAATGCCAAAGATGGAGGCAAAATAACTTCTCTGCCCCTACTCGAGATTCCCCTATTTATGCCTCCCAGGATCGCATTAGCCCTTTTGATCACAACGTCGCACTGGGAGCTCATGTTCAGCTAATTATCCACCACACCCCCCCAAATATTTTCAAGCGTCACTGCTTCCCAGGATAAAGTCCCCCATTCTGTAGGTATGGCCTGCATTCCTTGTTCCTAGATGGATACATTTACGTTTAGCCATATTAAAATGTGTCTATTGTTTGCTTGCACTCAGTTTACCAAGTGATCTAGATTGCTCTGTATCAGTGACCTGTCCTCTTCATTATTTACCACTCTCCCAATTCTTTTTTGTCATCTGCAAAATTTATCAGTGATGATTTTGTTTTCTTCCAGGTCATTGAAAAATGGTTAAATAGCATAGGGCCAAGAACCAATTCTGGAGGGACCCCACTGGAAAGAGTCCTGTTCAGAGATGATTCTCTATCAGTTAGCCAGTTTTTAATTTGTTTAATGTGGGTCATGTTAATTTTATATCATTCTAGGTTTGTACTGGGAGCTCAGTTCAGTTGCTTATCCCCTATGACTCCTAATCCTTTTTAATTCACTACTTTACAGGATACAGTCCCCCATTCTGTAGGTATGGTGTGCATTCCCATATGACTGTATTAAAATGCATTTTGTTTGAATGGGCCCAGATTACCAAGCGATCCAGATTATACTATGTGACTGCCCTGTCCTTGTCATTATTTACCATTCTGCCAGTCTTTGTCATCAGCAAATTTTATAAGCAGTGATATTTATATTTACTTCCAGATCCTTTGATAAAAAAATTGAATGGCATCGGGCTTAGAACCATACCAGAAATGCCCCATTCAGTTATGATTCCCTCTTAACAGCTGTCACAGAGCCATGGAACAGTCTCTGGGAAGAGCCTATCAGTGGGCCAGACCCCCTGGGGGGGGTCTCACTCTTTCTCCAGTGTAACAACCTCTTGAGAGTGGACCTCTGGGCCTGCAGCCCCCCTGCTTCACCCCGTGAGCTCTGCTCAGCAAGTCCCACTGAGACAGACCCTGATGGAGACTTGCCCACTCTGCAGGGATTAATGCATCTCACCCAGCATCTGCAGTGACACTCACACAGCACTGCCAGAACAGCTGGCTTTATTAGTCACCTGGACACAGTACAGGGAGCCCTTAGAGTAGCCCAGAGAACTGACAGAGCGTCATCCAGTCTGGCCAACCCAGCACCCAGCCAAGATGTAGAGAACCCCTTGGTTCAAGCTCTGTCTGTCTCTGTCTGACCTCCTTGGTCAGACTCCAGGTGAGAGCCCGGCTCCTCCCAGCTGCCAGCTCTGATCCCCCCCCGCCACCCATCTCACACCTCCCCAGTCCTTTATTCTCCAGCTGGGGAAAGTTGCTTAGCCTCTCTGCTGAGAGGTGGGAAATCAGATCCCTCTGGGGCCTTGGTCACTGGGTGTTAATGTCTGAGGGATTGGATTTGCCCTTGTCTTCTCAGATGCTACATTGACGTGGGGCCTAAAGCCCAGACAGTTCGATGACACCCACTCCTTTGTTTCTTTGCCTGCCCTGAGAACAGATAGCCCTTTTCCACCCATTTGGCAATGATGCAGCACACAGGGGAAATGGGCTCACAGGACTCATAAAAATATAACAAAATATTCTTACTTTCTCAAAACTCCTTTCTGAGATCTGTCAGCCAGTTCTAAATCTGTTTAATTTATGCTTATGCATAAATTTATGCTAATTTATGTTTAATAAATGCTGGTATTGCGTAGAGGTAATTTTTTAATCAGACTATCGTGTGGTGCTAAATCAAACACCTTGCAAAGATCCAAGTACAGTACGTCTACACAGTTACTGTTATCAACCAGCCTAGTAATCCCATCATGGGCAGCCGTACACTGGGGTGTGACTGGGACTCTCTCCTTTCTCTGTCCAGGAAGGCAGTCGAAGGGCTGGTGACCCTCAGCGAAGATGGCTGCTCCCCGATTTCCATCCAGCAGATGGCATATGGTATGTTCCTCAATGGGGCAGGGCTGACTCCAGCTTGTGCGATGGGGTATATGGGATGAGTGGAGGTAGCATCTCATAGAGGAGGGGAGGGGGCTCTTGGGAAAAGGAGACTTCTCACCAGGGATCCCTCAGAATGGAAGCAAGTGTTGTGGGGTCCCTGTGCAGGGCTGTGGGGGAGGCCTCTGGGGGTTGGAGACAGGTCAGGGAGCCTCTCTGAGAGTCTCTGGCTCTGACTCAGCAACATGTGTTTTCTCTGTCCCACAGTAGCTGGCCTGGGCTTTGGGCTCATGAGTGGCGCCTTCTCCATGATTAACCTCCTGGCAGATGCCCTGGGGCCTGGCACTGTGGGAATCCATGGAGACTCACAGCTCTACTTCCTGACCTCGGGTGAGCAATGGGCCTACAACCCACTGCACCATCTCCCCACTGCACCATCTACCCGCCAAACTGTGCTATAGAATCTCTAGGGATAGTAACTCCATGCTCTAATAATAAGAATGTAGCAGCAGAGAGATACTACTGACCACCTGACCAGGATGGTGATAGTGACTGTGAAATGCTCAGGGAGATTAGAGAGGCTGTGTTAGGGTTCCCTCCCCACTCTGAACTTTGGGGTAAAGATGTGGGGACCCGCATGAAAGATGCCCTAAGCTTATTTTACCAGTTTAAGTTAAAACTTCCCCAAGGCACAAATCCCTTGTCCTTGGATGGATGGTATGCTGCCACCACCAAGTGATTTAGATAAAGATTCAGGGAAAGGACCACTTGGAGTTCCTATTTCCCCCAAAATATCACCCTAAGCCCCTACACCCCCCTTTCCTGGGGAAGCTTGAGAATAATGTCCTCACCAATTGGTACAGGTGAGCACAGACCAAACCTGTGGGTCTTTAGGACACTGAAAATCAATTAGGCTTTTAAAAGAAGAATTTTATTTAAAAAAAGTAAAAGAATCACCCCTGCAAAATCAAGATGGAAGGCAATTTTACAGGGAAAAATAAAAAGATTTAAGACACAGAGAATCCCCCTCTAGGCTTAGTTTTAAAGTTACCAAAACAGGAATAAACCTCCCTCCAGCATAGGAAAATTCACAAGCTAAAACAAAAAATAATCTGACGCCTTTTCTGGCTTTAGTTACTGTTTTAGTAATTTTGGATGCTTTTTTAGGCAGGATCTTAAGAGATTTTTTGGGGGAGGGGGAGGCCCTAGTTTCTTTCTCTCCTTAAAAAACCACACAAACAAAGAGCACAACAAAGCCTCCTCACCCCCAGATTTCAAAGTATCTTTCTTCCCCATTGGTCAGGTGCCAACTAGGTTATTTGAGCTTTTTAACCCCTTACAGGTAACCTCTGGCCAGGAGAAATGTTATATTACTGAATACATAAAGATTGTTACCCTTCCCTGTATATTTATAACAGGCTATTAAAATAAATAACTCAATAATAGAGATTTCCACTATCCTCATATTGACTGGGCACATGTCACCTCAGGACAGGATACTGAGATTAAGTTTCTGACACCTTAAATGGCTGCTTCTTGGAGCAGCTAGTCCTGGAACCCACCAGAGGAGAGGCAATTCTTGATTTAGTCCTAAGTGGAGCCCAGGATCTGTTCCACGAGGTGAATATAGCTGGACCACTTGGTAATAGTGACCATCATATAATTAAATTTAGCATCCCTGTGGCAGGGAAAACACCACAGTGGCCCAACATTGTAGCATTTAATTTCAGAAAGGGGGACTACACAAAAATGAGGAGGTTAGTTAAACATAAATTAAAGGGTACAGCGCCAAAAGTGAAATCCCTGCAAGCTGCATGGAAACTTTTTAAAGACACCATAATAGAGGCTCAACTTAAATGTATACCCCAAATTAAAAAACATAGTAAGAGAATCAAAAAAGTGCCACGGTGGCTAAACAACAAAGTAAAAGAAGCAGTGAGAGGCAAAAAGGCATCCTTTAAAAAGTGGAAGTTAAATCCTAATGAGGAAAATAGAAAGGAGCATAAACTCTGGCAAATGAAGTGTAAAAATATAATTGGGAAGGCCAAAAAAAGAATGTGAAGAACAGCTAGCAAAAACACTCAAGAAGTAATAACAAAAAATTCTTTAAGTACATCAGAAGCAGGAAGCCTGCTAAACAACCAGTGGGGCCACTGGACGATCGAGGTGCTAAAGGAGCACTCAAGGATGATAAAGCAATTGCGGAGAAACTAAATTAATTCTTTGCAATGGTCTTTTTACAGCTGAGGATGTGAGGGAGATTCCCAAACCTGAGCCATTCTTTTTAGGTGAGAAATCTGAGGAACTGTCCCAGATTGAGGTGTCATTAGAGGAGGTTTTGGAACAAATTGAAAAACTAAATAGTAATAAGTCACCAGGACCAGATGGTATTCACCCAAGAGTTCTGAAGGAACTCAAATGTGAAATTGCAGAACTACTAACTGTGGTTTGTAACCTATCATTTAAATCAGTTTCTGTACCAGATGACAGGAGGATAGCTAATGTGATGCGTATTTTTAAAAAGGGCTCCGGAGGGGATCCTCTCAATTACAGGCCGGTAAGCCTGACTCCAGTATTGGGCAAAATGGTTGAAACTATAGTAAAGAACAGAATTGTAAGACACCTAGATGAACACGATCTGTTGGAGAAGCATCAACATGGTTTTTGTAAAGGGAAATCCTGCGTCACCAATCTACTGGAATTCTTTGAGGGGGTCAACAAGCATGTGGATGAAGGTGATCCAGTGGATATAGTATATTCAGATTTTCAGAAAGTCTTTGACAAGGTCCCTCACCAAAGGCTCTTAAGCAAAGTAAGCTGTCATGGGATAAGAGGAAAGGTCCTCTCACGGATCAGTAACTGGTTAAAAGATGGGAAAGGGTAGGAATAAATAGTCAGTTTTCAGAATGGAGAGACGTAAATGGTGGTGTCCTCCAGAGGTCTGTACTGGGACAGTCCTATTAAACTTATTCATAAATGACCAGGAAAAAGGGGTAAACAGTGAGGTGGCAAAATTTGCAGACGATGCAAAATTACTTAAGGTAAAGTTAAGTCCAAACCAGACTGCAAAGAGCTACAAAGGGATCTTACTAAACTGGGTGACTGGGCAACAAAATGGCAGATGAAATTCAATGTTGATAAATGCAAAGTAATGCACATTGGAAAACATCATCCCAACTGTACATATAAAATGATGGTCTAAATTAGCTGTTACCACTCAAGAAGGAGATCTTGGAATCACTGTGGATAGTTCTCTGAAAACATACGCTCAAAGTGCAGTGGCAGTCAAAACAGTGAACAGAATATTGGGAATCGTTAGGAAAGAGACACATAATAAGACAGAAAATATCATGTTGCCGCTATATAAATCCATGGGACACCCACACCTTGAATACTGCCTGCAGATGTGGTTGCCCCATCTCGAAAAAGATCTGTTGGAATTGGAACTGGAACACACAAAACAGAGGCTTGCAGTTTTGCTTCCTGATCTCAGTTAAGCAACAGGTGTAGCAGCCCCTGCCCCTCCCGCACTGCACCCAACCCATCCCTTCCTCACTCTAGTCTGCTCCCCCACTCCTGCCATGTCTCCACTAACAGTACCATCGACCCTTTTCTCACCCACACTGCCCCTCATCGCTGCCTCCTCCTTAAGGCACCCCACTACCACAGCCCCTCAAACTGCCTGCCCACTGCCGCCCCCCTCCCCCCATCACCCACGGACATCCTGCTCACACCGCACCCATCCCCTCACCAGCACGGCTCTCCACATCAGTGCCCTACGCTGCCCCTCAGGTAAAGCCAGTTCTCCTCACCCTCTGTTGATGGGTGCCCCACCCCACTACGGCCCTGACTCTGCCCAGGGCTCTGCTTGGTGGACAGCCTTGCCAGCCTAGCTGTGACCGTCTATGCTCCTCCTCACAGCCTTCATGACCATGGTGATGATTTTCCTTCACACCTTCTGGGGAATCCTCTTCTTCCACGGCTGTGAGACCCAGCACTGGTGGGAGATGGTGGCCGTCATCCTCACTCACCTCATTGTGTCAGGATCGGTAAGCGTGGGCAGGGCAAACCGGAGATGTGGGCGGTTGGGCAGGCTGCTCCCACACCACCGGGTCACCGCTGCCTGAGTGCTGCAGGGAAGTGGGTGGGTGGTGCTGGGCCAGGAATTACTATCTGGTAGATGTGCGAGGGCCCCCTCAGGATGTGGGCCCTGTCAGGATGGGTGCCGCATGCAGAAAGACCGTCCCTGCCCCCAGGAGAACTGGGTGTTCCCCATGACCATTGCTCCAGGGAGTCACCTGTGAGACCTGCCTGAGTGTGAACGGACAGAGGCAGCCTCCAGGTACTGAAGCCTGTGAGTGAGAGATGCAGCACCCCTGAACCTCAAACTCCAAATGCTCCAGAGGAGTCTGCAGGACCCACTAGCTCCATGGGGCAGTGCCATCCTGCTGCAGACCAGCGAGACACCCCGGTGCCCTGGGCACACCAGCCCCATACCCCTCAGAGCACCGTGCCCCAGCCAGGTGCGGAGCCAGGAGTGTCAGGGAAGGAGATCAGAGCATCGAGGGGGCCTGAGCCAGCAGGCCAGGGCTCGGGGAGAGGCCAGCTCTGGCATAACTGGCTCTGGGGCTCCCCCGGCTCCTTCCCTGCTCTTACCCTGTTTGCTGCTCTCCTCCCAGACGTTCTGGAACCCCCTGTACGTGGGCAGCCTCGTCCCCTCCTACCTGCTGATGTTTGCCACGGCGGCATGGGCCTACATCCTGTCAGGAGGCTGCACTCGGAACCTGCTCCGGTCCCTGCGGGGTGAGTATCTGCTCCAGCCCCACATCCAGAGCAGGAGCCCTGCCGAGGCCATGCCTCTGAGGGGAATGCTGGGAGGGGCTACCCCAGTATTGGGGGAGGACATGGCCTGCTTTGGGGCAGGGGGAATGCCCTGATCTGAGCCCCTTCAGCAGTGACGTTAACTCTTCCCTAGCACTAGCAGGTGGGGAAACACCCCAATCTGGGGCTATTCCTCAGGGTGCTGCCCTTTTTCTGTGAGAATGGGGCAGGAAATGACCTACTCTGGAACCCTGTGAGCTGGGTGCCTGAACTCACCCCCTTGCCTTTGCTTCTCCATAGGGCAGCAGAGCGAGACAGGCCCCCAGCCAGGATCCTGAGGGTCCATCAGGAGCTCTCCCCTCAGCTGCTCTCTGCCTGCCCTGCCCTCCCTCTGGTGCTGTCAGCTGGGACCTACAGTTGCCTTCTCTGCAATATCATTTCTCTCTTCTGGAATGGGAGTCCCCCGATCAGTCCCTGCTGGAGGCAGGTGTCCGGGGGCTCCTGCAGCCAGGGAGTAGCCAGCAGAACGTCTGATAGCTGAGGGCTGCTCACCCTGTCCTACCAGTCCCGGTCTCTCCATGCTGTGGACCTGGACTGTTT
Organism: Chelonia mydas; assembly: GCF_015237465.2. Lineage (NCBI taxonomy): Eukaryota > Metazoa > Chordata > Testudines > Cheloniidae > Chelonia > Chelonia mydas. Next base: position 338,554 of record NC_051245.2, on the reverse strand, counting down.
TTAGCCCACCCTTGAAAGACCCGTGGTTTAACATGGTGCGAGGGGTTCTCCAGAACTCACTGTGCCTGCTCCAGAACCAGTGTGTGGGTGTGGTGGGCTCTTTCTGCACATACAGGGAGAGTCCTTCTCAGCCCCAGGAAGTCTGTGGTCTGGCCAGCAGTTTGCCTGGATACATCAAAGCGCCGAGCTGGGGATGCCAGGCACTAAGGAGCTGCAACGTCCTTTCCCCTTGCCCAGGAGTGGCTGTACCAGGGGGCTGAATTCCCAGCCCTGGCCCCAAGTGCCTGGCTGCTGGTATGGGACAGACTGCCAGGTACTGGCCTGAGAAGGATGGTGGATGGCATTCAATGGGAAATGCAGAACAGGTGGGTGGCAAAGGATGAGGCTGACTGGATGCCCAGCACTGGCATGGAGAGGGGATGAGTGGTGCCAAAGGGCTGATGCTGGTACGGGAAGGGGATGGGCAGGTGGTGCCGGCACAGTGCAGCTGGTAGTGCATGCCTCGTGCAGACATGCTGGGAGGAGGGGCGGTGGCAGAGGTTTATCCGGGGCAGGATCAGTGACCCTGCCCATCTCTCTGGTGGGGGTGGATATGAGGTGCCCGAGCTGGCACCAGCCCTGGGGATGTGAGGTGGAACTGGGAGCAGGGACCCTGGAAGCCATGCAGAGGCGCCGGGGCAGAGAGCCAAGACTGACTGAGTTTGTAATGGGCTTTTATATCAATAAAGAGAAATACCAGCCTCAGAGAGAATTTGTGTGTGGCTGTGGGGGATGGGATGGGTCCTGCGCATGCGGTGCATCTGCCATGCTGGGAGTGGGAAGTTGGGGTGATACCCAGCTTGTATGCAGCATTTCATGGGTAGGGTCATTATCCTTGTTTTACAGCTGGGGAAACCAAGGCACAGGCGTGGAATTGACTTGTGTACAGTCACCCAACAGGCCAGTGGGGGAGCCTGGAACAGAACCCAGCTGTTCTGAGCCCTGGTCCCGTGCTGTATCCACTGGACCACACTGCCACTGTCCTTGGGAGGGGAGGTTTGTAGACTCTGTGTGTGTGTGTGTGTGTGTGTGTTGTTTCCCTTGTTTTACAGAAATGGTGCAGGGACTCCACATGGCCACTAGGCGTCAGCCAGTACCACGGCACGTGGCACTGGCATCGAGTGGGTGAGTGGGGCTCTGGTTGGATGTTGCCAGGTGGATGCTGGGCTCCAGGCTGGCACAGTAACAAACCCTGCTGGAGGGTCACAGGAAGCTGGGCAGTGGCTGTCTAGCCTCTACTGCTGCATGCAGGGTGTCTGGCTGCTGAGCCCCTGGGGGCAGGCCAGTGGCCATGGGAACCCCCACTCCCTCCTGTGACAGGCCCCATGGCAATGACTTCTCCTGCTGCTCAGCCCAAGGTGCACTAAGAACGAATCCACTGGCGGGGGTGTGGGCCAGAGTAGCTACATGAGTGCTCAGGGCGGGACAGGAAGGCAAAGCCCAGCTGCAGCGTCCCCCGAGTTGGGATTAGCCCAGGCCGCTGGAGCCCGTACCCTGACCTTTGGGGAACGTCCTACTGGTTCTTCACTAACCACAGGCAATGGGACCTACACTCTGGTTCCTGCACCCCCAGCCCAGCGGGGGGACACATCCCCTGCTTGCTTGTAACAAGCACCCCTTGCTAACTCCCACATCTGGGGCTTCCTGGCTGCTCTAGCTGGAGCCATCCACTGTGCTGCTGAGGGCAGCTGGTCCCACACAGGGGTGCTTCCTAGCCCTGGCCTGGTGTATCTGCCTGGGGCTATCCCACAGCAGAGGCAGGGCCATCACTGCAATGGTGGGAGGGGCCCTGGCCCCCAGGGGCGATAGCTCCTGCCGCAGAGGCAGGGCTGGCATAGCAATAGGTTTCTATTTCATTTATTTTATTGTATCTTTAAAAAAAGTATCTCTGAAAGGGGCAGAGTTTTTCCCCTCAGTCTCTGCTGAGCCTCAGTGCAGGTAACCGGGCCTCAAGGCGTGAAGGCCCCAGAGGAGGGGCCCCTGCTGCTCTGGCCCCTTGGTGGGGAGGGAGGGCGTGCTTGGCTGGCCGTGGGTGGCAGGGTCCAGCCAGCAGAGCCCAAGGGAGCGTGTGCTGGTCTCCGTTCCATGTGCCAGAGGCCCTCGCTGGGCAGCAGGGGCAGTGCCTACACCGCGTTCTCGTCTGTGGTGGCTGCTGTGTAGATGACGTTGGGCTTGGGGTGAGAGTCCGGCCTGCAGGGAAGGGAGAACACTGGGGCGTCAGGGAGCCCTGGAATGAGCTGAGAAAGGACCGATCGCCTGCAACTCCCTGGCAGCCCCCCCTTCTGCATCATGGGGCAGGTGCTCCCCACTCACACACCCCCCGGCCTCTGGGCACTCTCTCCCTACACGCGGGAGTGGCTTGTGCCAGGTGAGCTGCGACTCTCCCAGCCTTTGCAGGGTAGGGCACAGGGGGGAAGGGGAATTTGGCTGGGGGGGCAGCGAGGGAGAATCATAAACTGAATGGGGTTTCAGGCCAGAGGGAGGAAGAAGGGTCGGGGTGTGGTTCCCGCAGCCAGGGAGCGGGGCGAGGAGCATGCCGGTGGCTCCCAGCTCTCACCTTGTGTTCTGACTCCGCTGTTTGTGGATGTAGATGAGGAAGGCCAGAGCCGTGACTGCAAAGAGAACCCCAAAGAGACCGGCCAGCACGTCCGCTGCAGACACAGGAGAGCAAGGGGGGGGTGAGGCACCAGACACAGATGGGGGGGGAGAGCTCAAGGCCTGGGAGAGTGAGACCAAGCCAAGCGATGCTCCCAGGGAGGGAGGAGGAAGCTAGTGGCCCTGAGCAGGGCTGGGGTGCCACAGCACAGGGGCAGGGAGAGGCCAGGAGAGCCAGGGCAAGGGATGGAGGTGACAGAAGCTGGGTAGCCCCAGGCTGGGGGAGGCTGTGTGGCCCGGGGCAGGAGGTCGAGGCAGCAGAAGCTGGGTGGCCCTAGGGCAAGGAATTGGCAGGGAGGCCAGGGCAGCCCATCCCGCAGCACTCACCTGTCTGCAGGGAGAGGCCCAGCTGGTTTTCTGAATCTAAACATGAAACATTCGGGGGGGAGGACACCGAGACAGCAGGTGAGGCTGGGCGGGGACAGGTGCCAATGCCACAGCAACCACTGTGCCCCTCCCACCCTTCCCATGTACAACCCCCCTGTGCCCCAGCCCACTGTCCCACCATCGCATCCCCGCATCCCAGCATGCAGCCACCAAGCTGCTCCCCCATCCGAGCCCAGTGTGCAGCCTTGTCCCATCCCCATTCTAGCCCAGTGTGCAGCCCCCCACTCCCCTCCCCCTGTTCACTCTAAGCTGTGCATGGGTGCACGCGTGCACAGATACTAAACCCCGTGCACACAGCGAGACACCATGCACACAAACATTTGCATAGAAGCACAACAATTTGCACATAAGTCATTTTTTGTGCATACGGCCTGTCAAAAATTAGAGGGAACATTGCCCCCCCACCCATCCCAGCATGTGGTCACTGAAATCTGCACCCACCCACCCAATCTGTGTGTGTACCCCCCACCCCCATGTGCAGTGCCAGGCTCTTTCCTGGCACACAGCCAACTCCTCCCCCCCCCCCCCCCCAAATGTAAACTCATGTCACCCCGTGGACACATTTCCCACTCCCCCAGCCCCTCCCAGCATGGTGTGCCTTAAGGAAGCAGGTACCACCCCCCATACTGGCACTGCCCTGGCCTGGCGGCTAACCCTGGTGCCCTCCCACGACAAGCTGGTGTTAAGGGGATGCCTGTCAATTCTTTCGCCTCTGCCCCATCCTTGGGGTGTGGGGCCTGGGCCCAGCTCTTACCTGCGCATGGTGGGCAGCCAGCACCTGCAACAGATGCAACATGGTGAGCTGGCCGTGGGGGAGGGCGGTGAGAGAGAGAGAAGGGGGCTGACTGCAGCAATGGGCAGGCGTGTCCCATCACAGCCCCTCTGCCCCCTTTTATTTGGTTTTGGTAAAACAACTTTGAAGAGCCCCTGCCCCCCAGCAGAGCTGCGAATGCCCGCCCCCCATGGTTGCCCCTCTCCCTCCAACAGGGACACTCGCCCACTCTGCACCGAACCAGCCCCAGCAACGCAGCTGCTCTAAACCCAGCTAGTCAGTCCTTCAGCATGGCTCAGCTGCTCCCTGGGGCTTGGCCTCTGCTCCATTTCTTCCTGGGTCTCCGGTGCTTTGTTAACCGCACCCCACCAATTTCCAGTTCAGAAAAACCCAGAGCCCAACCAGCAGCGTCTCTCACCCTCAGCGATGCCCCCGTCACACACAGAATTGCACTGGGAGACCCTCGGCCCCGCCCCCGCCTTGGGGGAGCGAGGGGAGGTCGACAGTCCTTTGGCCATGACCATTACCAATCTAGCCTCTGACAGAGCACAGAGCCCCCTTCCTCCTTTCCCGAGAGACTCCCGCTGCCCACACAGGATGCTGGACATCCATACAGGAACTGTGCCAAAACCCAGCCAGCAACACAGCTTGGGAAATACTGATTATCCACCACAACCCCAAGGCTTTTCCAGAGTCAGTGCTTCCCAGGATTGAGGCCCCTGTCCCGTATGTACAGGCTGCAGTCTTTGATCCTGTATTTTTCTGTTGCTAGATGTATAAGTTTACATTGGCTATATTAAAACATATACTGTTTGCTTGCGCCCAGGTTCCAAGCAATCCCGATCCCTGTGTCAGTGACCTGTGCTCCTCACTATTTACCGCTGCCCCACCAATTTTTGTGTCAAACTTTATCAGTGATGATTTTACGTTTTCTTCTAGGTAACTGATAAAAATGTTAAATAACATAAGGCCAGGAACTGATGACTGTAGGACCCCACTGACAACCCACCTGTTTGATGATTCCCAATTACATTTTGAGATCTAAAAGTTAACCAGTTTTTAATCCAGCTGTGTGCCATATTAACTGTATATCATTCTAATTTCTTAATCAAAATGTCCTGTGGTACCAAGTCAAATCCCATACAGAAGTCTGGCTATTGCATCATCAGTACTTACCTTTAATGTAATCTCATCAAAAAATAGCACATTTATTTGACAAGCTCTATTTTCCATAAACCCATTTTGGTTGGCATTAATTATATTACACCCACCCCCTTTAATTCTTTATTAATCAAGTCCCATATCAGCTGTCCCATTATTTTGTCCAGGAACAACATCAGCCTGACAAACCTGTAGTTACCCGGGTCATTCTGTTTAACCTTTTCAAACAGTCACACACCATTAAATAGTGGCACAATCACTCTCACTGCTAAATATTTGTGCCTTATTTCTAGTCTGAATTTGTCTAGCTGCAGCTGATAGCCATTGGAGCTTGTTCTGCCTTTGTCTGGTAGAATTAAGCGCGCTTTGTTAGCAGACATCTCTTCCCTATGGAGGTAATTGTAGAATGTGATCAGTCACCTCTTAGCCTTCTCGTGGCTAAACTAAATAGATGGAGTTTATTTAGTCTCCATTCTAAAGCAGCTTTTCCAAATCCTGAACACTCACCACTCTGTCCTGAACCTTTTCCTATTTTTCAACATTCCCTTTGAAGTGCGGCCTCCGGAGCAGGACACAGTGTTCAGCAATGCCATATGCAGAGGTAATAGAACCCCCCCGGCAGGCAAGGATCAGGTTTTGTTACCATCATGCTGGGAACTCCTGTGCCAGTGTACATCTGCCATAATCACTGAGTCCTTCAAGTGATAAAGGGCCTTGAAGGCCAAGACCAGGAGTTCAAGTGTGTGGCACCAGGCACTGGAACTCAGGGTGTGTGCAGGGGAAGTGCCCAGAGCCCAGAAAGCCCAAACAGCCTGAAAGTGCCTCATGGACAAAGTGTGAATGTTGTTTATTCTTCTAGTGCCCATGTACCTAGAGCCCCTCCCACTCCAGAGAAAGTGTCCCATCCCCCCACTAGCCATTGCCAGAGCCCAGGGCCCTTCGAGCACAGGAGAGACCTCCACACACACAGCCCACATGAGATGCACTGTCCTAGGGTTGGGGGTTCCACGACTACCACTCCCAAGAGAAGGAGGCGGGTGGTGGTGGTTGGGGACTCTCTCCTCAGGGGGACTGAGTCATCTATCTGCTGCCCTGACCGGGAAAACCGAGAAGTCTGCTGCTTGCCAGGAGCTAAGATTCACGATGTGACGGAGAGACTGCCGAGACTCATCAAGCCCTCGGATCGCTACCCCTTCCTGCTTCTCCACGTGGGCACCAATGATACTGCCATGAATGACCTTGAGCAGATCGCTGCAGACTACGTGGCTCTGGGAAGAAGGATAAAGAAGTTTGAGGCACAAGTGGTCTTCTCGTCCATCCCCCCCATAGAAGGAAAAGGCCGGGGTAGGGATCGTCGAATCGTGGAAGTCAATGAATGGCGACGCAAGTGGTGTCGGAGAGAAGACTTTGAATTCTTTGACCATGGGATGGTGTTCCAAGAAGGAGGACTGCTAGACAGAGATGGGCTCCACCTAACGAAGAGAGGGAAGGGCATCTTCGCAAGCAGGCTGGCTAACCTAGTGAGGAGAGCTTTAAACTAGGTTCACCGGGGGAGGGAGACCAAAGCCCTGAGGTAAGTGGGGAAGTGGGATAGCGGGAGGAAGCACGAGCAGGAGCGCGTGAGAGGGGAGGGCTCCTGCCTCATACTGAGAAAGAGGGGCGATCAGCGGGTTAGCTCAAGTGCCTATACACAAATGCACGAAGCCTGGGAAACAAGCAGGGAGAACTGGAAGTCCTGGCACAGTCAAGGAATTTTGATGTGATTGGAATAACAGAGACTTGGTGGGATAACTCACATGACTGGAGTACTGTCATGGATGGATATAAGTTGTTCAGGAAGGACAGGCAGGGCAGAAAAGGTGGGGGAGTTGCACTGTATGTTAAGAGATTAGTATGACTGCTCAGAGCTCAAGTATGAAACTGCAGAAAAACCTGAGAGTCTCTGGATTAAGTTTAGAAGTGTGAGCAACACGGGTAATGTCGTGGTGGGAGTCTGCTAGAGACCACCGGACCAGGGGGATGAGGTGGATGAGGCTTTCTTCCGGCAAGTTGCAGAAGCTACTAGATCGCACGCCCTGGTTCTCATGGGAGACTTCAATCATCCTGATATCTGCTGGGAGAGCAATACAGCAGTGCACAGACAATCCAGGAAGTTTTTGGAAAGCGTAGGGGACAATTTCCTGGTGCAAGTGCTGGAGGAACCAACTAGGGGCAGACCTCTTCTTGACCTGCTGCTCACAAACTGGGAAGAATTAGTAGGGGAAGCAAAAGTGGTTGGGAACCTGGGAGGCATGAACCATGAGATGGTCGAGTTTAGGATCCTGACACAAGGAAGAAAGGAAAGCAGCAGAATACGGACCCTGGACTTCAGAAAAGCAGACTTTGACTCCCTCAGGGAACTGATGGGCAGGATCCCCTGGGAGAATAACATGAGGGGGAAGAGTCTAAACTGGGAGGAGTGGTAGATACGCTGGAGGGTAGGGATAGGATACAGAGGGACCTAGACAAATTGGTGATTGGGCCAAAAGAAATCTGATGAGGTTCAACAAGGACAAGTGCAGAGTCCTGCACTTAGGACGGAAGAACCCAATGCACCGCTACAGACTAGGGACCGAATGGCTCGGCAGCAGTTCTGCAGAGAAGGACCTAGGGGTGACAGTGGACGAGAAGCTGGATATGAGTCAACAGTGTGCCCTTGTTGCCAAGAAGACCAATGGCATTTTGGGGTGTATAAGTAGGGGCATTGCCAGCAGATCGAGGGACGTGATCGTTCCCCTCTATTCGACATTGGTGAGGCCTCATCTGGAGTACTGTGACCAGTTTTGAGCCCCACACTACAAGAAGGATGTGGAAAAATTGGAAAGAGTCCAGCGGAGGGCAACAAAAATGATTAGGGGACTGGAACACATGAGTTATGAGGAGAGGCTGAGGGAACTGGGGATGTTTAGTCTACGGAAGAGAAGAATGAGGGGGGATTTGATAGCTGCTTTCAACTACCTGAAAGGGGGTTCCAAATAGGATGGATCTAGACTGTTCTCAGTGGTAGCAGATGACAGAACAAGGAGTATAGAATCATAGAATATCAGGGTTGGAAGGGACCTCAGGAGGTCATCTAGTCCAACCTCCTGCTCAAAGCAGGACCAATCCCCAATTAAATCATCCCAGCCAGGGCTTTGTCAAGCCTGACCTTAAAAACTTCTAAGGAAGGAGATTCTACCACCTCCCTAGGTAACGCATTCCAGTGTTTCACCACCCTCCTAGTGAAAAAGTTTTTCCTAATATCCAACCTTAACCTCCCCCACTGCAACTTGAGACCATTACTCCTTGTCCTGTCCTCTTCTACCACTGAGAATAGTCTAGAACCATCCTCTCTGGAACCACCTCTCAGGTAGTTGAAAGTTGAGTAATGGTCTCAAGTTGCAGTGGGGGAGATTTAGGTTGGATATTAGGAAAAACTTTTTCACTAGGAGGGTGGTGACGCACTGGAATGCGTTACCTAGGAAGGTGGTGGAATCTCCTTCCTTAGAAATTTTTAAGGTCAGGCTTGACAAAGTCCTGGCTCGGATGATTTAATTGGGGATTGGTCCTGCTTTGAGCAGGGGGTTGGACTAGATGACCTCCTGAGGTCCCTTCCAACCCTGATATTCTATGATTCCCCAACCACCACCAGAGCCCAGGCTAGGACGGCCCTCCAGCCAAACTCCAACACAAGACAATCCCAGCACCAAAGCCCATCAAGCCCAGAACCCCAGCAGAGGCTCCGACTCTGACTGGCCCAAGGAGAGCCCTTCCCAGCAGCTGTGCTGGCTGCAAGCAGGTAGGAAGCACAGAGATAGAAGAACCAGTTCCAGCCACCAAAGGGAGCAGTACCTTCTTCGGGTGCTTTGTCGGTGCTTCTCCCTGCAGCATCCTCAGGGGCAGGAGTCACAGGAGGATCGCTGCCATCTGGGTTGAGCTTACAGGGGACTCGAACATGCACAGTCTGGGGGGGAGGGGCTTTTCCAGCCAAGGGCCACCCCCAACCCTCGCTCTGAATCAAGGAATAGCCTAAAACTCCATCATGGAGCCCTGGAAATCCAGAAATACTCTGAGCATCCAAGCGAGGCAGGCCATTACAAATCTGATACAAAACTACTAAAGATAGTTAAGACCCAGGCAGACTGCAAAGAGCTACAAAAGGGTCTCTCAAAACTGGGTGACTGGGCAACAAAATGGCAGATGAAATTTAATGTTGATAAATGCAAAGTAATGCACGTTGGAAAACATCATCCCAATTATACATATACAATGATGGGGTCTAAATTAGCTGTTACCACTCAAGAAAGAGATCTTGGAGTCATTGTGGATAGGTCTCTGAAAACATCCACTCAATGTGCAGTGGCCGTCAAACAGAATGCTGGGAATAATTAAGAAAGGGATCGATAATAGGACAGAAAATATCATGTTGCCTATTTATAAATCCATGGTACGCCCACATCTTGAATACTACGTGTAGATGTGGTCGCCCCATCTCAAAAAAGTTATATTGGACTTGGAAAAGGTTCAGAAAAGGGCAATAAAAATGATTCGGGGTATGGAACGGCTTCCATATGAGGAGAGATTAATAAGACTTGGACTTTTCAGCTTGGAAAAGAGACAGCTAAGGGGAGCTATGATTGAGGTTTATAAAATCATGACTGGTGTAGAGAAAGTAGATAAGGAAGTGTTGTTTACTGCTTCTCATAACACAAGAACTAGGGGTCACCAAATGAAATGAATGGGCAGCAGATTTAAAACAAATAAAAGGAAGTATTTCGTCACTCAGCGCACAGTCAACCTGTGGAACTCCTTGCCAGAGGATGTTTTGAAGGCCAAGACTATAACAGGGTTCAAAAAAGAACTAGATAAGTTCATGGAGGATAGGTCTATCAATGGCTATGAGCCAGGATGGGCAGGGATGGTGTCCCTAGCCTCTGTTTGCCAGACGCTGGGAATGGGCGATAGGGGATGGGTCACTTGGTGATTCCCTGTTCTGTTCGCTCCCTCTGGGGCACCTGGCATTGGCCACCGTCAGCAGGCAGGATCCTGGGCTGGATGGACCTTGGGTCTGACCCAGTAGGGCCCTTCTTATGTTCTCGCCTCTTTCAGCTCTGCCAGCAGCCTTGCTAAACGACGCTACGTCTCCACCTTACCTGAGTCGCACCCCCACAGTCCCAGCCCTCTTTTTGCCACATTTGAGTCACTCCTCAAACCCTCTGCTCCTCCTGCCTCCGCTGATCTCTCCACAAAGGAACGCGGCAATTCCTTCCAAGAGCAGACTGACAAACTATAACGTGACCTTCCCCCTCTCGGCTTGCCTTCCCTTTGCCTCCTACAGCTCTCGCCGCCTTCTCCCTGAGAACAGAGGCAGAAATTTCTCATCTGCTCGCCTCCTCGATCCCCAGGACCATCTGCTCCCTTGTGCCACTCTCATTTCCTCCTTTTCCCTTCTCCGTAACCGCTCACTGGTCTCTGGGGCATGCCCCTCTCTAACAACACCTTCCCATGGCCGGCAGGCATGCTTTAGTTTCTCCCATCATAACAAACAAGCCTAGTTCCCTTTCAGTTCTAAGGCCACAGGACACAAGGTTTACGCTCGCTGGCTGGCGTTCCGCTCCACTCTGGCTCTTGTTCCTTGCACTTCACACTCACCCAAGTCTGTCATGACCTCTTAGCCGACACTCAGACCCATCCGCCTTGACCTGTCAGCTGCCTGCCACCCAGTCGCCCATGCTCTTCTTGAAGTCTTGTCCTGCCTTGGCTTGTGTGACTGCCCTTCGCTGAGTCTCCTCCCACCTCTCCAATTGCTCCTACAGGAGTCCTTCTGAACTTCCCCCTCAGTCCCACTTCAGCTGTCTGGGGGGTTCCTCAGGGCTCTGGCCTTGGGCCCCGGCTCGTCTCCCGCTACACCTAGCACTGAGTAATTTCATCTGCAAACATAATACCAGCTCTATGATGGTGATTCACAGACCAGTCTCATTCTGTAGAACACTAACATCTCAGCCTCTCTCCCTGACATTGCCTCCTGGAAGTCTCACCGTCAGCTCAAGTGCAACATGGCTAAACCAGAGCTTTTAATCTCCCCCAAAACACAAGTCCACTACCTCCTTTCCTGACCACAGTGGACAGCAACAGAACCCTGCCTGTCACTCAGGCCTGTCACTGGGGTGTCATCATTGACATGGAGCACTCTCTAGTTCCTCACATCCAGACTGAGTCTGAGTCTTGCAGCTTTTTTTGCATAATATCACTCAAATACGACCTTTCGTATCCAACCACAAGCTAGAACACGTCAGCTCATGTCTCCATTACTGCGCCAGTCTTGATGCGTGTCTCATATGCATGGGGAATGCTGTTGCAAAGCTAATTTCCTAGCCTGTCACTCTGGCCACAGATCCCTCCCCTGCCACCCTCTTCTCTAGCACAGGGGTTCTCACCCCCGCCCCCCGCAACATGCTGTAAAAACTCCACGGCCCCCCTGTGCCACAGCAGCTGGTTTTCTGCACATAAAAGCCAGGGCCGGCGTTAGGGGGGAGCAGGCCGGGCACTTGCCTGGGGCCCCCCGCCACAGGGGCCCCTGCAAAGCTACATTACTGAGGCTTCAGCGTCAGCCCCGAGTGGCGGGGCTCAGGGCTGTGGGCTTCAGCCCCATGCAGCGGGACTTCGGCTTTCTGCCCTGGGCCCCAGCAAGTCTAATGCTGGCCCTGCTTGGCGGCCCCCCTGAAACCTGTTCGCAGCCCCCCAGGGGGCCCCGGACCCCTGGCTGAGAACCACGGCTCCAGCACATCCAACATTTGCTTCCTTGCTTCCCTTTCAAGGCCCTTCATGGCCTATCTCTCTCCCCCGACCCCCTCGTACGGTGTTTAAAAGAAACAAAACACCCCAGCCAACAAGAGTCTGAGATACAGGGGACAAACTAGCTACTGACACTCCCATCCCCCCACCCTCCAAAAAGACCCCTGGGAATACCTAGTACAGCAGAGCCCATCCCCCACAGCCAGCCACTGAGACCACCCCACGCCCCTCCCTCCAGCAAGCACCCCGCCCCTGCCCCTCCCCCCCAGAGCAGAGCCATCCTTCCCCCACAGCCAGCCACTGAGACCACCCCACACCCCTCCTTCCAGCAAGCACCCCGCCCCCTGCCCACCCCCCCCCCCGGAGCAGAGCCATCCTTCCCCCACAGCCAGCCACTGAGACCACCCCACACCCCTCCTTCCAGCAAGCACCCCGCCCCCTGCCCCTACCCCCCCCCCCCCGGAGCAGAGCCATCCTTCCCCCACAGCCAGCCACTGAGACCACCCCACACCCCTCCTTCCAGCAAGCACCCTGCCCCCCCTCCCCCCCCCCCGGAGCAGAGCCATCCATCCCCCGCAGCCAGCCACTGAGACCACCCCACACCCCTCCTTCCAGCAAGCACCCCGCCCCCTGCCCCTACCCCCCCCCCCCCCGGAGCAGAGCCATCCTTCCCCCACAGCCAGCCACTGAGACCACCCCACACCCCTCCTTCCAGCAAGCACCCTGCCCCCCCTCCCCCCCCCGGAGCAGAGCCATCCATCCCCCGCAGCCAGCCACTGAGACCACCCCACACCCCTCCTTCCAGCAAGCACCCCGCCCCTGCCCCTCCCCCCGCAGAGCAGAGCCATCCATCCCCCACAGCCAGCCACTGAGACCACCCCACACCCCTCCTTCCAGCAAGCACCCCGCCCCCTGCCCACCCCCCCCCCCGGAGCAGAGCCATCCATCCCCCGCAGCCAGCCACTGAGACCACCCCACACCCCTCCTTCCAGCAAGCACCCCGCCCCGGCCCCCCCCCCCCCCCCCCCGGAGCAGAGCCATCCATCCCCCACAGCCAGCCACTGAGACAGTCCCGAGCCCCTGCCCCTCAGGAGCACTCAACCTGCACAGATCCACAGCCGCACCCAGCCACCAGCAGAGTCAGGCCACGCTGCCCCTCAGAGCCCCGAAGCCTCTGGCCAGAGCCCCAGCAGAGGCTCTGACTCTGCCCAGACAAGGTGGAGCCCCCCCCCCCCCCCACAGCTGTGCTGGCTGCAGGGAGATGGGCAGGACAGACAGGGCAGAGCCAGAGCCAGCCCCCGAGGGGATAACAAAAGCCACCAGGAGGCAAGCGATACCTGCTCCGGGAGCTTCGTCCGTGCTTCCCTCTGTGGCACTGTCAGGGGCGGGCGTCATGGGGGGAACTCCGCCGTCTGTGGTGAGATACAGGGACTCAAACACGCATGATCCAGGGGCCTCCCAGCACCCCCTGTGATCACCCCTCAGCCATCCCCCCAGCCCAGGTATACCCAGCAACTCCCCTGGAATGCCTGCACCGAAGCCAGGAACAGCCCAACCCTGGCCCCGCACCTGCATCCAAAAATGTCCCAGGAACCCTCACAGTCTCCCCCTCATCCCGTAAGCAGCCCAGAGACTCACTGAATTCAAACTCCTGCGGCAAGGACACTCCAAATCCTGTGCCCACGCCATCCCTGCCCCTGGGACCACCCTGCTGTCAGCTTTGGGCTCTTTCTAGAATGCTCACTCCAGCCCGAAGCCCTCACTAATGGGGCAGGACCCTGCATTAGGGGCCAGGCAGGTAAAGTCAGGGCTCCGACTGCTGTGCCCCGTGTGTTCAGCACAAGTCAGTGTTAGGCTCGGCTTTGCCTGTGTAAGCAGAGTCAGGATGAGCTCCACCCTGACATCTGGTGGTGAGGTGCGGCAAGTGATCAATGGCTCCATGTCTAGTTGGCAGCCGGTGTCAAGTGGAGTGCCTCAGGGGTCGGTCCTGCGGCCGGTTTTGTTCAATATCTTCATAAATGATCTGGAGGATGGCGTGGATTGCACTCTCAGCAAATTTGCGGATGATACTAAACTAGGAGGAGTGGTAGATACGCTGGAGGGCAGGGATAGGATACAGATTGGACAAATTGGAGGATTGGGCCAAAAGAAATCTGATGAGGTTCAACAAGGACAAGTGCAGAGTCCTGCACTTAGGACGGAAGAACCCAATGCACCGCTACAGACTAGGGACCGAATGGCTCGGCAGCAGTTCTGCGGAAAAGGACCTAGGGGTGACAGTGGACGAGAAGCTGGATATGAGTCAGCAGTGTGCCCTTGTTGCCAAGAAGGCCAATGGCATTTTGGGATGTATAAGTAGGGCCATAGCCAGCAGATTGAGGGACGTGATCGTTCCCCTCTATTCGACATTGGTGAGGCCTCATCTGGAGTACTGTGTCCAGTTTTGGGCCCCACACTACAAGAAGGATGTGGATAAATTGGAGAGAGTCCAGCGAAGGGCAACAAAAATGATTAGGGGTCTAGAGCACATGACTTATGAGGAGAGGCTGAGGGAACTGGGATTGTTTAGTCTGCAGAAGAGAAGAATGAGGGGGGATATGATAGCTGCTTTCAACTACCTGAGAGGTGGTTCCAAAGAGGATGGTTCTAGACTATTCTCAGTGGTAGAAGAGGACAGGACAAGGAGTAATGGTCTCAAGTTGCAGGGGGGGAGGTTTAGGTTGGATATTAGGAAAAACTTTTTCACTAGGAGGGTGATGAAACACTGGAATGCGTTACCTAGGGAGGTGGTAGAATCTCCTTCCTTAGAAGTTTTTAAGGTCAGGCTTGACAAAGCCCTGGCTGGGATGATTTAATTGGGGATTGGTCCTGCTTTGAGCAGGGGTTTGGACTAGATGACCTCCTGAGGTCCCTTCCAACCCTGATATTCTATGATTCTATGATTCTAAGTTGTGGAAAAGAACTTCAGGGGCTGATCTCATTTGCATAGGCACACCCACCCCGCCTAGAATGAGGCCATAGCTGCCCAAATGGTCACTTTGGCTGCTGTGGGATCCCCAGTGTCTCTGTTATTGGGGCAGGAAGAATAAATTGTTATTACCCTGATTATGGGAATCAAGGACAGTGGAACTGCACTTGGCCTTTTGTTATGATGGAGGGACTCACCATCAACTAAGTAGCACTCTGACAGGTTTCAGAATAACTGTAGTAGATAGAATATCCCAGGTCGGGGTTCCAGGGGTGTGTCTGTGCGGATTTGATCTTGTGCTTTTTCAGGGAGTTTCTTGAGCAAATGCTGTAGTTTCTTTTGGTAACTCTCAGTGGGATCAGAGGGTAATGGCTTGTAGAAAGTGGTGTTGGAGAGCTGTCGAGCAGCCTCTTTTTCATATTGCCCCCCTTCCTCAGACGTTCTTGTTAAACCCTGGATTTGTGCTGGAAATGGCCCACCTTGATTATCATACACATTGTAAGGAGAGTGATCACTTTAGATAAGCTATTACCAGCAGGAGAGTGGGGTGGGGGGAGAGAAAACCTTTTGTAGTGATAAACACACATTTTTTCATGATTTGTGTGTATAAAAACAAACATCTTCTGTATTTTCCACAGTATGCATCCAATGAAGTGAGCTGTAGCTCACGAAAGCTTATGCTCAAATAAATTGGTTAGTCTCTAAGGTGCCATAAGTACTCCTTTTCTTTTTAAGTAGCACTCACTAGGCAAGGGACATGGGTTCCAAAACTCTATGAATTGAGAGAGGCTAGGGACAGGTATTAATATCTGGTGGTATGGGCCCCCTGGTGAGGGTCTTACATGCTAATTGCACTTCCTCCTCTCTTTACTATGGAATATCAGAGCTAATTTTGATTCCGTTAGGAGTCTAGTTACAGGCTGCTGAGCTGAATTCACTTTGGGCTAATGGTGCACCAGCACTGAGGCTCCCCTACTACAAGCTGAAATCACAAAAGAGCTGAAATCACTGAGTGTTGTGTAAAGTAGTGGGGGAGCCTGAAGCTATATGGTAGAGCCATTTGCAGCACGGTGAGCAGAGCGGCTGGCGGAGCAGTTCAGTTTGCGGGACGGCAAGCAGAGCAGAGCGGCTGGCAGAGCGGAGCCCCATGGAGAGGTGGGGCCATCAGTGTTGGACCACGTAAGGTGCCCCTTAACACCGCCCCCCCCGCCAATCTCCACCCAGGTTGGGAGGTTAAAACTCTGCAGATAAACTTTTGAACTCTGGGGCTGCCCTGACCAAGGACAGAGACTTTTGCGTCGTTGGACTTTTGGGACTTTGGGTGATTTTGGGTTGCTGGACTCAAGAACCAAAGGGAAAGGACATGCTCCAATTTGCTTGGGTGGGTTTTTTGCTCATGGGTTGTGTTATGAATCCTGTTGGTGGTGTTTCCCCAACATAATGCCATATTGTTTCTCTCTGTTATTAAAAGGCTTTTTGCTACACTCAGACTATGTGCTTGCGAGAGGGGAAGTATTGCCTCTTGGAGGCGCCCAGCGGGGGTGGTATATATTTGTCCCAGGTCACTGGGTGGGGGCTCAAGCCGGTTTTGCATTGTGTTATTGGAATGGAACCCCTAGATACTGAACCCGGCCCTTGTTGCTGCCAAGTCTGACAGGCAGAAGGGTTACACCTGATTCCCTGCCGGGGACTTGGCTTCCTTTGGGACCGTGTGCCCCTAGGCCAGGGGTGGGCAATCTTTTTGGCCTGAGGGCCACATCTGGGTATGGAAATTTTATGGTGGGCCATTAATGCTCACAAAATTGGGGGTTGGGGTTCAGGAGGGAGTGAGGGCTCCAGCTGGGGGTATGGGCTCTGAGGTGGGGCCAGAAATGAGGAGTTCAGGGTGCAGAAGGGTGCTCCAGACTGGGGCAGGGGGTTGGGGTGCGGGAGAGGGTCAGGGGTGCAGGCTCTGGGCGGCGCTTACCTCAAGCAGCTCCCAGAAGCAGCGGCATGTCCTCCTCTGGCTCCTACGTGGAGGCGCGGCCAGGCGGCTCTGCACACTGCCCTGCCTGCAGGTGCCGCCACTGCAACTTCCATTGGCCCCGTTTGCTGACTAATGGGAGCTGCAGGGGCGGTGCTTGGGGCGGAGGCAGTGTGTGGAGTCCCCTAGCTGTCCCTATGTGTAGGAGCCGGAGGGAGGACATGCCGCTGCTTCCTGGTGCTGTGGGGAGCAAGCTCCCAACCCCGCTCCCTGGCAGGAGCTTGAGGGCCAGATTAAAACATCTGAAGGGCCGGATGTGGCCCCTGGGCCATAGTTTGCCCACCCCTGCCCTAGGCACTGCCCACAGCACCTGGGTGGCAGAGACAGGGGTCTGGCTCAGATCAGGGACCTGGGCCCAGCCTGGCTGGAGGAGTCATGCTGAACCGCAGGCTGCCACGAAGAAAGCCCTGAACTCTGCAGCAAGTGGCACCTTCCTCCTGCATACACAACCCCAAGCCAAGTTCCACGCCCTGCTACAGCCTGACAGAGATGTCCAGGGCTAGGCCGGAGTCAGAGGACGCTGCTCTGGAAGGGCCTCCTCCCACTGAGCCTGGGGACCTCTCCACCCAGCAGCCAGTGGGCCAGGAACTTGCCAGAGGGAATCTGTCCCTCTGAGCTGCATCACCTGCCCCAAAGACAACAGAGACGCATTAGCTGGGCCTAGCCACTTCCCTCCCCCACCTCCAGGGACCTTTAACTTCTGGGAGCCATAGAGGTCCAAGAGTGGGTCAGTGGATCTGAGCTGTTCCAGCAGAGCCCTGGCCCGTGGGTGCATGCTGCACCAGGGTGCCAGCTCATGAGCACCATCCCAGGAGGGCCAGAACCCCGGATGCCCAGCCCGCAGAAATTAAAGAGGCACACAGGAAATGGGCCCTCAGCCATGCTACCAATGGCTTCAGCTCTCACTGCAGGTTCAGCGCCTACAGCAAAGCGAGCAGAGCAAGCCCAGCCAGGAGGGCGGCAGGGGCCCAATGGCACCTGCACTGCCCTGTGCTAACCATCACTCCCCCCCCAAGACACCATCACAAGGGGCCCTTCGAGCCCCCTCAACCAGGGCACTTACAGAGGGAGCTGGTGTGGCTGCGAGAGACAGCTGCCCCCGCCCCACTCCAGCAAGCACCTAGCAGGGACAGAGCTGCAGGGTCCTCTGCCATTCCCCAAGGCAGCAGCCAAGCTCTGACCAGGGTGTGGAAGATGAATCACTCACACTGTGCCCCGGGAACTCAAAGCCTGGCTGGGAAAGGGGCGGGCAGACCCCAGGAGCCATGGCTGGGGCAGCTCTTGCCAGCCCCGCCCTTACAATGTGCAGCGCCGGGGCCTCCTGGTACGGCCGACATGCTCAGTGCCACCACCGAGTTGCCTGGTCTCACGTGCAGCCGGAGGCAGCTCAGCCCTGCCCTGGCCTGCAGCCCATTTCCTTTCCCACATCTGCCCAAAGGCAGAGGCTCTTGCCAGACCATGGTCACTGCAGGCAAGGAGGCATTGTGGCCCATCATAGTGCCAGCCCCTTCACAGTGCTACAGTCCCCTCCTCTGCCCCACTCCCTGTGAGGCTGCAAGTCCCAGCCTCCGTTGCCTCCAGAGCCTGTTTTAACCGGTAATGTTTGGGATGGCAGAGGAAGAACAGCACGTTAGCGTGTCACCCTGTCCCCTCCTGCTGTCCTGGCACAATCACACTGTCTCCCTGGGGCACCCAGGCTGCTGTGTGGGAGGCACTCGGACAGCAGCCCCAGCTAAGGGGTTAGAGAAGGGCTCAGCTCGTCCTGGTTTGGGGCAGCAGCTCTGGCCAGAGCCCACTGATGGTTTTGTGCTGCCCCACGTGACAGAGGGGATCATATCCCCCTGTGGAGGTGGGACACCCAGACCTGCCTCTCCTCACTGCTTCAGGGAGCCGTGTTACGTCTGTGCAGATACATCAAGGTGCCTGTGGGGCAGAGTCAGGGACATGTTCTTCTCCAGCGAGTCTGGTTCCTCCTTCACGCTGGGCAGCAGCAGGATTGACATCCCCAGGGCTTGCTGAGCCCACAGCATGTGACCCCTCTTTCTAGGGCGCCTGCACTGTCTCTCCTTGAAACCCACCCTCACCTGCATGACATGTGCTGTAAGGGTGAGCTCAGTGACTGCAATTTCCAAGGCCTCTGCCGCCCTCATTGTGCCAGAGCTCCGGCACGTCCACCAGCACACGCGGCTTGGTGGTGGGTTAATCGTCTGCTCTACAGGCAGTAACTGAAACTGGGCCCAAAACACTAGGACTTTGTGACACATTATGGAGCTCCGCCAGGCAAATGTTTACCCAATGCGGTATCACAGGCTGTTAATGGTTCTGTTATCGCCTGGTACACACCAGCTGTATCCTGCACAGGGTGGCTTTGTCTGTGGGTGAGACACAGAGACATGCCGGGGCTTGGCCCACTTGCTTGGCCCAGCCTCAGTCGTTGAGTGCTTCAGAAGTGGGGCAGTGAGACTGCGGCTTTCCTAGACCACTGGTGGGTCAGGAAGCTCAACAAGCACCTAAGCTGGGGAAGGGGTGTTCCAGGGAAGGGTTCAAAGAAGCTGAACTGACCAAGCTCTTTCAGAAGTGGGGCAGAGGCATAGCCAGGCCCAGAAGTGGGAGTAACAAAATACCCCTGGAGGGTGTGTTCTGGGATTTCAAAGAGCCCGGCTCCCCTGCAGCTCCTGCCTAGCTTTGGCTAGCAGGGCTGGGGACACACAGAGAAGCACCCAAAAGCCTGGGTCCCAAAGTGAGCTGGCGAAAACTGCAAACAACTTGCTGTGACTATTTGTTCAGACACATTCCTTTTGTGCCCTGCTGGCATGTCAGCTGTGAGGCCAGGACAGAGTGGGCCCTGGAGACCAAACTGTCTCTCCCCACAGAGGCCCTTGCATTGTTGTGGGCCCAGCGCTCACTGATACTAGCTTACGTGAGCTATTCCTTCCTGGGACACCAGCATCCTGATTCTGCTCTGCTCTGCCAGGCTTGTCTGTGTCAAGGTGGCATGCAGGAGAGAACCGCCCAGCCACATCCCACGGCTCCTTACCAGGAAGCGGGACCCGCCTCGGGCTGAGGGCTGCCTGGAAACTCGCCAGGACTTTCCGTCCGTGCAGGCTCTGGGTTAGCCGGAAGTTGTTCTGCAGATCCTTGTCATCGTCTCCCTGTAGCGTGGTCTCCAGCAGCGAGATCTGGAGAGGGAGGGTTGAACGGAGTCACTAAGCTGCCCCTGGGAGCCTCATGAATGCAGCCAGGATTCAGCACTCAGTGCCCTGGTGCAAAGGGGGCTGGCTTCAGGTAGTCTCCGGTTGCCTACGAGCCACCCCTGCCATTGGTGGTGCTGGCTCGCAGCTCCTAGTGTGACAGGCATGGCAGAGCCACCTGCGGGCAGCCCCACCCACCCCCAAGAGGAGAACAGGCAGGCCCTCACCCCCCGGACGGACCTGCTCCTTGGACAGCAACACCGTCTGGTTGAAGACAGTCCAGTTCACCGTCTGGTAGCAGGGAGGGGTGGTCAGAGAGCCGCTGTAGCGGTAATAGCGGCCTAGGTTGGCGGGCAGCAACCCTTCAATATTGAACCCAGCCACTGCCGTTTCCTTGCCTAGAAGGGAAAAAATACTGCCGGTGCTCTAGAGCAGCATGTCTCCATGCTCTAGAACAGAGAGACAGCACAATCTAGAGCAGCACAGCTCCACGGACTAGAGCACAGCAACAATCAAGAACTGCACAGGCCCCTGGGGATCCGAATCAGGACAGCAAGATCCTGGTCAGCACGTCCCCAGGAGCCAACCCCCAGAGACGGTGAGCGGTCACTGCTCCGCCGCATGGGAACTGCCCCCTGGTTTCGCTGCAGAAGCACAATGCGCTGGACAGGCACAGCCAGTCTGCACAAGCCCTGGATGGACGAGCCTAAGGCACAGGGAAGTCATGTCATTGGGACAGGTGCAGGGTGGGAGCCCGGAGAATCCCGAGGGATGAGACAGGCATGCAAATGCTGAGCGGGAATCCCTGAAAGGCCTTTGCTGAGCTGGCCACTCACTGCCTGTCTGTCTCACAGGAGCTGCCTGCCTCTGTCTGTCTGGCATGCACAAGCCTCTCCACGCAGCAGGCAGCTCGCTCGCTGCCCCGGGCTGTCCCCATGGTGGGCATTAGGCACGCAAAGGCTTTACCTTCCTTTTGGATCTCATCCAGCTGCTCAAGCAGAGGCTGATAGTGCACGTTGTCCTCCGGCCCAACCTGTAACACACAGACTCAGCAGGTGTGAGAGCACAGGCACCAGGAAGGGCAAGTCTCCTGCCTATTGAGCCCCCCGCAGCTTGGTCACAGCAGGGAGCATCGCTCCGAACATGGGACTAATATCACTCTCACAGGCAGAGGAGCGACCTGTGACCTCCCTGACTGACTCGGCTGGGGTCAGGGCATCCCCCAGCACGGCCCTTCCACCCCCTGACCAGGATCAAAGCATGAACCCTACCACTGACCAGCGATTAGGGCATCCCCTAACCTCACCTGGACCAGTGTGCAGAGCACATTCTGCCTCCCACCACCAGCATGGCCTGGTGATCGGGGCATGTCCCATCTCCGCACTGGCATGGCCCAGTTGACAGGGCATTCCTCCCTCCTGGAGAGCCCCTGCCCTCCACTGCCCCTATTCCCCTCCACCCCAGAATTGCCTATGCTCTCAGTCCTCGCCTACCCTGCCACGCCCAGCCCAGTGATCAGAACATCCCTGCCTGGCACTGCCCCCACCCCACCTTCCCAGTGGCTGCCCCCATTGGCATCACCTGCAGGAAAGCTGCCAGCACTGCTAGGCCACCGGGCTGCCTCATTGCCTCTTTGATGCTCTCATAGCTGGGGTTGTAATAAACCATATGGATCTGGAATCAAAGCACAGAACCCCCTGAGGCTCCATTGTGCCATGGATGAGTGCTGGACCACCCAGACCTGCACTGGTCCCAGGGTGACCCAACCAGGTCTGGCCAGCCCCAGCACTAGGGCCTCTCCATTAGCAGCGCCTGGGGCTTGGTCACCTGGCCAGAGCCCCCCACTTGGCACCAGGCAAGCTCCCCAAACCATTTACGGTGACCTGAGCATACTGCTGCTGCTGCCAGCCCCTGCTGTCCCAAGAGCCCACCCTGCCACCAGCCTCCCCCATTTTCTGCACATGGGGCAGGGCTCAAGGTCGTCTCCCTGGTGCCCCTCTCGCTGGGACAGCAGCATGCTGACAGCCAGCTCCAACTCCTGTCCTCCCTGATGCACTGGGCCCTGGCGGCTCCGTGTGAACAGCAATGCGGGAGGGAGGGTAGGCGGAAAACAGCCCCAGGATCTCTGTGACCACACAGCTCTGGGCTGGTGCCAAGGACGAGGGCACAGCGAGCTGTCCCCACTCCCAGGCCCAGAGAATATCATGGCCCTCACATGCCAAGAAGTGGGCCAGAGCTCTGGGGAAAAGATGAATCATCCTCCAGCACAGGGCAGCCTGCACTGGGGAGCTCTGCGTTGCCCCCTCCTTAGGGCCTGGGTCCCCTGGGGTAGCTTGTGCCCCCTAGGCACATTCTCGGGCAATTTTAAAGGGGGCTGTGATGGGCCCTGGACTTAGGTGGGGGTGGGCTCCCTGTGGCCCGAGCACCTGGTTAGCGCCAGGGCAGTCTGGCTGCAGAGCAGTATGGATTGTTTATCCTGTACGCAGAGTGAGTGCTCCCCGTGTGGGTCTGTCCCTGCGCTGTGCACCGGGTGCCTGGCTCCAGGCTATTCTCTCCCCACCCCCACCCTGCTGGCACAATGTCCCTTCCATGGGGGAGTTTTGCCTCACTTCCCCTCTGCTTCCATGTTTCAGGCTGTGTCATAAACTCTGCTTTGATTTCAGTTGCTCAGCCCGAAGCGCACGATTCCTCCCTCTGGGTTGCTGGGCACTGGGCACTTGACCTGTGCCCTCAGAGGGTCTGAGTCCAGAGCGGAGATCGTGGTCGGAGCACTCCACTGAGGGCAGGGGTGGCAACCTCCCCGCCAACGGAGCTGCAGTGTGGACAAAGGGCAGCCAGTGACCTGGGGGGGCCACAACCGCCTCAGGGCACTAGCCCTCACCCTGTGCAGACAGCTGGAGTGGGTGGGACTGATGTGATCATCGCCAGGAACTGAGGCACACCCGGGGAGCAGCAGGCAAGAGGGGAAGGTCCACGACGGATCTTTACCTCCCCATCATAGCGGCGTCCGTCCACGGTGTGTTCTGAGCCCGGCCCTTCCGGGGAGCCCCAGTGCAGGTGCAGCTGCGTTGCTCTGTACTCCTGGGGGTAGCCGCTGGCAATAGTCAGAGAGCCTGGGAGCTGAAGGACAACTGCAGGAGAGAGGGAGTGAAGGGCAGGAGGAGTCAGAGGTGGGCTCTGATCCATGCGCTGGCACCAGGCGGAGATGTGTGTTATCGAAAATAGTCAATGTGGTGTAATGGAAACCAGGTCTTGTCAAACAAACTGATTTCATTCTTTGATGCAATTAGGAGTTTGGTTGACAGAGGGAACGGTAGAGATGTAACATACTGAGACTCAGTACAGTACAACAGGAAGTTAAAACCGTAGCGCTATACAGTAGAAACAGAGCACAGGTTAAATGGATTATGCCCCAGCTAACCAACAGCTCTCAAAAAACAGCTGCCAATGGGGAATCCTCACTGATCATAGAATCATAGAATCATAGAATATCAGGGTTGGAAGGGACCCCAGAAGGTCATCTAGTCCAACCCCCTGCTCGAAGCAGGACCAATTCCCAGTTAAATCATCCCAGCCAGGGCTTTGTCAAGCCTGACCTTAAAAACCTCTAAGGAAGGAGATTCTACCACCTCCCTAGGTAACGCATTCCAGTGTTTCACCACCCTCTTAGTGAAAAAGTTTTTCCTAATATCCAATCTAAACCTCCCCCATTGCAACTTGAGACCATTACTCCTCGTTCTGTCATCTGCTACCATTGAGAACAGTCTAGAGCCATCCTCTTTGGAACCCCCTTTCAGGTAGTTGAAAGCAGCTATCAAATCCCCCCTCATTCTTCTCTTCTGCAGACTAAACAATCCCAGCTCCCTCAGCCTCTCCTCATAAGTCATGTGCTCTAGACCCCTAATCATTTTTGTTGCCCTTCGCTGGACTCTCTCCAATTTATCCACATCCTTCTTGTAGTGTGGGGCCCAAAACTGGACACAGTACTCCAGATGAGGCCTCACCAGTGTCGAATAGAGGGGAACGATCACGTCCCTCGATCTGCTCGCTATGCCCCTACTTATACATCCCAAAATGCCATTGGCCTTCTTGGCAACAAGGGCACACTGCTGACTCATATCCAGCTTCTCGTCCACTGTCACCCCTAGGTCCTTTTCCGCAGAACTGCTGCCTAGCCATTCGGTCCCTAGTCTGTAGCGGTGCATTGGATTCTTCCATCCTAAGTGCAGGACCCTGCACTTATCCTTATTGAACCTCATCAGATTTCTTTTGGCCCAATCCTCCAATTTGTCTAGGTCCTTCTGTATCCTATCCCTCCCCTCCAGCGTATCTACCACTCCTCCCAGTTTAGTATCATCCGCAAATTTGCTGAGGGTGCAATCCACACCATCCTCCAGATCATTTATGAAGATATCGAACAAAACCGGCCCCAGGACCGACCCCTGGGGCACTCCACTTGACACCGGCTGCCAACTAGACATGGAGCCATTGATCACTACCCGTTGAGCCCGACAATCTAGCCAGCTTTCTACCCACCTTATAGTGCATTCATCCAGCCCATACTTCCTTAACTTGCTGACAAGAATACTGTGGGAGACCGTGTCAAAAGCTTTGCTAAAGTCAAGAAACAATACATCCACTGCTTTCCCTTCATCCACAGAACCAGTAATCTCATCATAAAAGGCGATTAGATTAGTCAGGCATGACCTTCCCTTGGTGAATCCATGCTGACTGTTCCTGATCACTTTCCTCTCATGTAAGTGCTTCAGGATTGATTCTTTGAGGACCTGCTCCATGATTTTTCCAGGACTGAGGTGAGGCTGACTGGCCTGTAGTTCCCAGGATCCTCCTTCTTCCCTTTTTTAAAGATTGGCACTACATTAGCCTTTTTCCAGTCATCTGGGACTTCCCCCATTCGCCACGAGTTTTCAAAGATAATGGCCAAGGGCTCTGCAATCACAGCCGCCAATTCCTTCAGCACTCTCGGATGCAACTCGTCCGGCCCCATGGACTTGTGCACGTCCAGCTTTTCTAAATAGTCCCTAACCACCTCTAACTCCACAGAGGGCTGGCCATCTCTTCCCCATTTTGTGATGCCCAGCGCAGCAGTCTGGGAGCTGACCTTGTTAGTGAAAACAGAGGCAAAAAAAGCATTGAGTACATTAGCTTTTTCCACATCCTCTGTCACTAGGTTGCCTCCCTCATTCAGTAAGGGGCCCACACTTTCCTTGGCTTTCTTCTAGTTGCCAACATACCTGAAGAAACCCTTCTTGTTACTCTTGACATCTCTTGCTAGCTGCAGCTCCAGGTGCGATTTGGCCCTCCTGATATCTTTCCTACATGCCCGAGCAATATTTTTATACTCTTCCCTGGTCATATGTCCAACCTTCCACTTCTTGTAAGCTTCTTTTTTATGTTTAAGATCCGCTAGGATTTCACCATTAAGCCAAGCTGGTCGCCTGCCATATTTACTATTCTTTCGACTCATTGGGATGGTTTGTCCCTGTAACCTCAACAGGGATTCCTTGAAATACAGCCAGCTCTCCTGGACTCCCTTCCCCTTCATGTTAGTCCCCCAGGGGATCCTGGCCATCTGTTCCCTGAGGGAGTCGAAGTCTGCTTTCCTGAAGTCCAGGGTCCGTATCCTGCTGCTTACCTTTCTTCCCTGCGTCAGGATCCTGAACTCAACCAACTCATGGTCACTGCCTCCCAGATTCCCATCCACTTTTGCTTCCCCCACTAATTCTACCTGGTTTGTGAGCAGCAGGTCAAGAAAAGCGCCCCCCCTAGTTGGCTCCCCTAGCACTTGCGCCAGGAAATTGTCCCCTACGCTTTCCAAAAACTTCCTGGATTGTCTATGCACCGCTGTATTGCTCTCCCAGCAGATATCAGGAAAATTAAAGTCACCCATGAGAATCAGGGCATGCGATCTAGTAGCTTCCGTGAGCTGCCGGAAGAAAGCCTCATCTACCTCATCCCCCTGGTCCGGTGGTCTATAGCAGACTCCCACCACTACATCACTCTTGTTGCACACACTTCTAAACTTAATCCAGAGACACTCAGGTTTTTCCACAGTTTCGTACCGGAGCTCTGAGCAGTCATACTGCTCCCTTACATACAGTGCTACTCCCCCACCTTTTCTGCCCTGCCTGTCCTTCCTGAACAGTTTATAACCATCCATGACAGTACTCCAGTCATGTGAGTTATCCCACCAAGTCTCTGTTATTCCAATCACGTCATAGTTCCTTGACATCACCAGGACCTCCAGTTCTCCCTGCTTGTTTCCAAGGCTTTGTGCATTTGTATATAAGCACTTGAGATAACCTGTTGATCGCCCCTCATTCCCAGTATGAGGCAGGAGCCCTCCCCTCACAGACATTCCTGCCTGTGCTTCCTCCCGGTATCCCGCTTTCCCACTTACCTCAGGGAGTGGATCAGGGGAGTCTATAGTGAGGTTCTGCAGGGATCAGTTCAAGGCCTGACACTATTCAACAGTTTCACTAATGCTCTGGCAGTAAGTCACTGCTGATGCCACAAAGATCGGCAGAGCAATAAGGATGAGAACAGGGCAGTCACACAGACCAATCTGGATCACTTGGTAAGCTGGGCCCGTTCAAACAAAATGTGCTTTAATGCAGCCAAATTCCAAGTTCTCCATGTAAGAACAAGGAGTCCAGGCTGCACTTACAGACTGGGGGCTACGTCATGGGGAGCAGCAACTCAGAAGAGGATTTAGGGGTTACAGTGCACCAGCAATGCAACAGGAGCTCCCAGGGCAACTCTGTGGCACAAGGGGCTAATGAGATCCTTGGGGGTATAAATAGGGGATTAGCAGAGGAGCAGGGAGGTGCTTTTATCCCTGTATAAGGCATTGGTGAGACCGATACTGGAACTTGCGCCCAGTTCTGGGGTCCACATTTAAAAATTAGAGAGGGTGAAGAAAAGATTTATAAAAATGAGTTGAGTGCTACAGAAAATGTCTCCTAGTGAGAGACCTCCATCTGTTTAATCAAAAAGGAGATTGAGAGGTGACTTGATTATGGTGTAGAGTTTGTCTACAACAGAGGAACACTCAGGAAACTAACGTTTAAAGTGGATTAGTTAAATCATATTAAACCCCTATGTGGACACTCTGAATCAGAATTAAAGTGAACTAAACAAAACTGAAAAAAGGCCACTCTAATTCTGAATTAGAGCATCCACACAGGAGTTTAAGACAGTTTAACTAATCCGCTTTAAATTCATACCTTTGGCTAATTCAGATTAATTTTCCTGTGTGTCCCCATGTACACAAACCCTTATTTACCTAAGTACCTTAGCCCTAAGTACCTTCCTGGGAAGAAAATAACAGGTTCCAAGGGCTCTTTACTCGAGCAGAGAAAGGCAGAACAAGAACCTATGGCTGGGAGCTGAAACCACATGAATTCAAATGAGAAATTAGGCACAAATTTGGAAGAATGTTTTTACGTGATTAACACCTGTCGCACACTGCCAGAGGCAGTGCTGGATTCCCCGACCCTTTGACATCTTCACGCCTGGCTGCCTTTCTGGAAGCTGCTTTAGCCAAACCAGTTCTGGGGCTCAGTGCAGGGGACTGTGGTGGGATTCAAGGGCGTGTGCTACAGAGCAGGTCAGACTAGGGATCTGATGGTCCCTTCTGGCCTTGGAATCCAGGAATCTGTGAAACTCTAGGACAGTCAGGGAACCTTCACTGGGAGGGGCAGAACAGTGAGCCCAGAGCTTACCCAGACCTGGCACCCCAGTGGGGCCTGCTGGGGGAGACTGGAACTGTAAAACCAGGAGCTTCACCCACAGCCAGCGCTCCTGCCCCCTGCTCCCCACAGCGTCCCCTCTGCTGGGAGAGACCAGGCTGGAGTAGCCAAGAGCTCCCCCCACAGCCAGCGCTCCTGCCCCCTGCTCCCCACAGCGTCCCCTCTGCTGGGAGAGACCAGGCTGGAGTAGCCGGGAGCTCCCCCACAGCCAGCACTCCTGCCCCGCTGCTCCCCACAGCGTCCCCTCTGCTGGGAGAGACCAGGCTGGAGTAGCCGGGAGCTCCCCCACAGCCACCGCTCCTGCCCCCTGCTCCCCACAGCGTCCCCTCTGCTGGGAGAGACCAGGCTGGAGTAGCCGGGAGCTCCCCCACAGCCAGCACTCCTGCCCCCTGCTCCCCACAGCGTCCCCTCTGCTGGGAGAGACCAGGCTGGAGTAGCCGGGAGCTCCCCCACAGCCAGCACTCCTGCCCCGCTGCTCCCCACAGCGTCCCCTCTGCTGGGAGAGACCAGGCTGGAGTAGCCGGGAGCTCCCCCACAGCCACCGCTCCTGCCCCCCTGTTCCCCACAGTGTCCCCTCTGCTGGGAGAGACCAGGCTGGAGTAGCCAAGAGCTCCCCCCACAGCCAGCGCTCCTGCCCCCCTGCTCCCCACAGCGTCCCCTCTGCTGGGAGAGACCAGGCTGGAGTAGCCGGGAGCTCCCCCCACAGCCAGCGCTCCTGCCCCGCTGCTCCCCACAGCGTCCCCTCTGCTGGGAGAGACCAGGCTGGAGTAGCCGGGAGCTCCCCCACAGCCAGCACTCCTGCCCCCTGCTCCCCACAGCGCCTCTGCTGGGAGAGACCAGGCTGGAGTAGCCGGGAGCTCCCCCCACAGCCAGCGCTCCTGCCCCCTGCTCCCCACAGCGTCCCCTCTGCTGGGAGAGACCAGGCTGGAGTAGCCGGGAGCTCCCCCACAGCCAGCACTCCTGCCCCGCTGCTCCCCACAGCGTCCCCTCTGCTGGGAGAGACCAGGCTGGAGTAGCCGGGAGCTCCCCCACAGCCAGCACTCCTGCCCCGCTGCTCCCCACAGCGTCCCCTCTGCTGGGAGAGACCAGGCTGGAGTAGCCGGGAGCTCCCCCACAGCCACCGCTCCTGCCCCCCTGTTCCCCACAGTGTCCCCTCTGCTGGGAGAGACCAGGCTGGAGTAGCCAAGAGCTCCCCCCACAGCCACCGCTCCTGCCCCCCTGCTCCCCACAGCGTCCCCTCTGCTGGGAGAGACCAGGCTGGAGTAGCCGGGAGCTCCCCCCACAGCCAGCGCTCCTGCCCCCTGCTCCCCACAGCGTCCCCTCTGCTGGGAGAGACCAGGCTGGAGTAGCCGGGAGCTCCCCCACAGCCAGCACTCCTGCCCCCCTGCTTCCCCACAGCGTCCCCTCTGCTGGGAGAGACCAGGCTGGAGTAGCCGGGAGCTCCCCCCACAGCCAGCGCTCCTGCCCCCTGCTCCCCACAGCGCCTCTGCTGGGAGAGACCAGGCTGGAGTAGCCGGGAGCTCCCCCCACAGCCAGTGCTCCTGCCCCCTGCTCCCCACAGCGCCTCTGCTGGGTGAGGCTGGGACTGAAGTAGCTGAAAGCTCCCCTAGGGTTGTCAACTTCCTAATTGCACAAAACTGAACACCCTAGCCCCACCCCTGCCCCAAGGCCCTGCCCCCTGTCCCGCCACTTCCCCGAGGCCCTGCCCCCACACTCACTACATTCCCCTTCCCTCAGTGGCTCGCTCTCCCACATCCTCACTCACTTTCACTGGGCTGGGGCAGGGGGTTGGGGTGTGGGAGGGGGTGACGGGCTCTGGCTGGGGTTGCGGGTCTGGGGTGGGGTCGGGGATGAGTGGTTTGGGGTGCAGGAGGGGGATCAGGGCTGGGGCAGGGGGTTGGGGTGTGGGAGGGGGTGAGGGGCTCTCGCTTGGGGTGCAGGCTCTGGGATGGGGCCAGGGATGAGTGGTTTGGGGTGCAGGAGGGGGCTCTGGTTTGGGAGGGCTCAGGGCTGGGGCAGGGGGTTGGGGCTCAGGGCTGGGACTCAGGGCTTACCTCCGGCGGCTCCTGGTCAGTGGCGCGGTGTGGGTCAGCAGGCTCCCTGCTGCGCCCCAGAAGTGGCCAGCAGGTCCGGCTCCTAGGCAGGAGGCTCCACTCACTGCTCTCGCCCGCAGGCACCACTCCCCCAGCTCCCATTGGCCGTGGTTTCCTGCCAATGGGAGTGCGGAGCCGGTTCTCGGGGCAGGGGCAGCGCATGGAGCCCTATGGCCCCCCTGCCTAGGAGCTGGACCTGCTGGCTGCTTCTGGGGCCCAGCGTGGTGCCAGGAGAGGTAGGGTCGAGCCTGCTTTAGCCCAGCAGCACCGCTAACTGGACTTTCAATGGCCCACTCGGTGGTGCTGACCAGAGCCACCAAGGTCCCTTTTCGACCGGGCGTTCCCGTCAACAATCGGACACCTGGCAGCCCTAAGCTCCCCCAGCAGCCAGCACTCCTGCCCCACTCCCTGCAGCTCCTCCTGCTGGGAAAGGCTGGGGCAGCCGGGAGCTCCCCCCACAGCCAGTGCCCTGCGCCACTCCTTAGGGTGCCCCCTGTTGGGAGAGGCTGGGGCTGGAGTAGCTGTGAGTCCCACAGTGAGTGCTCCTGCCCCACTCCACACAGCGCCCCCTGCTGGAAGAGGCTGGGACTAATCTATGGGAAATGTCTCAAAATATCCCGTCTCGTCTGAGCACCCTGTGAAGCAAGTTCCCTGCCCTGTGAGCCCAGCATACACGACTCAGCCCCGCCACTGACCTGTGTGTCCGTTGTTCGTTAGGCTGAGCTGCTCACTGGGGTCCAGGTTGCAACCTGCCAGCACAACAGGCTGCAGCTCAGGGCTGAAGATTGTGGAATTGGTGTCAATATTGATGGGAGACTGCATCTGCCCACCGCAGTAGGGGGACTCCAACTGCCACTGGGCCTTATCTGTGCGGGGAAAAGAGAGACGAGTGGGTGAGCCTGCGGGGTGAGGGAGCCTGCCGGGGAGGAGGAATGTGCAGGGGGCTCCAGGCCCACCCGCAGAGGCTGCAGCACTCACAGGATGGTGATGTCAGAGGTCTGAGCAGACCAGGGGGCCTGTGGGGAGCGCAGCTGCAAACAGTGCTCCCTCCTGACAAGCATGTGCCACAGGGATTGTGCTGGCCTGGGTGCAGCGCAGTGTGTTTAGTCACACTCAGTCCGTTTCACTGATGGCCACTTACCCCTGAATTTTACCCCGGAGCGGTGGGGGGGACAGGGAACGGACAGTGCAAGCACCCTCTTGCCCCGCCTCGTGGTACCTGCCCTGAGCACAATGCACTGGGGGGCTCCTGCCCTGTGCTCTAGCTCCCTCCAGGTTTGCTCAGAAGCCTTTTCAGGCGCAGCACTGCGATGCTGCTTCCTGCCCAGACAGCAGCCGATGGCCAGGGCCTGCTCTGCCAGCAGACAGTGCTGGGCTCTGAAGCTGCTGGAATCTTGGGGCAGCTGTCACAGGACTGGGCTCTGTGCCCTGTGCACTGCCAGGAGCATCTATTTTAAGGAGCAGCTGGACAAGCTGTGAGAAGAGGAGTTACAGCCTGATCCTGGCAGGGAGAGACACGCTCCTGGCGCAGCTGTGCTGCTCCCTCTCTGCCACTAAGGGAACGCTTTGCTGCCCTGCCCTTCATGGCCCTTTCAGAGGCAGCCTGGCTGGCCAGCTCGGAGACATGAGGCAAAACTGCTAACGCAAGTCACATGGCGGGGGGGAGAGACATGCAGCAGAGCTACGGCCATGAATGGAAACATGCTGGCGGCCCTGTGGGCAACAGGACTTCACTGCACAGTGAGCAGCACCAGAAACTCACAGGCGGCACCACAGAGAGCAAGTCCCGTCTCTCCCATTTCCACGCAGCTGGGCAACACAGGGACCTGTGTCCATGTACACATGAAGCCCTTGTGTGTGCATGAGACCGAGACAGACAGAGCCAAGTCTCTGTGTGCATCTACAGGGGCTGTGCCCGAAGACACACATGCGCGTTTGCGTCTACAGGGGCTGTGACCGAAAACACACGTGCGCGTGTGCGTCTACGGGGGCTGTGCCCGAAGACACACGTGCGCATGTGGATCTACGGGAGCTGTGCCCGAAGACACACGTGCGCTTGTGCGTCTACGGAGGCTGTGCCCGAAGACACACGTGTGCGTGTGTATCTACGGGGGCTGTGCCCGAAGACACACGTGCGCGTGTGCGTCTACGGAGGCTGTGCCCGAAGACACACGTGCACGTGTGCGTCTGCAGGGGCTGTGACCGAAAACACACGTGCGCGTGTGCATCTACAGGGGCTGTGACCGAAAACACACGTGCGCATGTGCGTCTACGGGGGCTGTGCCCGAAGACACACATGCGCGTGTGCGTCTACGGAGGCTGTGCCCGAAGACACACGTGTGCGTGTGCGTCTACGGGGGCTGTGCCCGAAGACACACGTGCACGTGTGCATCTACGGGGGCTGTGCCCGAAGACACACGTGCGCGTGTGCGTCTACGGGGGCTGTGACCAAAAACACACGTGCGCGTGTGCGTCTACGGAGGCTGTGCCCGAAGACACACGTGCACGTGTGCGTCTACGGGGGCTGTGCCCGAAGACACACGTGCGCGTGTGCGTCTACGGGGGCTGTGCCCGAAGACACACGTGCGTGTGTGCGTCTACGGGGGCTGTGCCCGAAGACACACGTGTGCATGTGGATCTACGGGAGCTGTGCCCGAAGACACACGTGCGCTTGTGCGTCTACGGAGGCTGTGCCCGAAGACACACGTGCGCGTGTGCGTCTACGGGGGCTGTGCCCGAAGACACATGTGCGCGTGTGCGTCTACGGGGGCTGTGCCCGAAGACACACATGCGCGTGTGCGTCTACGGGGGCTGTGACCGAAGACACACGTGCGCGTGTGGATCTACGGGGGCTGTGCCCGAAGACACACGTGCGCGTGTGCGTCTACAGCGGCTGTGACCGAAAACACACGTGCGCGTGTGCATCTACAGGGGCTGTGACCGAAAACACACGTGCGCGTGTGCGTCTACGGGGGCTGTGCCCGAAGATGCGCGTGTGCGTCTACGGGGGCTGTGCCCGAAGACACACATGCGCGTGTGCGTCTACGGAGGCTGTGCCCGAAGACACACGTGCGCGTGTGCGTCTACGGGGGCTGTGCCCGAAGACACACGTGCGCGTGTGCGTCTACGGGGGCTGTGCCCGAAGACACACGTGCGCGTGTGCGTCTACGGAGGCTGTGCCCGAAGACACACGTGCGCGTATGCGTCTACGGGGGTTGTGCCCGAAGACACACGTGCGTGTGTGCGTCTACGGGGGCTGTGCCCGAAGACACACGTGCGCATGTGGATCTACGGGAGCTGTGCCCGAAAACACACGTGCACTTGTGCGTCTACGGAGGCTGTGCCCGAAGACACACGTGCGTGTGTGCGTCTACGGGGGCTGTGCCCGAAGACACACGTGCGCGTGTGCATCTACGGGGGCTGTGCCCGAAGACACACGTGCGCGTGTGCGTCTACAGGGGCTGTGACTGAAGACACACGTGCGCGTGTGCGTCACCACTTCTGGGGGACCCTTGGCCCACATAGCTCCTCCCCAGGCACGTGTCTGCTTTAAGTCCTGTTAGGCTGCGCTGTTCCTTATTCCTGTATTTTGAGTGCCTATAAAGGTTTCTGGGTTTCCCTGCCTGGGCTCAGTGAATGGGCTATTTTCCTTATTGGTAGACCCCTGCAGAGGGACTGGGATCCCACAGGTCCCACAGGACCCGCTGCCATGCTAGAGGGAGCAGGATATTTAAAAGTCCTGAGCAGGGCTTTAGCTGGAAACAGCGGTACTGGTGGGTCACAGCTGGCTCCTAGTTACCCCAGGAGAGGTTTAAGCTGGAACTCATAAGGAGGAACAGGTTAGGCTGAGCACCTGGGGGACACTTCGGGTGAGCACTGAGGGAGGAGTAGAGATGGGTGGCACCCACAGAGCACAATTCATGGTGCGTATTGCTAGGCAGAGTGGCTTAGAGTGAGTGACCGGGGAACTGGTCAGGGCACACACCTGGGAAGGTTTATGATGAACACCAATGGCTTGGTTTAGGGTGAACACCCAAGGAGGAGCAATTAAGGGAAAACACCCAGGGAATAATTCAGCGTGAGCATGTGGGGAGCAGCACTTTAGGGTGAACGCTGGACGAATGTTTTTTGAGTGAATCCCAGAGATGGAGCAATTTAGAGTGAACACTCACAGAACGGTTTAGGGCAAGGACCAAGGGAGGAGCAGTGTAGGGCAAACCGTCAATGAACAGGTATGGCGAGCATCCAGAGAGGAACAATGTCGGGTGAAACCATTGTGGAATCATTTAGGGGCGCACCTGAGAAGAGAGCTTTACAATGGACACGCAGGGAAGAGCATTAAGGGCCGAGCAGTTTGGGGTGGACACTTAGGGAGATGGTCAGCAGGAGCACCCAGGGAACAGGGTAGGATGAGCATGTAGGGAAGAGCCTGGGGTCTGTGTTAGGAGAATTTGAGAGTGAGTATCCAGGGAGGAAATATTTAGGGGGGCATGAGAGGGGACCGGTTCAGGCAGAGCACTCAGAGAGGTGCAGTTCGCGTGAGCACAGTGAAGAGTGGTAGGACGGACTCATGAGACAGCGTTTACATGTTTCTCCCCTACATGGAGTGAGCAGACCAGGGGACTGGTTTAGGATCAATACCCAGGGTATTCACAAGCCTAGGGTGTGGCAGCACATCGCAGCCTGTCGCTGTTTGCAAATAGCTCAGTACAACCCTGGTGGTGTGAAGCAGGAGTAAAGCCATGCACCCGGGTGTTGGCCAACACGGCTCGGCACTGCGCCGAACGCCCCCCCTTAGCGCTAACGGGGTGTTGGCCAACACGGCTCAGCACCACACCAAACGCCCCCCCTTAGCGCTAATGGGGCGTTGGCCAACACGGCTCGGCACCGCGCCGAACGCCCCCCCTTAGTGCTAACGGGGTGTTGGCCAACACGGCTCGGCACCGCGCCGAACGCCCCCCCTTAGTGCTAACGGGGTGTTGGCCAACACGGCTCGGCACCGCACCGAACGCCCCCCCTTAGCGCTCACGGGGCGTTGGTCAACACGGCTCAGCGCCGCACCGAACACGCCCTTAGCGCTAATGGGCTAACAGGATGGGTGGAGACACAGGGATGCATTTAGCCTTCTTTGGGCTGGTGCACAATCCCGATATAAGAGGTACTGGACCCCCACCTCCAGCCCATCACTGGGCCTCAGGAGGGCAGATCTGACCATTGGCATGTCTGAGCCCTGGTCTACACTATGAGTTTAGGTTAAATTTAGCAGCATTAGATTGATTTAACCCTGCACCCATCCACACAACGAAGCCATTTTTGTCAACTTAATGGGCTCTTAAAATCGATTTCTGTACTCCTCCCCGATGAGGGGATTAGCGCTGAAATCGACGTCACCGGGTTGAATTTGGGTTAGTGTGGACGCATTTAGACGGTATTGGCCTCCGGGAGCTATCCCACAGTGCTCCATTGTGACTGCTCTGGACAGCAGTCTCAACTCAGATGCACTGGCCAGGTAGACAGGAAAAGCCCCGCGAACTTTTGAATTTCATTTCCTGTTTGGCCAGCGTGGCAAACTGATCAGCACAGGTGACTGTGCAGATCTCATCAGCAGAGGTGACCATGGAGTCCCAGAATTGCAAAAGAGCTCCAGCATGGACCGAACAGGAGGTACTGGATCTGATCACTGTATGGGGAGATGAATCAGAACTCCATTCCAAAAGACGAAATACCAAAATATTTGAAAAAATCTCCCAGGGCATGAAGGACAGAGGCTACAGCAGGGACCCACAGCAGTGCCGCGT
This sequence comes from Chelonia mydas, assembly GCF_015237465.2. Taxonomy (NCBI): domain Eukaryota; kingdom Metazoa; phylum Chordata; order Testudines; family Cheloniidae; genus Chelonia; species Chelonia mydas. The sequence continues at coordinate 302,882 of NC_051245.2, read as the reverse complement.
GAAACTTAAGGAGCTCAGGCAAGCCTACCAAAAAACCCAAGAGGCAAACGCCCACTCAGGGTCAGAGCCCCAGACATGCCGCTTCTATGATGAGCTGCATGCAATTCTAGGGTGTGCCCCTACAACTACCCCACACCTGTACATGGACTCCTGCAAGGGACTCTCGCACAACAGGGATGAGGATTTTGGGGACGAGGAAGATGATGAGGAGAGGGAGGTTGAAGATAGTACACATCAGGCAAGTGGAGAAACCATTTTCCCTGGCAGCCAGGAACTGTTTATCACCCTGGAGACAGTACCCTCCCAGCCTGGGCTCCCAGACCTTGAAGGTGGAGAAGGCACCTCTGGTGAGTGTACCTTTGTAAATATAATACACAGTTTAAAAGCAAGCATGTTTAATTCTAGAAAGAATAGTAAATATGGCAGGCGACCAGCTTGGCTTAACAGTGAAATCCTTACTGATCTTAAACACAAAAAAGAAGCTTACAAGAAGTGGAAGATTGGACAAATGACCAGGGAAGAGCACAAAAATATTGCTCGGGGATGCAGGAGTGAAATCAGGAGGGCCAAATCACACCTGGAGTTGCAGCTAGCAAGAGATGTTAAGAGTAACAAGAAGGGTTTCTTCAGGTATGTTAGCAACAAGAAGAAAGTCAAGGAAAGTGTGGGCCCTTTCCTGAATGAGGGAGGCAACCTAGTGACAGAGGATGTGGAAAAAGCTAATGTACTTAATGCTTTTTTTGCCTCTGTCTTCACGAACAAGGTCAGCTCGCAGACTACTGCACTGGGCAGCACAGCATGGGGAGGAGGTGACCAGCCCTCTGTGGAGAAAGAAGTGGTTCGGGACTATTTAGAGAAGCTGGACGAGCACAAGTCCATGGGGCCGGATGCGCTGCATCCGAGAGTGCTAAAGGAGTTGGCGGATGTGATTGCAGAGCCATTGGCCATTATCTTTGAAAACTCATGGCGATCGGGGGAAGTACGGTCTCCCACAGTATTCTTGCCAGCAAGTTAAAGAAGTATGGGCTGGATGAATGGACTATAAGGTGGATAGAAATCTGGCTAGATCATCGGGCTCAACGGGTAGTGATCAATGGCTCCATGTCTAGTTGGCAGCCGATATCAAGTGGAGTGCCCCAAGGGTCGGTTCTGGGGCCGGTTTTGTTCAATATCTTCATAAATGATCTGGAGGATGGTGTGGATTGCACCCTCAGCGAGTTTGCAGATGACACTAAACTGGGAGGAGAGGTAGATACCCTGGAGGGTAGGGTTAGGGTACAGAGGGCCCTAGACAAATTGGAGGATTGGGCCAAAAGAAATCTGATGAGGTTCAACAAGGACAAGTGCAGAGTCCTGCACTTAGGGCAGAAGAATCCCTTGCACCGCTACAGACTAGGGACAGAATGGCTAGACAGCAGTTCGGCAGAAAAGGACCTAGGGGTTACAGTGGATGATAAGCTGGATAGGAGTCAACAGTGTGCCCTTGTTGCCAAGAAGGCCAATGGCATTTTGGGGTGTATAAGTAGGGGCATTGCCAGCAGATCGAGGGACGTGATCGTTCCCCTCTATTCGACACTGGTGAGGCCTCATCTGGAGTACTGTGTCCAGTTTTGGGCCCCACACTACAAGAAGGATGTGGAAAAATTGGAAAGAGTCCAGCAGAGGGCAACAAAAATGATTAGGGGACTGGAACACATGACTTATGAGGAGAGGCTGAGGGAACTGGGATTGTTTAGTCTGCAGAAGAGAAGAATGAGGGGGAATTTGATAGCTGCTTTCAATTACCTGAAAGGGGGTTCCAAAGAGGCTGGATCTAGGCTGTTCTCAGTGGTAGCTGATGACAGAACAAGGAGTAATGGTCTCAGGTTGCAGTGGGGGAGGTTTAGGTTGGATATTAGGATAAACTTTTTCACTAGGAGGGTGGTGGAACACTGGAATGCGTTACCTAGGGAGGTGGTGGAATCTCCTTCCTTAGATATTTTTAAGGTCAGGCTTTACAAAGCCCTGGCTGGGATGATTTAGTTGGGGACTGGTCCTGCTTTGAGCAGGGGGTTGGACTAGATGACCTCCTGCGGTCCCTTCCAACCCTGATATTCTATGATTCTATGATTCTAATGATTAATTTGCCCTGAAGACTTGGGATGCATTCGTGGCCAGTACAGCTACTAGAAAAGTCTGTTAACGTGTCTGGGGATGGAGTGGAAATCCTCCAGGGACATCTCAATGAAGCTCTCCTGGTGGTACTCCCAAAGCCTTTGCAAAAGGTTTCTGGGGAGGGCAGCCTTATTGCGTCCTCCATGGTAAGACACTTTACCACGCCAGGCCAGTAGCACTTAATCTGGAATCATTGCAAAACAAAGCATGGCAGTGTGGGTGTTTGCTGGCATTCAAGCAACATCCGTTCTTTATCTCTCTGTGTTATCCTCAGGAGTGTGATATCATTCATGGTCACCTGGTTGAAATAGGGGAATTTTATTAAGGGGACATTCAGAGGTGGCTGTTCCTGCAGGGCTGTTTGCCTGTGGCTGAACAGAAATCATCCCCGCTGTTAGCCATGCGGTGGGAGGAGGGGTGAAGCGATCATCAAAGAGAATTGGGGGTGGGGGTTAGTTGGGTTTGTGCTGCACGTTAACCCGACAACATCAGCCCCTCCTTTTAAATGGCCAGTGTGTCTTTTTCAGTTTTAATCTCCCTTTTATTCCTCCCAGAGCTGCAAATGTTTCAACGCTGTGACTAGCATCTCTGTCCCAAAGGCTAGCGTAGATAAGGAGAAAAAAACGCACTCACGATGAAATGTTCTCTGAGCTCATGCAGTCCACTCAAACTGAAAAAGCCTAGCAGAATGCATGGAGGCAGACAATGGCAGAGTCCAGGAAAGCACAAAATGAACGCGAGGACAGGAGGGAAGCGCGAGAGGACAGGTGGCGGGAGCAACAGGAGAGGTGGCGGGATCAAGAGGAAAGGTGGCGGCAGCATGATGAAAGGAGGCAGGATGCAATGCTGAGGCTACTGGAGGATCAAAATGATATGCTGCGGCGTATGGTTGAGGTGTAGGAAAGGCACAGACCGCCACTGCAGCCCCTGTGTAACCAACCGCCCTCCTCCCCAAGTTCCATAGTCTCCTCACCCAGACGCCCAAGAATGCGGGGGGTGGGAGGGGCCTCCACCTCAGAGGACTTCCCAAGCAACAGAAGGCTTGCATTCAATAAGTTTTGAAGTGCAGTGTGGCCTTGTCCTTCCCTCCTCCCCTCCTCCACCACCCCACCCAGTGCTTCCCTCCTCCCCCACCCCTCCTGGGCTACCTTGGCAATTATCCCCCTATTTGTGTGACGAATGAATAAAGAATGCATGAATTTGAAACAACAATGACTTTATTGCCTCTGCAAGCAGTGATCGAAGGGGGGAGGGGAGGGCGGTTGGCTTACAGGGAAGTAGAGTGAACCAAGGGGGCGGGTTTTCGTCAAGGAGAAACAAACAGAACTGTCACACCGTAGCCTGATCAGCCATGAAACTGGTTTTCAAAGCTTCTCTGATGCGCAGCGCGCCCTGCTGTGCTCTTCTAACCCCCTGGTGTCTGGCTGCACATAATCAGCGGCCAGACGATTTGCCTCAACTTCCCACCCCACCATAAACGTCTCTCCCTTACTCTCACAGATATTGTGGAGCGCACAGCAAGCAGTAATAACAGTGGGATTATTGGTTTCGCTGAGGTCTAACTGAGTCAGTAAACTGCGCGAGCGCACTTTCAAATGTCCAAAAGCAAATTCTACCACCATTCTGCACTTGCTCAGCCTGTAGTTGAACAGCTCCTGACTACTGTCCAGGGTGTCTGTGTACGGCTTCATGAGCCATGGCATTAAGGAGTAGGCTGGGTCCCCAGGATAACTGTAGGCATTTCAACATCCCCAACGGTTATTTTCTGGTCTGGAAAGTAAGTCCCTTCCTGCAGCTATTCATACAGACCAGAGTTCCTGAAGATGCGAGCGTCATGTACCTTTCCCGGCCATCCCACGTTGATGTTGGTGAAACATCCCTTGTGCTCCACCAGTGCTTGCAGCACCATTGAAAAGTACCCCTTGCGGTTTATGTACTGGCTGCCTTGGTGGTCCGGTCCCAAGATAGCGATATGCATTCCTTCTATCACCCCACCACAGTTAGGGAATCCCATTGCAGCAAAGCCATCCACTATGACTTGCACATTTCCCAGAGTCACTACCCTTGATATCAGCTGTTCAGTGATTGCGTTGGCTACTTGGATCACAGCAGCCCCCACAGTAGATTTGCCTACTCCAAATTGATTCCCAACTGACCGGTAGCTGTCTGGCGTTGCAAGCTTCCACAGGGTTATCGCCACTCGCTTGTGAACTGTGAGGGCTGCCCTCACCTTGGTATTCTTGTGCTTCAGGGCAGGGGAAAGCAAGCCACAAAGTTCCATGAAAGTGCCCTTACGCATGTGAAAGTTTTGCAGCCACTGGGAATCATCCCAGACCTGCAACACTATGCGGTCCCACCAGCCTGTGCTTGTTTCCCAGGCCCAGAATTGGCATTCCATGGTATGAGACTGCCCCACTGCCACCAGGATGGCCAAATTGCCGGGGCCGGTGGTTTGAGAGAAGTCTGTGTCCATGTCCTCATCACTCTCGTCACCATGCTGCCGTCGCCTCCTCGCCTGCTTTTGCAGGTTCTGGTTCTGCATATACTGCATGATAATGCGCGAGGTGTTTACAATGCTCATAACTGCCGCAGTGATCTGAGCGGGCTCCATGCTTGCCATGATATGGCGTCTGCAAGAGAGCAGGAGAGCAGAGTTGCAGGGGAGGTGGTAGTTGGATGACCAGTTTTGCAGACCTACTGCACCGTCTGCTGCCAGGACACAACAGCTGAGCAGGCTGCATGCTTGCCGTGGTATGGCACGACAAGAGCAGCCGAGCAGAGTTGCAGTGGAAGCGGCTCTGCAAGACCACCAGGAAAGCAGAGTGGCAGCTGAAGCGATGGATGACGATGGTCATGTAGAGGACCTGCGAGGTGGATTCATAGCATCAGGAGAGCAGGAGAGCAGAGTGGCAGCGGAAGCGGTCGTTCGATGATGAGGGTTTGCAGACCTACTGCACCGTCTGCTGAAAGCAGTATGGCGCCCGCACGGAAAAAAGGCACGAAATGATTGTCTGCTGTTGTTTTCATGGAGGGAGGGGCGACTGACGACATCTACCCAAAACCACCCGCGACAATGTTTTTGCCCCATCAGGCATTGGGAACTTAACCCAGAATTCCAATGGGCGGCAGAGACTGCGGGAATTGTGGGATGGCTACCCACAGTGCAATGCTCCGAAAGTCGATGCTAGCCTCGGTACTGTAGATGCACTCCGCCAACTTAATGTGCTTAGTGGGGACACACACAATCGACTGTATAAAATCACTTTTTAAAAAATCGACTTCTATAAATTAGACCTAATTTTGTAGTATAGACATACCCTGAGTGAGACCTTTCTCTAGGGCCCAATTCACATTTTGGGGCCTAATTCACCAGTCCCCTGCACCTTGTGTTGTCACTGACACCAGTGCAAAGTGAGCATAAGGTGTCCCCACGCTGATTTACAGGGCAAATGAGACACAAGGCTCAGGATAATGGTGACCTGGGCCTTGGTGTGAATGTCGGGAGGACAGCAGCTTGCATGGGGTGGGTGGAGAGAGAAGCAGGGAAACCCAGCATGGAAGGAAAATAAGGAAGCAGAGGAGCCCAGCATGGTGGAGTCAGGGGAGCCAGGAAGCTCAAAGAGCAAAGCAAAGGTCCTGTAGGCACAGCTGAGATTTCCAGTCCCAGCCCCAGTTAAAGGCCCCAGGGGTGTGGGACGCCAGTGATGTGAGGAACTCTCTATCCAGCTGGGCTGTGCCTGCGGGCAACAGAACAGCCAGTTCACCAGGCAGGCACAGGGTCAGGAGCCTGGCTTGTGCCCTGGGCCACCTCCCTATGGGCAGGGAGCTGCACAGCCAGCCTCGCTGCAAAGTGGGGTGCATATGGCAGGGGAACACAGGACTGGTGAGTCAATACCCCATAAGAGAGGAGGTGCTTCTAAGCCAGGGGTCGATGTTCCAGCAGAGGAAGCAACCCTAGGTCTGCGTGAACATGGAACCTGGCTCTCCCAGTGACCCCCGGGGGTGTGTGTGTGTGTGTGTGTGTGTGAAGTCCAGCTCAGTGAGTGAATGAACCTTTTAGCCTGTGGGAACACAGAACAGATGGGCAGGATGGGGCCCAACAATGGCTTCCGACAGGGTCACTCTCTCTTATTTGAATCTGAGCAGCTCCCACCTTTCCCTGGGCCTGTCAGGCCCCAGAAATGCTTGTGAGCCCCTCTGGGGTTGGTACAGATCCCCTCCTTGCTGCTGAACAGGGGCAGGGCAAGGCAGAACATGGGAGTGAGCAAGGCAGCCCTGTAATAATTAACCCTAGCTGGCACGGGCCCAGGGCCTGCTGCGGGATATGAAAGGGTAAGAGTAACCATAGTGTATTTACCTGCATAGCTCCAGTGACCGTGGTTAGGACCTTGAAAAGAAAAGAGAGAGAGAGAGAGAATGAGTGGAAGCCATGAGCTGGCAGCAAACAAACCAGTTCCAGGCAGCCCTCCAATCCCCGCCCAGCTGCACTGCCCCACACTTGCTCCCAGTTCCCTCCCAGTTTCTCACCCTTCCCCCTCCTCTCACTCAGGCAGAAGAGGATTTACCATGAAACAAACAGCGCAGTGGCACAGGGCCCCCAATGACAGGGTGTGACGTTATTGACATAATCTGGGACCGTATAGATCATTGTTGCAACCAAGATCCTGTAGTGGCACCAAATCTTGTATAAAGGGGGTCAAATAAGGTGTCTAAAAGACGGTTACGGTTTGCTAGTTATGATTATGCTATCTGTGTGCATGTGTCATTTTTGTATTTAAAATTTTAAGTATTGGCTCTATACTGTCTGTAGTTCAAACTTGTGCTGTGCTTCTGGGTGACACCCCAGACAAGCTGGTGTCAGCTGTGCCTAGCCTGCTGGATGGCCCATTAAGGACCATCAGCGATACAAGTGACCCACTGAGAGAAGGCAGATACGCCTTGGGACTCAGCAAGGTGTGCAGGGACAGGCCTATGGACAGAACTCTGAGGTGTTGCCAGGCCATGGGATGGACAGCTTGTCTTTGGGACAAAGAAAGCAGAGACCACATGGCAAGAGACTATAAAAAGCTCCTGCAGCTCCTCCATCTGGTCTTCAGTCCTGCTTCTTTCCTCTGGAGGAACTTTGCTACACTGAAGTTCTGAACCAAGGACTGAATGACCCATCCCAGCTGGGGATGTTCTCCAGAGACTTGATTTGAACCTGCAGTTTATTCCATCACTGCTGCAAGCTCGAACCAAGAACTTTGCCATTACTGTATGTCATTGATTCCATTTAACCAATTCTAGCTCTCATCTCTATCTTTTTCCGTTTATGAATAAACCTTTAGATTTTAGATTCTAAAGGATTGGCATCAGCGTGATTTGTGGGTAAGATCTGATTTGTATATTGACCTGGGTCTGGGGCAGAGATGGGCAAACTACAGCCCGTGGGCCATATCTGGCCCACCAGACCGTCCTTGCCCTGCCCTTGAGCTCCTGGCTGGGGAGGCTAGTCCCCGGCTCCTCCCCTGCTGTCCCCCCTCCCCCGTAGCCTAAGCTCGCCCTGCGGACAGTGCGGCTGGCTGAGAGCGCCTGCTGCTCTGAGTGGCATGGTAAGGGGGCAGTGGCGGGGGGTGTTGGATATAGGGTAGGGGGTCCCTGGGGGCAGTCAGCAGACAGGGATCGGGGTAGTTGGATGGGGCATAGGTTTGGGGGGGGGCGGTCAGGGGATGAGGAACAGGGGAGGTTGGATAGGGCGTGGGAGTCCCAGGAGGGCCTGTCACGGGGTGGAGGTGTAGCTAGGGGTCGGGGGGCAGTCAGGGGACAGGGAGCAGGGGGGTTGGATTGTGGGTGGGGTCCCAGGGGGGGAAGATTGGGGTGGGGGGGGTCCTGGGAGCAGGCAGTCAGGGGACAAGGAGCAGGGGGGGTTGGATGGGTCGAGGATTCTGAGGGGGGCAGTTGGGCTGGGAAGTGGAAGGCGGTGGATAGGGGGTGGGGGCAAGGCTGTTTGGGAGGCACAGCCTTCCCTACCCGGCACTCCATACAGTTTCGCACCCCGATGTGACCCTCAGGCCAAAAAGTGTTCCCACCCCTGGTCTGGGGCTTGGTCCTTTGGGATTGAGAGACCCTTTTTTCTTTTACTGGGGTATTGTTTTTCATAACCATTCGTCCCCATAACGCGTGGCACTGCTGGTGATACTGGGAAACTGGAGTGTCTAAGGGAATTGCTTGTGTGACTTGTGGTTAGCTAGTGGAGTAAAACCAAAGTCCTCTCTGTTTGGCTGGTTTGGTTAGCCTTAGAGGTGGAAAAACCCTAGCCTTGGACTGTAACTGCCCTGCTCTAAGCCATTTGTCCTGAATTGGCACTCTCCGTTGGGTCCCACCAAAGCCATCATCGTTACATAGGGGGGCCCCCAAAATGCAGGACAAATCTCACCTGACAACCAGCCCCCAAGGCCCAGCCGGTGGTGCAGCAGGGCTCAGGCAGGCAGGCTGCCTGTATTCTGTGGCTGGTAGCCCTACGCCACTCCCGGAAGCGGCTGGCACATCTCTGCGTGTCCCTGGCGGGCGGAGGCGACTCCACGCACTGCTCCACCCCAGGCTGTGCATGGAGACCCACTGCCCCCCGCCCCCCAAAGGGGCGCAGAGACGTACCAGCAGCAGCACAGCAGAGCTAAGTGTGGTGTTTAGATGCTGCTTGTAATTATTGGAACTGGGAGCACTGGCTGTTGGGAGTCTGAAAGGACAGGAAACAGGAAGGGGGGGGAAGCTGAGGAGGTGGCCTGAGAGCTACCGAGGGTGCAGCAGCAGCTTGTTAAAGAGGTTTCCACTTTAAAAATAAAGTCCGGTTGAAGTTTGTTAGTACCTTGCCTGGTTGCTACAACATTTTGGCGACGAGGATGGATCTTCTGCCTGTGAACCCACCTGCACCTTTCTGCAAAGCCCAGGTGAGCCTCTAATTGCTTTTACTGCCTGGATCCATATGTTTGAGACTTATCTGCTTGCAATCAGTGCTACAGAGATTTCTGAAGTAAGAAAGCGTGCTCTGCTAATCCACTGCCTTGGAGCAAAAGGGCAGCGTATATTTTACACTTTTCCCCTTGCAGATGATAAATATGAGACTACACTCACTGCATTAAAGAACCTTTTTGTGCCAAAACTGAATGTAGTAGCTAATCACTATAGATTTCGCCAGCGTGAGCAGAAAACACGGGAGACTATAATGCAGTATATTGCTTCCCTGAGGAGTCTGATTGTAACTTGTAACTTTGGGAATATGGCAGATGAGATGATTAGAGACCAGCTCATTGAGAAAACAACCATGCTTTGTGTAAGAGAACGCTTACTTCTAGAACCACAACTTACACTAGAAAAAGCAATAACCATTGCTACTCAGATTGAGTCAGCTACAGCTGAAGCCAAAATGATGAGCATGGATACAGGAGGCACAGTCCAGGCTGTGACTCCTTTGCAGAAAAGTTCACTATTGCTGCAGACACACAATTGCAAGAGAAAAACTAATGAAAAACCACCAAATCAGCAAATTCAAAATACAGTAAAAGCATGCTTTCGCTGTGGATCCCCACAACACCTTGCAAGCTACACAGGATGTCCGGCAAAAGTAGCTCAGTGCAATCATTGCAAAAAGATTGGACATTTTGCTACAGTATGTCACAGCAGCCAGTTCAATCAACAGGTGCATACAGTTACAATACCAGATGTTACTGTGCTGAGCGTGGACAAAATCACTACTGCACATATTCCAGAACGAATAAAGTGCACTGTAAACGTTTCCGCCATACCCTCAGGCAAACCACACCCTATTCAGCTAATGTTGGACACTGGCTCAGCAGTATCTATACTACCTGATTCCATCTATTTGCATTACTTTAAAGATGTGCCTCTTACTCAACCCAAACTTCACTTGGTGTGCTATTTGAAAAACCATATTCCAGTATGTGGCTGCCTGCCAACAATAGTTACTTTTGGTGATTGCTGTGTAACTGCAGAGTTCTACATTGTCCACAAAGGCACTCCTATCCTTGGCAGATATTTATTGGCTGCTTTAAATCTCAGGGTAGTTAATGGACGAATTGATCTTCCTCAGCAAAGCACTCCTGCGGTACACACACCAGTTTCAGCTGGGACCCAACACCAGGTTGAGGAGAAACTCGGCTGTGCTTATAGGTTTCTGCATAAAGTTAAAATATAGAATAATGTGATGCCTGTACAACAGAAGTTACGGAGCTACCATTTTCAGTCAGGGAAGCTGTTTCAGAGGTACTTAGAAAACTTGTTCAAAAGGACATTATTGAAGACATTGACTCCTCAGAATGGGTTTCACCTGTCGTAGTGACGCAGAAGAAGGGTAGAGGCATTCACCTTTGTGTGGATTTAAGGGAGCCAAATAGAGCTATTGTGATTGACAGCCATCCTCTTCCTCACACAGAAGAAGCATTTATAGAACTCCATGGAGCAAAGATGTTTTCTACTCTTGATTTGCAGAGCACATACTACCAGGTTACGTTGCATGAAGATAGCACAGACCTCACAGCATTTATTACACATGAGGGACTATTTCGTTTTAAAGGTGTTCCATAGGGTCTCGCATCTGCCCCAAGTGCCTTCCAAAAAATGATGTCATTGATTCTGAAGAATCAACATGGAGTTCAGTGCTATCTGGATGATATTATCGTGTTTGGAAATACTTCTGAGGAACATGACAATAACCTGCAGTCTGTACTAAACTGCATCAGCAAAGCAGGCCTCAAGCTTAATAGGTCCAAATGCAAATTTAGATAAACTGAACTCTCCTTTCTGGGGCATACAATTTCACAGGCTGAACTAAAATCCTGTGTCACTTGACAAATGCATGATAAGACAGCAGTGACATGTACCCCTCCATTACAGACTGTTCCTCTTCCTGAATCTGCATGGGAAAAAGTGGCGATTGACATTGTAGGACCCTTTGATACTGCTCCAGGTGACTGCCATTATGCCATCACTTTAATAGACTATTTCAGTAAATGGCCTGAGGTAGTGTTTACATCGCAAATCTCTTCTGCTACAGTAATTAAGTTCCTCTCTTCAGTTTTTAGCAGGGAAGGTAACCCCAAAGAACTGGTTTCAGATAATGGTAGTCAATTTACTTCCCTGGAGTTTGAAACTTTTCTAGCACAGAGGAACATTTTACACAGAAGGTCATCCCTATATTACCCTCAAGCCAGTGGGGAAATCCAATGGTTTAATAGAAGTTTGAAAGAGATTTTGCAAACGGCTAAACTGGAAGGGCGATTGTGGATAACCTTCACTACTGATTTCTTGCAAGCATACCGGGCTATACGACATACCACCATGCAAAGATCGCCCGCAGAGTTACTGCATGGGAAACAAATGAATACTAAACTGAACATTCCTGGATTGTTAAAGGCACGACCGGATGCCCCAACCGAGGATGATCTGAGACAAACAGTTGAACAGAACCAAGCAAAGTATAAGGCTTTCACAGACAAGCTAAGGAACCAAAGTTTGAGTGCGGTTCCTTCGTTAGAATACAAAAACCTGGAATTTTACTCAAAGGGGACCATAAATTCACAGCTCCTCTTAAAATCATAGAGAAGAAGGGACCTTACACCTATCAACTTTCTGATGGGCAGGTATGGAATGCTTCTTATCTTGCACCTGCCTATGCACCAAGAGGAGATTATGCCAACACCCAGTCTGCATTGGACGGCTTCACTGTAGTATCAACACAACAAGACATTGACCTGGAACCGGGGCTTGAGAGACGGCCTGTCAGACCCAGACGACCACCTGTCTGGACTAGAGACTATGATATGTAGTATCTACGGTGTTTTCAGTGTAATATTTCTGCCAACAGTATAGTGTCTTATTTCATATTTGTTCCTGTGGTTAGAACAATAATGTTTATTTTAATTGGGAGAGTTTCTTAACAGAGGAGGGAATGTGGTGTTTAGATGCTGCTTGTAATTATTAGAACTGGGAGCACTGGCTGTTGGGAGTCTGAAAGGACAGGAAAGGGCGGGGGAAGTTGAGGAGGCAGAGTGACAGCTACCGAGGGTGCAGCAGCAGCTTGTAATGAGGTTTCCACTTTAAAAATAAAGTCCTGTTGAAGTTTGTTAGTACCTTGCCTGGTTGCTATACTAAGGCAACTCCCTGACCACGCTGCCTCCCTCCCTCCACGCCACTTTCAGGAGCAGCCCTGCAGTGTGTGTTTGTTTCTGCGCGTTGCCCCCCCAACCGCCAATTCCACAGCTCCCATTGGCCGGGAAGTGTGGCACCTGCGGGCAGTAGTGCACAGAGACCCCCCAAGACACCCCCACTTAGGAGCCACTGCCAGAGGGGTGTGCTGGTCACTTTGGGAGCTGCGCCGCCCAAGGTAAATGCCACCCCCTGACTCCTCCCGCACCCCAACTCCCTGCCCCAGGCCATAACCCACACCCTGCTCCCAAACTTTCTCACAGAGCCTGCACCCCTCACCCCCCGCCCACACCCCAACCCACTGCCCCAGCCCAGAGCCTGCACCCAGCACCCAAACTCCCTCCCAGAGTCCGACCCCTCACCCCTACCTCTTCTGGGTCAGTGCTCTCAAAGAGTAAAGCCTGAAGACATTTAGCTTAGCAGGAAGGCTACACTTTTCCCTACATTCCTAATGAGATGAAGAAACTCCAGACCATGTGCTCATGGGGCATATAAACAGGGGAGTAGGGAGGAGGCTAGGCAGGTGGTTTTACCTCTCTATATTTACAGCATTGGAATACTGCGGTGAATTCTGGTGTCCACATTATTAAAAAGCTGTTGATAAATTATAGAGGGTGCAGAGTAGAGCCTCAAAAATTATGTGAGGGCTGAAAAATGCTTTAGACTGAAAGAGTTAAGGCGCTCCATCTCTTTAGCTTATCAAAAAGAAGACAGAGATGATCTGATTACAGCCTACAAGGATCTTCCTAGGGAGAAAATACCTGGTAATAAGGGGCTCTTCAACCTAGCAGGAAAGGCAAAACAAGAACCAATGGCTACAAGTTAAAACCAGACAAAATCAAATTAGAAATAAGGCACAATTTGTAACAGTGCTTAAGCACTGAAACAAACTCCTAGAGTGGAATCTCCACCTCTTGTCTTCACATTAAGACTGGTACCTTTCTGGAAAAGCTTTACTCGAATACATGCGATTGGGCTCAATACAGGGGTAACTGGATGAACGTCTCTGGCCTGTGGTATACAAGAGGTCGGATTAGATGATCTAATGTTCCCAACAGGCCTTAAGATCTATGAGCTGCTTGCTGCAAGGGAGCCTCTCTGGAGCACCGTACTGCCCCAGAGACACGCTCAGTCTCACAGGTACTGAGCCGCCCCAAAGAGCTCGAGAGAAATGAGTGAGCCTGAGAAACACAATGCAGGGAGGAGGGGAGCAGGGCTAAGACTGCAGAGTTACCTAGGCCTGCTACAAGATAATCATTCTCAGCTCTCTCCACTGGCTCTTCTGCTTAGCCCTGAGCCATTGGCACTTTCCCTTAGGCCCTGGAGCAGAGCTGGATCTTAAGGAGGAGCAGGTAGGTGCCTTACGGCTTAGCTCCAGGAGGGGTAGGGTTGCCAGTTTTGGTTAGACATATTCCTGGAGGTTTCATCACATGACATAATCTTTAATGAAAGATTAATTTTTAATTCCTGGAAACTCCAGGGCAATCCTGAAGGGTTGGCAACCCTTCAGAAGGGTGGGGGGGGGGGAGGTAGGAAAGGGGAGGTCAATAGGCCACGGAACTCAGCTAACCTGCTCTTGCTCAGCATCCTTAGGTCTGGACCCTTGCAGTCCCTTCTAACCCTCTGATTCTGAAGGATCTTGGGTGTGGGATGTCTTCCCCTCTCGAATTCACTCCCAATCTCAGGCAGGCAGACCTTGGGGGTACTGAGGTTCAGGCCTGGTGCAAGGCCCCTGTTCCCCAGCTGGGGATGGTTTGCCAGAAGCTGGGAATGAGCGGACAGGGAATGGATCACTTGGTGATTACCTATTCTGTTCATTCCCTCAGGGGCACCTGGCATTGGCCACTGTTGGAAGACAGGATACTGGGCTAGATGGACCTTTGGTCTGACCCGGTATGGCTGTTCTTATGTCACTGAGGGGCAGGGTTCCCTGGTGGGGAGTTGCTCTGATCACAGTGACATGTACCATGCTGGTTCTAATATGCATTTCTCTCCAGGTTGATGAAGTTTAGAAATGGGCAAGCAGACCCTAGAACAAGAAAGGCAGCAATGTGGGGGCTGGGGTGAGTGGGTTCAGAGAATCTGGGGACACAAACATTGGAGAGGAGGGCAGTGAAAGGGGCCAGTGGAGCCCCCAATTCCTGGGGCGGAGAACAACCCATTGTCACGGAGTGTGGGGGAGTCCAGGGCCTGCACCCCTCTTCCTGGGATTCACTGTGACTCTCAGCCAGCCAGTAAAATGGAAGGTTTATTGGACAATAGGAACACAGTCTAAAACAGAGCTTGTGGGTACAACCAGGACCCCTCAGTCAAGTCCTTCTGGGGGGCAGGGAGCTTAGACCCCAACCCTGGGGTTCCCTGCGTTCCATCACCCAGCACCAAACTGAAAACAAACCCCCCCCCAGCAGGCTCTCTCCTGCAGCCTTTGTCCAGTTTACCAGACAGAGGTGTTACCTCCCCATCCCCCTCCCGGCTCAGGTTACAGGCTCTCAGGTCTCCCATCCCCAGTGAAACTCCCCTGCCACATTCCCAGGTCAACACTCCCCCCTCCCTGCTGCGTCAAACCCCCATCCCACAAGGTACAGCTCTTGTAGCTGGGGTCTCCATGGCCCTGACTCTGAGCAGGGCCGGGAGCCTGGCAGTGGTGTTGTCACACTCGGCCCATTCAGGAGGTGAGCCTGATGGGCTGACAGCGCTGCTCTCTGGCCCCACCCTTGGCAATGGCTATGGAAAGACACCTGATATTAATAGAGTGAGTTTATGGATGAGAAAGATCGATTTTCCCAGGCCCAGCCCTGAGGCTGTTCATTTCCCTGAGACCCAATGGCACTGCTGTGGGGGGAAGGGGGAGAACCCTCCCCATTCTACAGAGGACTCAGGGGCTGTCTTAGGGTATGTCTACGCTATGAGCTGGGTGTGAGTTGCTGTTCATAGACAAAAAGAAAAGGAGTACTTGTGGCACCTTAGAGACTAACCAATTTATTTGAGCATAAGCTTTCGTGAGCTGTAGCTCACGAAAGCTTATGCTCAAATAAATTGGTTAGTCTCTAAGGTGCCACAAGTACTCCTTTTCTTTTTGCGAATACAGACTAACACGGCTGTTACTCTGAAACCTGTTCATAGACATACATAAATAACAGCATAGCGCCGGTAGCATGGGTAACGGCAGCAGAGCCTGGCTTAGCTGTGTTGAGTACAAACATGCCTGAAATGGGGGGCATGTATTTGGCACGGCCCCACCGTGCCTCCAGTGCTACTACCCATGTCATCATGCATGACGTTATGGACATAAACTGTGAACATATAGATCATTGTGGCAACCAAGGCCCTACAGTTGCACCAAGTCTTGTACAAAGGAAGTCAAGTAAGGTGTCTATGAAAAGGTTGTAATTTGCTGGTTATAATTAGGGCTGTCTGTATGTGTGTATCATTTTTGTATTTGAAGTTATGAATATTGGCTCTGTACTTGTATCGCAATGTGTTTGATTCTTAGTAGCATTAGTGAGGCATGTGGTCAGCTTCTTGAGAAAGGAATTTTCAGATTAAGTGCCCAATCAAGAAACACTTCACTGACAATAGAGCTTGGGAGACTCCAATCTACATATGGGAAGCCTTCCTGGGAATGTTCAAGGCAGCATGTGAGCAACGGCTGCTCTACCTGTAAAGAACTGAATCATGCATGGTGTCAAGGTTCCTTCCCCACTCTGAACTCTAGGGTACAGATGTGGGGACCTGCATGAAAACCCCCTAAGCTTATTTTTACCAGCTTAGGTTAAAACTTCCACAAGGTCCAAACTATTTTACCTTTTGCCCTTGTACTTTATCGCTGCCACCACCAAGCGTCTAACAGATATATAACTGGGAAAGAGCCCGCTTGGAAACGTCTTTCCCCCCAAAATCCTCCCCAAACCCTACACCCCCTTTCCTGGGGAAGGCTTGATAAAAATCCTCACCAATTTGCATAGGTGAACACAGACCCAAACCCTTGGATCTTAAGAACAATGAAAAAAGCAATCAGGTTCTTAAAAGAAGAATTTTAATAGAAGAAAAAGTAAAATAATCACCTCTGTAAAATCAGGATGGTAAATACCTTACAGGGTAATCAGATTCAAAACATAGAGAATCCCTCTAGGCAAAACCTTAAGTTACAAAAAAACACAAAAACAGGAATATACATTCCATTCAGAACAGCTTATTTTATCAGCCATTTAAACAAAACAGAATCTAACGCATATCTAGCTAGATTACTTACTAAGTTCTAAGACTCCATTCCTGTTCTGTTCCTGGCAAAAGCATCACACAGACAGAGAGAGCCTTTGTTTCCCCCCCCCTCCAGCTTTGAAAGTATCTGGTCTCCTCATTGGTCATTTTGGTAAGGTGCCAGCGAGGTTATCCTAGCTTCTTAACCCTTTACAGGTGAAAGGGTTTTTCCTCTGGTCAGGAGGGATTTTAAAGGTGTTTATCCTTCCCTTTATATTTATGACACATGGATATGTGACTTGCTCATGTGACTCAAAACTCCATCTTGCTTGCTGTGATTTTCCACAGTAAGAACAAAGGGGTCCTTCCACATGGCAAAAGGGCTATAAAAGGCTGCTGCGTCATCTCCATTTTGTCTTCAATCCTGCTTCTTACCTCTGGAGGAACTTTGCTACACTGAAGCTCTGAACCAAGGACTGAATGACCCATCCCAGCTGTGGATGTTTTCCAGAGACTTGATTTGAACTTGTAGTTTATTTCATCACTGCTACAAGCCTGAATCAAGAACTTTGCCATTGCTGTATGTAATTGATTACTTTGACCAATTTTAGCTCTCATCTATATTTCTTTCCTTTTATGAATAAACCTTTAGATTCTAAAGGATTGGCAACAGCGTGATTTGTGGGTCAGATCTGACTTGTATATTGACCTGGGTCTGAGGCTTGGTTCTTTGGGATCGGGAGAACCTTTTTTCTTTTACTGGGTATTGGTTTTCATAACCATTCGTCCCCATAAGAAGTGGTGCTGCTGGTGGTACTGGGACACTGGAGTATCTAAGGGAATTGCTTGTATGACTTCTAGTTAGCCAGTGGGTAAAACCAAAGTCCTCTCTGTTTGGCTGGCTTGGTGTGCAAAGGAACCCCAGCCTTGGGCTGTAACTGCCCTGCTCTAAGCAACTTGTCCTGGATTGATACTCTCAGTAGTGTCCCGCCAAAGGCTGCATCATTACACCATGGATAAGGGCAGTGATTCCATGCGCTCGTTCTAGCAGAGCTTGCACAAGTACGTGAACAGCAGCAGGGCATTCGCTCCCTAGCTTAGAGTGTAGATGTAGCTGCAGTGGCACTGCTGCCCCACCACTGCTTCCCTCTATAGTGTGGGCCCAGGGCTGGCGGCTTGTGGGCAGGACTCAAACACCACAAGTGTGCAGATATCTGACTGGATCAGACCACCACAATTGCTAAAAGCTGCCAAAGCTGCTCTGCTGGAGGGGTACTTGGGCCTGGGCTGCAACGAGGACATGGAATACAGATTGTGAAGCTAGAAGGGGCCAGTGTGACCATCCAATCTGACCCTGTGTATAGCACAGGCCCTAAGACCAGTCTGACCCCCTGCACAGCACAGGCCCTAGGACCAGTCTGACCGAGGGTGACCAGGTGTACAGTTTTTGTTAAAAGTCCAGTCGACAGTGTTGCGGTGGTAAAGCAGGCTAGTCCCTACTTGTCCTGGCTGGCACTGCGCTGCGTCCCAGAAGTGGCCAGCAGGTCCGGCTCCTAGGCGGGAGGGCCACGGGGCTCCGTGCGCTGCCTCCGCCCGAAGCACTGGCTCCACACTCCCTGTGCAGGAATCTATTTGGTGCAGCTATGCTGGCTGCACACAGGTGATGTTGCTAGAGTGGGGAGAAAGCTCTGCAGAGCTTTTAGTCTCACTTGCTGACTAGCAGCTCCTGACTGTCACCCTTCCCTTCCCTACCCCCCACTTTGTTCATAGAGTCTGAGGCTAGAAGGGACCACTGTGATCATCTAGTCTGACCTCAGGTAGAACAAAGGCCAGAGAATTTCCCCAAAATAATTCCCAGAGAAGATCTGTTCGAAGATATCCAATGTTGATTTAAAAATGGACAGAGATGGAGAATCCACCACCACCCTTGGAAAACTGTTCCAATGATTAATTATTCTCACTGTCAAAAATGTACATCCCAGTTCCAGTCTGAATGTGTCTAGCTTCACCTTCCACCCATTGGATCATGTTAGACCTTTCTCTGCTAGACTGAAAAGCCCATTATTAAATATTTGTTCCCCATGCAGGTGCTTACAGACTGTAATCGAGTCACCCCTTCACCTGCTTTTTGTTAAGCTAAATAGAGTGAGCTCCTGGAGTCCGTCACTAAGGCAGGTTTTCTAATCGTCTGGTTACTCTCGTGGCTCTTCTCTGATCCCTCTCCAGTTTATCAACCTCCTTCTTGAATTGTGGACATCAGAACTGGACACAGCATTAAAGCACCAGTGTCAAATAGAGAGGTAAAATGACCTCTCTACTCCTACTTGAGATTCCCCTGTTTATGCATCCAAGGATCGCATTAATCCTTTTGCCCACAGCAATCCACTGGTAGCTCTTGTTCAGCTGATTATTCACCACAGCCTCCAAATCTTTTCCAGCGTCACTGCTTCCCAGGATAGAGTCCCCCATCCTGTAAATATGGCCTGCATTCCTTGTTCCTGGATGGGTACACTTACATTTAGCTGTACTAAAAGACTTGTTGTTTACTTGTGCCCAGCCTCCCAAGTGATCCAGATTGCTCTGTATCAATGACCTGCCCTCTTCACTATTTACCACTCCCATCTGCAAACTTTATTGGTGATGAATGAATGTTTTCTGCGAGGTCACTGATAAAGATGTTCAATTGCATAGGGCCAAGAATCAATCCCCAGCACTGCTCGATGACGATTCCCTGTTTACACTTACACTGAGACCTATCAGTTAGCCAGTTCTTAATCCATGTAACGTGTGCCATGTTTAGCCCAGGGCAGAGTCAGCCCTAAAGCTGCTGGGCTAGAGGCGGCCTCTGAGGCCTGGGGCTCCCCAGGGAATTTCCCAGCCTCAGAGGCCAATCAGTCCCCCCGCGCCATACTGAACAGGGCCCTCGCTCTTCTCTGCAGCTCTGCCAGAGCCCCCCATCGACCCCTCTCCTCATTCTTCCAGGCCCCTCCCCCTCACCTCTGCTCCCAGGAAGAGTCCAATTCCCACATAAATCTTTCCTATCTGCTATCAGATGATGAGTGTTCGGCAGGCATCTTGCTGCACAGCTCATCCTGGCGCTGCCTGCACAGAAACCAGACTAAGAGCCACAGATACGGGGCTCACAGCACTGGCCCCAGCAGAACTGCCCAGGCAGCAGCACGGCCTGCCAACCACAGTTGCCAGCTTTCATGCTGTAAATAAGCACCCCGACTTTCACAATAAGACAAAAATCAAACTAATCCCATTTCAAAACAAGGCCAAAACAAGCCAATCCCTAAGAACCCCAACACTCTATGTGACTAGATCCCCCCGGCGTGCTGGGTGGGCCCACTGTACACCCCTGACTCTCTCCCCCCGTTGTCCTTGCTTGCTCCTCGTTGCCCCTGCTTGCCAGGATCCGATCAAAAAAAAAAAGCAAAAAGCTAAAAGCCAAAAACTAGCCAACAAGGAACTCACAAGCCAATTAAGCCAAAAACAAGCCCAATTTCTGCATTTTTTCACGGGTTTGGCATGTCTGCTGCCAACCCGTCCCTGCTTAGGTGAGCCTGTCCCGCATTCCTTGCTCCTGCCTACAGTTTCACTGAGTCCAGGATTCCCCTTGTCACGGAGTGTGGGGGGAGTCCAGGCCCTGCACCCCTCTTCCTGGGATTCACTGAGACTCTCAGCCAGCCAGTAAACCAGAAGGTTTATTGGACAACAGGAACACAGTCCAAAACAGAGCTTGTGGGTACAACCAGGGCCCCTCAGTCAAGTCCTTCTGGGGGAGCAGGGAGCTTAGACCCCAGCCCTGGGGTTCCCTGTGTTCCTCCACCCAGCACCAAACTGAAACTAACAACCCCCCCCCCCCCAAAGGCTCTCTCCTGCAGCCTTTTTCCACATTCCCAGGCAGAGGTGTTACCTCCCCCTCCCCCTCTTGGCTCAGGTTACAGGCTCTCAGGTCTCCCATTCCCAGTGAAACTCCCCTGCCACATTTCCAGGTCAACACTCCCCCTCCCTGCTGCATCACACCCCTCCATTTCCTGTTCGTCACTCTTGTGTAGAGTGCTGTGTGGCTGTTACTCAGCTGCCATGCCCTGACTCAGGGGGGACTGTATTTCATAGCAGGCAAAATGGTTCCTCTGTATCCCTCAGAGCAATGGGCCTGAGCCAAACTCTGAAATCCCACTCAGGCTCTTAAGGCAGGGGAAGGTAATTCATTATGGCCTATTCTGCTACCCTTACTCTGTAAGTGCTCCCAGAGACTTCAGCATGTATAAGGGAGGAAAAGTCTGGCCTTGGGTGTCCAAATGCTGATGGCGGAGCCTGGGTGGGTCACCAGGGGTCAGTGTATCAGCTGCATCTGCATCTCCCTCCTCACGCTCCGTCCTCTCCCCTCTCCGCATTCTCTCCCCTCTTTCTGCCTTGCTCCTGCAGTTCACTCGCCCTGCATTTGCACTGTGCTTATCCACATGGTATCTTGGCCCATTAACTGCTGTCCTCTGGCCTCACGTCAGCCTGTCCCAGCCATTCTGATGGGAAACAAAGTGAGGCCTACACAGGCAGCTCTCTCACCCGTCGCCATTTCCCAGCGAGCTGCAAAGACACAGCCACCATCAGGAGCACACAGAGGCACTCACCCCTGCACAACTCAGCCCTGAGCATCCAACACCTCCAGGCACAGGGCACAGTCCTGTCACCATCCACAATGGTACCAGGGCCTGGTACCCAGCCCACCCAACTTAAATAGAACTCACCACAGGGGATGCTGGAGGGCTGTGCTTAGCCACAACGCAAACCACTCCCTCACTGAGAGGTTCCAGTGTCTCCCCAGCTGCCAGCCCCTGCTCCCCACACTGACCCTGTGGCAAGGAGCTCCACAGGCTGGCTGTGCACTGTGTGAAGAAATACTTGTGTGAAGGGGTAAAGAACACTTCCCTGTTCACTTTCTCCACACCACTCGTGATTTTACAGACCTCCCCCTTAGCCGTCTCTTTTCTAAGCTGAATAGTCTCTGTCTTTTTAATCTCTCCTCATACAGAAGCTGTTCCATCCCCCTAATAATTTTTGCTGCCCTTTTCTGTACTTTTTCCAATTGCAATTTATCTTTTTTGAGATGGAGTGAATGGATCCGCATGCAGTATTCAAGGCGTGAGGGCACCATGGATTTATATAGTGGCATTATGATATTTTCTGTCTTATTATCTCTCCCTTTTCTACCTGTTCCTCGCAGTCTGTTAATTTTTTTGACTGCCGCTGCACATTGAGCGGATGTTTTTAGAGAACTCTTCCAACGCTGTCTTCTCCTGCCCCCGTCCTCTCTCCGAGCCCCTCCCTGCTCACTGCTAGTGCCCTGAGATGATTGTGCTCCTTCCCCCAGGCCCCTGCCTGGCCCATACACAAAGAGAGGAATCAGGTCTCCCTGCTCCAGTTGCCTTGGCAATGAGCACTGGGCCCTATAGTCACTCAGGGATGTGATGGAGGCAGAGGCCAGGAGGCTGCATTCCCATTGCTCCCGGAAGAGTCTATTCCACACACACTCACTCAGCTTTGCCCCACAATCTCCTCCCATGCTGTCCCTCCTCCCCCGCAGCCTCAGCTCACCATGCTGCCAGCGCTCTGGGTGGCAGGGCTGCGAGCTCCTGCTGGGCAGCGGGGCTGCGAGAGCCGCCGGCCTGCCCCGGTGCTCTAGACTGCGCGGCAGTGTGGCTGGCTCTGCTGGGCAGCGTGGCTGCCAGTCCCGGTGCTCTGAGCGGCATGGTAAGGGGGCAGGGATCAGGGGGGTTGAATAAGGGGCAGGGGTCAGTCAGGGGACAGGGAGTGGGGGGGTTGGATAGGGGCAGGGTCTGGGGGGGTCGGTTAGGAGACAAGGAGCAAGGGGTGTTGGATAGGTCAGGGGTTCTGAGGGGGGCAGTCAGGGGGCGGGAAGTGGGAGGAGGCGGTTAGGGGGCGGGGGCCAGGCTGTTTGGGGAGGCACAGCCTTCCCTATCCGGCCTGCCATACAGTTTCAGAACCCCAATGTGGCCCCCAGGCCAAAAAGTTTGCCCCCCCCGAACTAGGGGGAGCCCGGGCAGAGAGCCTAGGAATTTCCATTGCCCAGCTCCTGACAGGCCAACGCTCCCCAGCACAGGTTGCTGTCCCTAAAGGGCTTCACACAGACACCCCATTGTGCTGGGCGGGGGGTGGATGGACTCTGCCCGACAGACCGTTCTCCAGGTGCACCTAGGAATTATTCTTAGCCAAAGAGATTCAGGCAGAACACACTTTACTGTTCAGCCCCCACAAAGCAAAATGTTTCCTAGCTGGCAATGAGCATTTCCCTGAGCTCTACCACCCTGTCCCTTCAGACCAGCAGAACTGGTCTCACTTGGAGACCATCATCTGGCAACTCCCACAGCCTCTGGCCAGGCCACCTTGTGCTGTGATCCCATCAGCTCTCACAAGCTTATGCAGAGCTGGGCCTGATCAGCACCTGCATGAGGCACCTCAACGGAACACCTAGGTACTGCCCATCATGGCATGGGTGACTGGGGCTCCTCTCTCTGCCTCCACACTGACCCAGTGCCCCAGTGTGGGGCAAAGAGGCACTGCTGGAGAGGCTGTAATACCAAGGTCCTGACCACTTGTGGGCTTTAACAATCCCCCAGCACTTTGCACAAGGGATGGTAGCACTGGGGCCCTGGCCCAATTCCTGTGCAGGTAATTATGGCCTGCCACATAAATTCCCCCTGTACTTGCAGTCGGGTACAGTTTTCTTCCAGTCAGAAATGGCTGAGTAGCATTGCTATTCACTGTTGAACAGCTGCCACGTACCACACCAGAGGAGGACACATTTCAGTGGTGGGTGACATGATCACTGACTATCCATTACCTATCTCTCAGGAGGAGTGAGGCTTCAGTGGTTATAACTTCAAAAGCCTTGAGTGAATGGTCAACTGGCCACCCACAGGTTAGGTCACCACATTCACAGGGTAACTGGCAGGGCCAAGATTTTGCTGTGGTGAGAATCCCAGCCAGGGAACTCAGCAGAGAGAGCTGCACACAAGGCATGTTGAGCTGCCACTGGGCTCAAAGAATCACAGAAACAAGACAGCCTGTCACTCTGTCCCAGCCCATCCCCAGAGCCAAGGCAGACTCCAGCCACCTGCACATTTTCTAGGCTTCTGTCAAGCCCAGCAAGAAATGCTGCAGATGACAGGGCCCTGCCCAGGGAGACCCTCCTCTGGCAGCCTGAGATTCAGCCTAAAGTTCCTCTGTGTTAATTTCAGCCACTTTCTCCTCGTCACTGCACACACCCAAGTGCCACCAGAAATCTCTCTCTCTCTATCTGGCATTTTGAGGATGCTCATCATGGTGGTGCCTGAGAGAGTGCCCGATCTGTTCCTTCCTTACTGCTAAGTTAGGGCAGGAGTTGCCATTAAAGGCAGGCAGCTTTGCATGTCCACACTGCTCCAGCAAGGAAGAGAGTGCAAGCAGAGCCAGTTTGCTGCCAGGGGAGGTGCTGCAAAGGCTGTGGGTTAGAACCAGTCCTGTGCAGAAAAGAAGCTGCTGACCATGGAACAGCTGAAGCCCCCAGTTCCCAGGAGCTCCTGGCAAACAGCCAGCCTGTTTGTGCCGGAAACCAGGCCTTGGTGGCTGGTGTGGTGCATGCGTCCTCGGGTCAGTGACTGGCTCGTACCTGCTCTGTTGCCCTCCCACCCTCACAGAGCCCCGTCCCCCTCTACTCCATTTGCCCCCTGCTCTGAGGCACAGCACTTGAACCTGGGTTACCCTGGCACAAGACCCCCCCCAGACCTCAGCTCCACCCAGAGACCTCTCACCCAGTAACTGAGGGGATCCCCGTATCCCCTCCATTAGTGACAGACAATGCTAGGGATCCTCAAATCCCACCCTGAGGGTGCCTGGCCCTGAGGCCAGGGCACATTCCTGGACAGTCGCTCCCCAAAAATGAGGAGCTCTGACCTCCCAGATTCCCACCCTCCTCCTCCTTGTGGGCATGCTGCCCTCCACCTCTCTGTCCTGGCACATGCCCCATAGACACTATTCATCTGATGTTCCTTGGCCCCTCCCTGCATATCCTCCATATCTGGTGCTGCTTCTCCATTGCTCACTGGCCCCTCCACCTTCACAGGGCTCAGATTCAGCTTCTCCAGGATCCCCTGCCCTCCCATGCAGGCACAGCCCATAGGCATGGCTCTCCGGTGCACACCCTGGGCACCACCCACGCAGGCCTCGCTCCTTCCCAGACTGAGCTCTGACTGCGCAATAACCTCAGCCATGTTTAGAAATCTTGCTTTAGTGCAAACCTTTGTGACAGTCTCTAATCCGCAGCTGGCAGCTCATGCTGCTGCAGGGAACATTCCTTGTGTTCCTGGGCGGTGGAGGGCACAGGTCCTGGTGCCTGGGAATTGAGCCAATTCCCTACAGCGGCCTCTGTGCTTCTCTGGAGGAAGGTGGCAGAGGGCTGGCAAGCCCCAAGGTACCTTTCCCATCCCCAGACAGCCACTGACCCCCTGCTCCTGCAGGTGTGAGCATGAGGGAGATTGCACCAGCAGGGAAATGGGAGAGGGCACCAAGACAAGACTGGGATGGAAGGTGACCAGGAATGAAGCTGGGAATGGACAGCGACAGGTCTGGGCAGGGAGATAGGAATGGGGAGGGGAATGGACTAGGATAGCTGCAGTGGGACTGACATGGGGCTGGAGGGACTAGGGGAGGTGCAGGATGAGAAGGAGAGTGGGTAGCAGAGGGAGGTGAACACTGTCCCGGGACAGACTTCGTGGGGAGCCTCTCCAGGGTGGGAGGGGTCAAGGCCCCAGATGGAATCTCACTCTCCTTCTCCTTCCCCCAGGGAAATGCTATTTCTCCCTATCGCTCTTGATAACAACCCTGCCCATTTTATCAGGGCCAACGTCTCTGTGCCAGGCATAGGCCAGGTGGCTGCATGCCTGAGAGGCGAGGGATTGGCAGGAAGGGCCCCGAGGGCTGGGGAGCTGCACGGGGGCCTCTGGCCAGACACAGGGTAAGCCCAGCTGAGGAGCCCGCACTGTGTGTGTGTATATGGGGGGGGGGGGGGCAGAGAAGAACCCTGGCAGAGCTCATGCTGCCAGCACAGTCTGCTACAATAACCACTGCTCAGCTGTGGGTACAGCCATCCCCTCTCCCCATAGCCAGGGGTCCTGCTCTGCAGCTTCCCACCCTGCTGCCTGGGGCCCATCCATTCTGCAGGGCATTCCTCGCACTCCAGCACTGAACTCTCAGACCAGTTGGCAGAGGCTCCAGGGAGGCAGGTCAGAGCTGACTTTCCCAAGCCATACCTCAGACAGGACCCTTTTGAGGAGGGCACCCCTTCCTCCCGCAAGATTGCTACACTGTGTAACACAGAGCCCTGAGCCAAGCCCCCTCCCAGAGACAGGCAGGGCACCTGGCAGTGCTTGCTCCTTTGCCACAGCAAATTCCAGCCCAGCTCAGCTCTTTCCTGCCCCATGGAGCAAGCGCTGAGATGGGGGACCTCAGCAGACACCCTGTGGTCCCAGGTAGGGTGGGGTCTCTGCACAGACACACATCCTGCCCCCAAGATCTTAGCAGCCGATTTACAAGCACTCAGCCTGAAGCTCCCCCTGGCGCTGACCATTGGAGCACACACTGTACCCAGAGCCCCAGACCTGCCCCTCTGACACCAGTGGGCAGGGTTCTTCCCACCATCCCGTCCACAAACCACACTGATTCAGTGCATCTCCTGGCACTGTAGGAGGAAATGATGCAACCTGCGGAGAGTAATCGCACCCCGGGACGCCGCCTGTGCAGATCCCTCGAGTGCTAGCACAACCCTATAAAACTAAACCACATGCCACGGCTTCCCCTGAGTCACCCCAGCCCTGATGCAAGCAGCACTTCCAACCAGCAGCATGTGCTAGGAGACAAGAGGCAGGATGCAGAGACCCTGGGGCTGCAGCCTAGTCCAGCCACAGAGCTGGGTGTGGGCTTGGTGCTGGAGGCAACACAGGGACCAGTTGGGAGTAAGGGGGGTGCAATGGAGGGTCAGCAGGGGGCTGAGATGAGGTGGGGGTGACAGGGGGTGATGAGGGGAAGATGACGAAGAGGTGAGGGGGGGGGTCATACTGGAGTGAGACAGCGACAAAGACAATGTAGGGAGTACTAGATCCTGACTGCACAGCACCCTGCAGCATCCTGCTCAGGACTCACTACTCTGTGCCCATGGCTCAGTCTGTCTAGGCTCTCCAACTGCACTCACTGCTGTGTACTCAGTGCCTGCCTGGCTCTCACCCATCTAGAGCTGCCGCACTCTCTGAGCTCCCAGGAAACCCCTGTACATGGACAACACAACTGCAGCCTCACTCTTGTATTGACACCCCCCTGGGAACTTCCAGCCTGGAAACATGACAGCACCCCCCAGCTATAGTACCCCTCCGTGCCCCCTGCAGCACTGACACCTCTGCATTCCCACTCCCTGGGCTCAGCACCAGCCCTCTCAGCACCTGACCGATAGAGCAAAGACCCTTACCCACAGCCAGAAAACATGCCAGACACAAGCCCAGCACCTAGAATGCAAACATACACTGAGCAGCGAGGGAGAACAAATCCAAAACAGCCCCAGATCCCTGCACAGAACAATCACACTGGTACAGAAATCACTGCAGCTACATGTGCAGAAATAGACAAGCCCTCACCAAATACAGACTCAATGACCATAAACCAGGGGTGAGGACCAGGTGGCACAAAGCATATGCCAAACTCACAGAGCAGTGACTGTCCAGCCAGTGGACAGAGAAGAGAGATTTCAGAGTAGCAGCCGTGTTAGTCTGTATTCGCAAAAAGAAAAGGAGTACTTGTGGCACCTTAGAGACTAACCAATTTATTTGAGCATAAGCTTTCGTGAGCTACAGCTCACTTCATTGAATAAATTGGTTAGTCTCTAAGGTGCCACAAGTCCTCCTTTTCTTTTTAGAGAAGAGAGAGAAAGAGAAACTTTCTAGTCCAATGTCTCACAGCAAGGGAACAAACGGAAATCAGACTTCAACTATCAGGAATCCTAAGCAATATCTTACCAGAGTGAAGAACTGCTGGACCCTGGAGATGGAAAGAAACAGCCCCACTCTATGGAACCACCTGCCCTGGGGCAGGGATGGGCAGGAACAACAAATGGACCCAGGGGATCAAACCCCAAAGACATGAAGCACTGACCTGGGCGAATCGTATCCCCACCTCCGACAGAGACTGCAGTGGACTGTTTCTTCCTTGCACTTTGCAGCACTTGTCTAGTGAGTCATGACAATCAAGTCTTACTGAACTGAAGTGTGTGACAGTCCCTAAGAGCCTCCATCACTGAGACATGACCACAGCCCTTCCGCTGTATCACAGCCTCCAGGCCTTGCACTGAGATGTGGCTGAATTTATTCCTCCAGCAGAACAGAGCATGACTGATGCTGTTTGGAAAAAAACATCACTGCACTTTTCTCTCCTGCTCCCCAGGTGCCTCATCGATTTCTCAGGGGATTCAGGCAGGTTCTGTGATAGCCCAGCACTGCACTAAGGGGCCATAGAGGTGAGTGTGAAATGGCACCTGGCGGTAGCCCTGCTCTGACCCTATTGGAGCAGTGTATCTGAGCAAGATCACAGCCAACAGACCAACGCTACAGATGAAAAGCACCATAAACCAGCTCAGCATTGGAATATCCATGCAGCTGTTTCAGGTCCATCCCCATATGCCTCTCCTCCCCCCAGCACCTTATTGCCCATGTGGCTGTGCCATAAATCTTGACAGCCTCACTGCCCAGGCAGCTGTGCCAGGCCGCCGTCTGAGTTGCTGACCATACCAGTCACATGCCATCGCTTTCCCCTGAGTGTTAGAGCTGTAACTGCCAAGTTGACATTAATCCCTTTGAACTGATGGAAAAAGGAATTAATGTGTGGAAAGGGGTGTGGGGCCCAGCGAGGAGAAAGGGGGGGCTGCAGGAGATGGCTCAGGAGCTGTATGCAGAGAGCGGGCGAGGTGAGCAGGAGAGATGAGGGGTGTGTACATGGTGGGAAGAATGGGACCATGTGCTAGGCAGGATGTCAGCCTGTATGACTATCATGGTCCCTTGTTTGGCTTTAAGACCTATAAGTCTGTGCACATAAGGAGGGGACTAAGGTGAGGGAAAGGGGGTACAGAAACTATACATGGAGGGTGAGCGAAAGGGGGCACAGGATCTATACATGGTGGGGGTCATGGGGTCTCAGCCAAAGGGGGTGGAGGGTCGGTACGGCTGTGTACACAAATGCTTGTTTAATTGGCAGAATGCCTGGTGGGGAGATGTTGCTGTGGTTACACCTGACCAGGCTATTCCAGTTTGCAGGTCTGCTGGGTTCTCCAGGGTCAATACAGCTGGCAACCTTCCCTGCATTGTGGTGCCATTTGTGGGTGTTAAGGTGAAGCTGGGAGAAATTCCATCCCCACTGCCTGAATTTTTGGTCGGAGTCCCCAGGGGTTTAGCTGCTGCTGTGATGGGTGCCCTGGCTGCGTGCGCTGGTCCAGCAGATGCTGAGAGACAGGAAGCCGATCTAGGATTTGGACTTGGGGACTGGGGGCAGGAACTGAAGCACTGTCTGTGCAGGGGCATTCCTCCAGCAGGGCTCTCGTTGGCCAAGATGAGTAAGATTGTGAATGGCTCATGGGGAGCTGCAGGGAGCTGCCTTAGAACAAGTGCAGGGCAAGAGGTCCTGCGGCTGAAAGGCTGATCCATGCCTGAGGACAGGCAACAGTGACACTGCCCTCCTAGCAGACAATTGCCCCATGACACAAACAGGACATGCTTCATTCAGCCCTCTTGGGATGTGTTAGAGAACCAGCAGGGAGACACCAGCCAGCCCTGTGGAGAGCAGAACCATCACCATATACCCTGCGTCCCATCTCTCCCTAGAGTGAGCAGCCAGACACCAGAGAGCTGTGTGTGGCCAAGAGAACCAGAGACGGAGTCTGGGATCTACTCACCTTTCTTTTTGGGGTGAGAAGAGTGCTCTGAGCCATGCTCGTCCTCAGTCCAGCCCAGGGCAGCCAGCAGCAGGAGAGAGAGACCCAGCCTGGTGCAGCTCATCCTCTAACAAGTACCAGTTCAGTGGGACGGCCCCACTTCTCCACTGCAGAGCCTGCCTCTGGCTGCCAGAGCTGCAGCAAGCTGTGCTGGGCGGCTGGAGCTGAACTGTGTCTACGTGAGAGGGAGAGAGAGAGGGCAGGAGCGGGAGGGGGCAGTGAGTCACCAGCCTTTACCTTTTATAGAGACTGCAGGCAAAGTCTGCGGGGCAGGTGAAGGGTGAAATACATGCTGCATTGGGAGCTTGCCTGAAGTTCAATGTCATTGCCAGCTGGGGGTCTGGGCTGGGACCAGGGTGTGCATACACTGAGCCTTAACATGGACTAGAGCCAAGGGACGCTCCTGGAGCTTGAACAGGGTTTCCTTTTCAGACAACCTACCAGCAATGCAGCTCAAACACAGCCACAGCTCCTCTCCCATAGCAACGGGGCCTGGGACCGACCCTCCATGAGCCCCATAACCACAGCTCCCCTCCAATACCAGTGGGGCCTGGGACTGACCCTCTGTGAACCCCATAACCACAGCTCCTGTCTCATAACAACGGGGCCTGGGACTGACCCTCTGTGAACCCCATAACCACAGCTCCCCTCCCATACCACTGGGGCCTGGGACTGACCCTCCATTATCCCCATAACCACAGCTCCCCTCCAATACCAGTGGGGCCTGGGACTTACCCCTCCATGAGCCCCATAACCACAGCTCCCCTCCAATACCAGTGGGGCCTGGGATTTACCCCTCCATGAGCCCCATAACCACAGCTCCCCTCCAATACCAATGGGGCCTGGGACCGACCCTCCATGAGCCCCATAACCACAGCTCCCCTCCCATACCAATGGGGCCTGGGACTGACCCTCTGTGAACCCCATAACCACAGCTCCCCTCCCATACCAATGGGGCCTGGGATTTACCCCTCCATGAGCCCCATAACCACAGCTCCCCTCCCATACCACTGGGGCCTGGGACTGACCCTCCATTATCCCCATAACCACAGCTCCCCTCCAATACCAGTGGGGCCTGGGACTTACCCCTCCATGAGCCCCATAACCACAGCTCCCCTCCAATACCAGTGGGGCCTGGGATTTACCCCTCCATGAGCCCCATAACCACAGCTCCCCTCCAATACCAATGGGGCCTGGGACCGACCCTCCATGAGCCCCATAACCACAGCTCCCCTCCCATACCAATGGGGCCTGGGACTGACCCTCTGTGAACCCCATAACCACAGCTCCCCTCCAATACCAGTGGGGCCTGGGACTTACCCCTCCATGAGCCCCATAACCACAGCTCCCCTCCCATACCAATGGGGCCTGGGACTGACCCTCTGTGAACCCCATAACCACAGCTCCCCTCCCATAGCAACGGGGCCTGGGACTGACCTTCTGTGAACCCCATAACCACAGCTCCCCTCTCATAACAATGGGGCCTGGGACTGACCCTCTGTGAACCCCATAACCACAGCTCCCCTCTCATAACAATGGGGCCTGGGACTGACCTCCCCATAACCACAGCTCCCCTCCCATACCAATGGGGCCTGGGACTGACCCTCCATTATCCCCATAACCACAGCTCCCCTCCAATACCAGTGGGGCCTGGGACTGACCCTCTGTGAACCTCATAACCACAGCTCCTCTCTCATAACAATGGGGCCTGGGACTGACCCTCCCATAAGCACAGCTCCTCTCCAATAGCAACGGGGCCTGGGACCGACCCTCCATTATCCCCATAACCACAGCTCCTCTTCCATAGCAATGGGGGCTGTGGCCTGGCCCCCTCCCCCTGTAAGCCCCGTAAACACACCTCCCCTCCCCTGGCAATGGGACCTGAGAACTGACCCCTCCGTGAGCCCCAGAAGCAGAGCGCCCTTCTCACAGCAATGGGATCTGGGGATAGATTCGTCCATGAGCCCCATAAACACAGCATTTGTGACCCATCCACTTATAACTACACCCCCCACCCTTCCTGTGACACAGAGGGCTCAGGAGCCCACGCCCCAGGGGACACCCTTTGACAGGAGAGTGAGGCCTGAGGCAGATATTGCCCTCATTCCACTGCTCAGCAGAGTTAAGGACAATACAAAGGAGTTTAAGTATATAGAGAGAATCCTAACAGTGATCATAGTCTATAGCTAGATGGGCATGGTCGACCTGTCAATAATAATACAGAAAAGGCAGAAGTGTTTGGTAACATTTCTGCTCTGTATTTGGGAAATAAACAGATGATGTGTTCATATCCTATTATATGTTGATGAAATACATTCCATTCCAATAGCAACCAAGGAGGATGTCAAACAGCATCTACTACTGTTACATTTCTACATCAGCAGGTCCAGATAACTTGCATCCAAGAGTATTAAAGGAGCTGGCTGAGGAACTCACTGACCATTAATGTTGATTTTTAATAAGTCTTGGAACACTGGGAAAGTTCCAGAGGAGTGGAAGAAAGCTCTTGTGTCAACATTTAAAAAGGTAAATGGGATGACCCAGGTTACTTTAACCTGTCATCCTGACACTGATCCTGAGCAAAATCATGGAATGGTTGATTTAAGACTTGATTAATAACTAATTAAAACAATGTAATATAATTAATGCCACTCAACAGCTATGTCTGAGAACAGGTCTCATCAAAGTAACATACCGTTTTTTGATGAGATCACAAGTTTGGCTAACAAAGCTCATAGTAATATTTAGACATCTGTGAGGTATTTGACTGGGCACTGCAGGACATATTGATTAATAAACTACAGTGATATAAATTTAACATGGCAAACATCTAATGGATTACAGACTGATTACACCGTAGGTCTCAGAATGTAATTATAAATGGGGAGTCATCGTCAGAGTGGGTGTGTTTCTAATGGAGTCCTGCAAGGATCAGTTCTTGGCCTTACACCATTAAACATTTTTATCAATGACTTGGAAAAAAACAAAATTTTTACTGATAATGTTTACTGATAAAGGTGACAAAGATTAGGGAAGTGGTAAATAATGAAGAAGACAGGTCACTGATAATACAGAGGGATCTTGATCACTTAGCAAATGGGACACAGGCAACAATATGCATTTAAATACGTCCAAATGCAAGGGCATACATATAGGAACAAAGAACGTGGGACATACTTATAGGCAGGGGGACTTCATCCAGGGAAGCAGTGACTCTGAAAAAGAGTTGGGGGTTCTGGGGGATAATCAGCAGATCATGATCTCCCAGAGCGACCAAAAAGGCGAATGTGACCTCTGGATGTATAGAGAGGGGAATAGTGAGTAGGAGTAGAGAGGTTATATCACATCTGTATTTGGCACTCGTTCGAACACTGCTGGAATCCTGTGTCCAATTCTGGTGTCCACACTTCAAGAAGGATGTGGATACATTGGAAAGACCGTTGAGAGAAGAGCCATGAGAATGACTGACTCATGGGAAAACATGCTGTGATAAACGAAGGGGGTGGGGAGTAAACTCCTTTTTATGGACACCCAGCCAGCCAGTTAGCTATAAAATTCCTCTTAGTAGCTGTTCTCTACTTGCTTTACCTGTAAAAGGTTAAAAAGTCTCACTGCTATGCATAGGTAAAAGCAGGGCCGGCTCCAGGCACCAGCGAACCAAGCAGGTGCTTGGGGCGGGCAATGTAAAGGGGTGGCAGGACGTTGGGCTCTGGGGCAGCAATCCGCCCTCTGCGGCAGCGGGAATTCGGCGGCAGGGATGTAACTCTTCTTCTGTCACTGGCAGCAATTCGGCAGCTGCACCATCACTCCGCCTCTGTGTTCGGCGGGCAGGACTCCACCTCTGTGTTCGGCGGCAAATTGTTGGTTTTTTTGCCACTTGGGGCACCAAAAACACTGGACTCGGCCCTGGGTAAAAGGACAGCTGTGGGCACCTGACCAAAAGAGCCAATGGGAAGGCTAGAACATTTTAAAATTGAGAAAAACTTCCCCTTTGTCTGTCTGTGGTTGTTCTCCCGGGGAGAGGGCCAGGACAGCAACTATGCATTAAAAAGCTTGGGCCAGGTATGAAAAATGATCAGATCAAACCAAGAAACTACTCATTTGAAACCCCAGATATGTAAGTGGATCAGGAAATGTCTAGAAAGACGTGATCAGGTTTATCTCTTATTTCTTTATGGCTTGTGGATTCCTCTGTGTTAACTCCAGGTGCTTTTGTTTTGCTTGTAACCTTTAAGTTGGACCTCAAGAAAGCTACTTTTGGTGCTTAATCCTTGTATTTTCTCTCTTAAAATCTAGCAATAGCCTGAGTTTTCAGATGTATTTTTATTTATTTATTAATAAAATTTACCTTTCTTTAAGAACAGGATTGAAGTTCTGTGTCTTACGAGGTTTGTGCATGTGGTTTTTTTTTTTTTATTAGCTGGTGGAAACAGCTGATTTCTTTTTTTCTTTTCTTTCTCAGCTCTTCCCTGGGGGTGCGGGTGAAAGGGCTTGAGGGTGCCCCACAGGAAGGAATTCCCAAGTGCGCCTTCCTGGGCTCTCAAAGGGATTCTGCACTTGGGTGGTGGCAGCATCTACCAATCCAAGGTCAGAGAGAAGCTGTAACCTTGGGAGTTTAATACAAGCCTGGAGCGGCCAGTGTTAATTTTTAGAATCCTTGTGGGCCCCCATCTTCTGCCCTCGAAGTGCCAGAGTGAGGAATCAGCCTTGACACATGCCATGTAGTGAAATTCTTAAGGAGCTCAATCTATTTAACTTCTCAAAGAGATGAAGGGGTGATGATCACAACATATAACTACCTACATGGACATTAGCAGACAAAGGTATAACTCGACACAACAGCGGGAAGTTAAAGGTAGATGAATTCAGACTAGAAATAAGGTGCAAATTTTTAACAGTGATAGTAATTAACTATTGGAACAATTTACCAAGGAATGTGGTGGATCCTCCATCACTGGAGATTTTTAAATCAAGATGGGATGTTTTCCTAAAAAATATGCTCAAACTCCAGCACAGCTCTTGGCCTTGTCACAGGTTTTAATACAGGGAAGTTCGATGATCTGTGTTATGCAGGAGGTCAACCTAGATAATCATAGTGGTCCAGTCAAGTCTTAAAAGCCGTGCATGCCCTAGCTAACCTCAGAGGCCATGCGCTCACATTTGCAACAGAGCCTTGGAGCTGTTACCCAATTCCCCAGACATGAATGGAGTTAGCTTCACATGCTTGGGAGGCAAGGCATATTACTAGCCCCACTGTACAGATGGGGAAACAGGCAGAGATCTCAGAAGGGACTTGCCCAAGGTCACAGAGGGGTCAGTGGCAGAGCTGGAAATAGACTTCAGGTCTCCAGCGTCCCAGTTCTATGCCATAATCACAAATTCCCCCACCAGGATGCTAGTCTGCCTAAACTCCTGCTTGTGGCAGTCGCACCCTTCAACCCATAGGGAGTGGTTGCTCAAAGAGCATGCATCCCATCTCCTGCAAGCCATGCTCACATGGGCCCTGCTACCTCCTCTGCAGTTAAACATACAGGCCCGAGCCAGCTTGCCCTGCTGCTATGCCTGTCCTTAATGCAATGGACTCTTTCTGCCTTTGGGCACCCCTGTGCTGGGACTGCTTCTTCAGCCTGGCTCACTGTGCCAAGGGCTCCTGCTAAATAGGTCACATACTTGGCAGGTTCAGTGTGTCCCTCAGGTGACTGGCCACATTCTGCAGCCATGTTACTGGGCTGAACTCAGTCATTGCCACCAAGAGGGCAACCAGGGGAGGACTGCTCATCGCTGGATTGTGCCAGGGGTACCCCGAGGAGCAGCTGCCGGCGCTGAGGAAAGGTGACAGTTGCACTGGCTGTGAATGGAGGGAGGGAGAAGCACATTCCTCCCAGAACAACCTCAGCTGGAAATTCCAGGCCTGCTCAGGCTACAGAGTGCAGCAGCCCAGGCCTGGCCACAAACTGCTCAGCAAAGCCCCTGGAGAGCATCCAAGCTCCTTGGTTGGGCAGCGGAGGAGCTGCTGCCCACTTGATGTCCTTCACCAGAGTGTACCTGCTGCTTCTTTCCAGAGCTGGTAGTGAGCACAGGTTATCCCTAATCCCCTTGTCTCCAGGCAAGTCAGGTTCTTTTGTAGCTATAGCAGGTAGGGTGACCAGACAGCAAGAGTGAAAAATCGCGATGGGGGTAGGGGGTAATAGGAGCCTATATAAGAAAAAGCCCTAAATATCGGGACTATAAAATCGGGACATCTGGTCACCCTAATAGTAGGGCTTGGCCCATGCACCAGCCAGGCCAATACAGGCACCTCTGGACTTGCTGATGGAATCTCTCTGTGTCCACGTGCCTAGCCTGGGTACTCCCTGGAGCTCTGGGTTGAACTGAGTGTCACTCAGAATGTCCATCAGCTCCTCCTTCCAGCTCCTCAGCTGGGATACAGTGGGACATGCCTTCAGCCACTCCCCAGGGCCTGGCTTCATCACAGGAGACCTCCCATGCCAGGTAGATGAGCATGGCATCCTACATCCTCTGCTAGGTAAAAGATTGAAGTCCAGGACCTCCATGGTAGCATTCTCTGAAATGCTTCCAGTTCCACGCACAGGGCCAGTTAGACAGGCAGAACTGCAGAGTCTCAACGCAGGGATGAGAAAATGGTGTAGGGAGTAGGGGTTTAGATTTATTAGGAACTAGGGAATGTTTTGGGAAAGGGGGAGCCTATACAGGAAGGATGGGCTCCTCCTAAACCAAAATGGAACCAGATTGCTGCTGGTACTTAACATTAAAAGGTCGTAGAGCAGGTTTTTAAACTAAAGACTGAAGGAAAGCCGACAGGTGCAGAGGAGCACATAATTTGGACAGAGACATCCCTTAGGGGAGGATCTATTAATGGAGATTCTCTATGTCCTAGTAAGGAGGAGAGGATGGAAGATAAAATACAGATAGGATCTGATGAGAAACAGTCAAATGAAAAAAGAACGAGGAGTACTTGTGGCACCTTAGAGACTAACGAATTTATTTGGGCACAAGCTTTTGTGGGCTAAAACCCACTTCATCAGATGCATGGAGTGGAAAATACAGTAGGCAGATATATATATACAGAGAACATGAAAAGATGGGGGTTGCCATACCAACTCTAACGAGACAAATCAATTAAGGTGGACTATTATCAGCAGGAAAAAAAAAACTTTTGTAGTGATAATCAGGATGGCCCATTTCAAACAGTTGACAAGAAGGTGTGAGTAACAGTAGGGGGAAAATTAGCATGGGGAAATAGTTTTTAGTTTGTGTAATGACCCATCCATTCCTAGTCTTTATTCAAGCCTAATTTGATGGTGTCCAGTTTGCAAATTAATTCCGGTTTCTCGTTGGAGTCTGTTTTTCAAGTTTTTTTTGTTGAAAAATTGCCACTTTTAGGTCTGTAATTGAGTGTCCAGGGAGGTTGAAGTCTTCTCTGACTGGTTTTTGAATGTTATAATTCTCGAAGTCCGATTTGCGTCCATTTATTCTTTTGTGTAGAGACTGTCCGGTTTGGCCAATGTACATGGCAGAGGGGCATTGCTGGCACATGATGGCATGTATCACATTGGTAGATGTGCAGGTGAACGAGCCCCTGATTATCACTACACAAGTTTTTTTTCTCCTGCTGGAATGAGGATAATCAATGGGACACAGTAGTAATAGTGTACAAAATATATCGGAAGGACATAACAGGTCATGCTGATGGGGGAGTGGCATTATATGTGAAAAAAAGCGTAGAATCAAATGAAGTAAAAATCTTAAATGACCCAAACTGTACCATAGACTCTCTATGGATAGTACTTCCATGCTTGAATAATAAGAACATAGCAGTAGAGATATACTACTGCCCACCTCACCAGAATGGTGATGGTGACTGTGAAATCCTCAGGGAGATTAGAGGCCATTAAAATAAAAAACTCAATAATAATGGTGATTTCACATCCCCATATTGATTGGGTATATGTCACCTCAGGACAGGATGCAGAGATAAAGTTTCTGACACCTTAAATGGCTGCTTCTTGGAGCAGCTAGTCCTGAAACCCACAAGAGGAGAGGCAAATCTTGATTTAGTCCTAAGTGGAGCACAGGATCTGGCCCAAGAGGTGAATATAGCTGGACTTCTTGGTTATAGTTACCACAATAAATTATATAAATGTAACATCCTTGTGGCGGGGAAAACACCACAGCAGCCCCAAATGGTAGCATTTAATTTCAGAAAGGGGAATTATAAAAAATGAGGAAGTTGGTGAAACAAAAATTAAAAGGTATAGTGCCAAAAGTGAAATCCTTGCAAGCTTCATGGAAACTTGTAAAAGACATCATAATAGAGGCTCAACTTAAATGTATACCCCAAATTAAAAAGCATAGTAAGAGAAGGGGGGAGTGCATAGCTCAGTGGTTTGCGCATTGGCCTGCTAAACACAGGGTTGTGAGTTCAATCCTTGAGGGGGCCATTTAGGGATCCGATGTAAAAAAAAATTGGGGATTTGTCCTGCTTTGAGCAGGGGGTTGGACTAGATGACCTCCTGAGGTCCCTTCCAACCCTGATATTCTATGATTCTATGAACCAAAAAAGTGCCACCATGGCTAAATATCAAAGTAAAAGAAGCAGTGAGAGGCAAAAAGATATCCTTTAAAAATTGGAAGTTAAATCCTATTGAGGAAAATAGAAAGGAGCATAAACTCTGGCAAGTGAGGTGTAAAAAATGTAATTAGGAAGGACAAAAAGAATTTCAAGAATAGATAGCCAAAGACCCAAAAAGAATAGCAAAAAATAAATAAAAATTAAGTACATCAGAAGCAGGAAGTCTGCTAAACAACCAGTGGGGCCACTAGATGATCAAGATGCTAAAGGAGCACTCAAGGACAATAAGGCCATTGCGGAGAAACTAAATGAATTCTTTGCCTCGGTCTTCACGGCTGAGAATGTGAGGGAGATTCCCAAACCTGAGCCATTCTTTTTACGTGACAAATCTGAGGAAATGTCCAAGATTGCAGTGTCTTTAGAGGAAGCGTTGGAACAAATTGATAAACTAAACAGGAAGAAGCAACCAGGACCAGATGGTATTCACCCAAGAGTGCTGAAGGAACCCAAATGTGAAATTGCACAACTACTAACTGTAGTCTGTAACCTATCATTTAAATCAGCTTCTGTACCAGATGACAGGAGGATAGCTAATGTGATGTCAATTTTTAAAAAAGACTCCAGAGCTGATCCCAGCAATTACAGGCCCGTAAGCCTAACTTCAGTACTGGGCAAAATGGTTGAAACTATGGCAAAGAACAGAACTGTCACACACATAGATGAACACGATTTGTTGGGGAAAAGTCAACATGGTTTTTGTAAAGGGAAATCATGCCTCACCAATCTACTGGAATTCTTTGAGGGGGTCAACAAGCATGTGGACAAGGGTGATCAAGTGGATATAGTGTACTTAGATTTTCAGAAAGCCTTTAATAAAGTCCCTCGCTAAAGACTCTTAAGCAAAGTAAGCTGTCATGGGATAAGAGGGAAGGTCCTCTCACGGATTAGTAACTGGTTAAAAGATAGGAAACAAAGGGTAGGAATAAATGTTCAGTTCTCAGAATGAAGAGAGGTAAATAGTGGTGTCCCTCAGGGGTCTGTACTGGGACCAGTAGTGTTCAACATTTTCATAAATGACCTGAAAAAAGGGGTAAACAGTGAGGTAGCAAAATTTGCAGATGATACAAAACTACTCAAGATAATAAAGAGTCCGGTGGCACCTTAAAGACTAACAGATTTATTTGGGCATAAGCTTTCGTGGGTAAAATACCACTTCTTCAGATGCATCTGAAGAAGTGGTTTTTTAACCCACAAAACCTTGTTGTTTTTGTGGATAACACGGCTACCCCCTGATACTCAAGATAGCTAAGTCCAAAGCAGATTGTGAAGAGCTACAAAGGAATCTCACAAACCTGGCTGACTGGGCAACAAAATGGCAGGTGAAATTCAATGTTGATAATTGCAAAGTAATGCACATTGGAAAACATCATCCCAAATATACATATACAATGATGGGGTCTAAATTAGCTGTTACCACTCAAGAAAGAGATCTTGGAGTCATTGTGGATAGTTCTCTGAAAACATCCACTCAATGTGCAGCAGCAGTCAAAAAAGCTAACAGAATGCTGGGAATCATTCAGAAAGGGAGGGATAATAAGACAGATAATATCAAATTTCCTCTATATCAAAATCATAGAATATTAGGGTTGGAAGAGACCTCAGGAGGTCATCTAGTCCCACCCCCCTGCTCAAAGCAGGACCAACACCAACTAAATCATCCCAGCCAGGGCTTTGTCAAGCCAGGCCTTAAAAACCTCTAAAGATGGAGATTCCACCACCTTCCTAGGTAACCCATTCCAGTGCTTCACCACCCTCCTTGTGCAATAGTGTTTCCTAATATGCAACCTAAACCTCCCCCATTGCAACTTGAGACCATTGCTCCTTGGTCTGTCATCTGCCACCACTGAGAACAGCCAAGCTCCATCCTCTTTGGAACATCCCTTCAGGTAGTTGAAGGCTATCAAATCCCCTCTCATTCTTCCCTTCTGCAGAATAAATAACCCCAGTTCCCTCAGCCTCTCCTCATACGTCATGTGTCCCAGCCCCCTAATCATTTTCATTGCCCTCCACTGGACTCTCTCCAATTTGTCCACATCCTTTCTGTAGTGGGGGGGACCAAAACTGGACACAATACTCCAGCTGTGGCCTCACCAGTGCCGTATAGAGGGGAATAATCACTTCCCTTGATCTGCTGGCAATGCTCCTACTAATACAGCCCAATATGCTGTTGGCCTTCTTGGCAACAAGGGCACACTGTTGACTCATATCCAGCTCCTTATCCACTGTAATCCCCAGGTCCTTTTCTGCAGAACTGCTGCTTAGCCAGGCAGTCCCCAGCCTGTAGCAGTGCATGGGATTCTTTTGTCCTAAGCGCAGGACTCTGCACTTGTCCTTGTTGAACCCCATCAGATTTCTTTTGGCCCAATCCTCCAATTTGTCTAGGTCACTCTGGACCCTATCCCACCCTCCAGTATATCTACCTCTCCCCCCAGCTTAGTGCCATCTGCGAACTTGCTGAGAGTGCAATCCATCCCATTATCCAGATCATTAATAAAGATGTTGAACAAAACCGACCCCAGGACCAACCCCTGGTGCAGTCCGCTTGGTACCAGCTGCCAACTACACATCGAGCTGTTGATCGCTACCCGTTGAGCCTGACAATCTAGCCAGCTTTCTAGCCACCTTATAGTCCATTCATCCAATCCATACTTTTTTAACTTGCTGGCAGGAATACTGTGGGAGACCATATCAAAAGCTTTGCTAAAGTCAAGGTATATCACATCCACCACTTTCCCCATATCCACAGAGCAAGTTATCTCATCATAGAAGGCAATCAGGTTGGTCAGGCATGACTTGCCTTTGGTGAATCCATGTTGACTGTTCCTGATCACCTTCCTCTCCTCCAAGTGCTTCAAAATGGATTCCTTGAGGACCTGCTCCGTGATTTTGCCAGGGACTGAAGTGAAGCTGACTGGCCTGTAGTTACCCGGGTTCTCTTTCTTCTCTTTTTAAAATATGGGCACTATATTTGCCTTGAATATATATCTTGAATACTGCATGCAGATGTGGTCATCCCATCTCAAAAAAGATATATTGGAATTGGAAAAGGTTCAGAAAAGGGCAACAAAAATGATTAGGGGTATGGAACAGCTTCCGTATGAGGAGAGATTAAGAAGATTGGGACTTTTCAGCTTGGAAAAGAAACAACTAAGGAGGGATATGATAGACGTCTATAAAATCATGACTGGTGTTGAGAAAGTAAATGGGGAAGTGTTATTTACTCCTTCTCAAAACACAAAAACTAGGGGTCACCAATTGAAATGAATAGGCAGCAGTTTAAAAACAAATAAAAGGAAGTATTTCTTCACACAACGCAGAGTCAACCTGTTGCAAAACAGTGGAGGTCTCCAAAGGGCACTGAACACTCCTGGGCTCAGCGCTGGGCAGGGGCACACAGCCAAGAAAGGATGGATGGGTTGCAGGACTTCAGCCCAGCACACCATATGAAGCCTCTCAGGGCATGTCTACACTGCACCCTAAACTTGCGTCTCTGGGCTCATGTTTGTGGACTCAGTGTTTCCAAGCCCACACTCCATTGTAAACCTGGGTTTCCAATTGCTGGACCCGAATCTCACAACTGTGTTAACGCGTCCACATGGCACTAGACAGACTTTCTGACTCGGGTTTGCAACTTGAGCTGCATTCACACTGCAAGATGGCAGGGCTTGGACCTGAAGCCCAGTGGGACTTGGCTCAGTCCATGGGCTTGGGTCCTGAGGGCTTACTGGCCCAAATCAGAAAGATTTGAGTGTGGACAATAAAGGGGTTTGGGCTTAAACCTGAATCTGAGCTTGGGTTTACAATGCAGTGTAGACATAGAATCATAGATTCATAGAATATCAGGCTTGAAGGGACCTCAGGAGGTCATCTAGTCCAACCCCCTGCTCAAAGCAGGACCAATCCCCAAGTAAATCATCCCAGCCAGGGCTTTGTCAAGCCTGACCTTAAAAACCTCAAAGGAAGGAGATTCCACCACCTCCCTAGGTAACGCAATCCAGTGTTTCACTACCCTCCTAGTGAAAAAGTTTTTCCTAATATCCAACCTAAACCTCCCCCACTGCAACTTGAGACCATGACTCCTTGTTCTGTCATCTGCTACCACTGAGAACAGTCTAGATCCATCCTCTTTGGAACCCCCCTTCAGGTAGTTGAAAGCAGCTATCAAATCCCCCGCTCACTCTTCTCTTCCGCAGACTAAACATACCCTTGATGTCAGAGGACATGGAGCAGTTCCACATTCAGGCAAACTGAACAGTTAGAAATCAAAATAAATAATAAAACATCCCCCCACCACATCCTTTGGCCTTGCTACAGACCCAAAATCTCCTGGTCAGTGCAGCCACTTCATCCCACAGTGAGGGAAGAGAACAGGCAGGGCTAGATCCTGCAGAACAGACACAGGGTCCCCGTATGCTTGGGGGCAGGAATGCTACTCCCAGAGAGAGGGAGGAGGAAAGGGGAAAGGCTGAGGCAGGGTTTACAGTTCCCATTAGGGATCCTGAGGCAACTTATCTTTCTACTATATTGTAGCACGGGGTTGGAGTAGATGACCTCCTGAGGTCCCTTCCAACCTTGATGGTCTATGATTCTATGGTTAGAACGTTCAGAGAGAGAGAGACAGAGACAGAC
The DNA here is from genome assembly GCF_015237465.2 of Chelonia mydas. Classification (NCBI taxonomy): domain Eukaryota; kingdom Metazoa; phylum Chordata; order Testudines; family Cheloniidae; genus Chelonia; species Chelonia mydas. The sequence goes on along the minus strand of NC_051245.2, from coordinate 260,016 downwards.
AGACAGACAGACACAGGAGCAGCCAGCATCACAAAGAGAGAGAAGCCTGACAGACCATACTCAAAGAGTAGTTATCAATGGTTCACTGTCAATCTGGGAGGGTGTATCCAGGGGGTCTCACAGGGGTCTGTCCTGGGGTCAGTACTGTTCGGTATTTTCATTCATAACTTGGATGATGGAATGGAAAATATACTTATAAAATTTGCAGACAACATCAAGTTGGGAGGGCTTGCAAACACTTTGGAGAACAGGATTATAATTCAGAAGGATCTGAAATCAAGGTACAATTCAATAAAGACAAGTGCAAAGTACTAAGGAAGGAAAAAATTTATTGCACAAATACAAAACAGGGAAAAACCTGGTAGGCAGCAGAGCTGCGGAAAAGAATGTGGGGGCGATAGTGGATCACAAACTGAATATGAATCAATAATGTGATGCAGTTGTGAAGAAAGCTAATATCCTTCCAGGGTGTATTAATAGGAATGTTGTTTGTAAGACATGAGAGGTAATTCTCCTGCTCTACTCAGCATTGGTGAAGCCTCAGCTGGAGTACTGTGTCCAGCTCTGGGCTCCCCACTTTAACAAAGATGTGCACAAATTGAACATAAGAATGGCCATATTGGGTCAGACCAAAGGTCCATTTAGCCCAGTATCCTCTCTTCCGACAGTGGCCAAAGCCAGGTGCCCCAGAGGGAATGAACAGGACAGGTAATCATCAAGTGATCCATCTCCTGTCACCCATTACCAGCTTCTGGCAAACAAAGGCTAGGGACACCATCCCTGTCCATCGTGGCTAATAGCCATTGATGGATCTATCCTCCATGAACTTAGCTAGTTCTTTTTTGAACCCTGTTATAATCTTGCCCTTCACAACATCCTCTGGCAAAGAGTTCCACAGGTTGACTGTGCATTGTGTGAAGAAATACTTCCTTTTGTTTGTTTTAAACCTGCTGCCTATTCATTTCATTTGGTGACCCATAGTTCTTGTATTATGAGGAGGAGTAAATAATACTTCCTTATTTACTTTCTCAACACCAGTCATGATTTTATAGACTTCTATATCAATTGGAGAGAGTCCAAAAGAGAGCAACAAAATGATAACAGGTTTAGTCAACCTGACTGATGAAGAATGGTTAAAAACCTGGATATGTTTAGTCTTGAGAGAAGAAGACTGAGGGGGCACCTGATAACAACCTTCAAATATATTAAGGGCTGTTTTAAAGAGGACCATGACCAATTGTTCTCCATGTCCACTAAGGGTAGGACACTTAGTAATTGTCTCAGTCTGCAGCAAGGGAGGGTCAGTTTAGATATTAGGAAAAACTTTTAAACTATGAGGGCAGTTAAATTCTGGGACAGGTGACCTGGGGAGGCTGTGGAATCCCTGTCATTAGAGGCTTCTAAGAGCAGCTTAAACAAACACCTGTCAGGAATAGTCTAGATCAATGGTTCTCAAAAAAAATTTCGTGGAACACTTGAAAATTGCTAAGGGCCTCGGCAGACCAACATCTTTCCAAATGTTGTTTGTCCCGTTAGCTAACTATTGTAAAGCGCTTTGGATAAAAGCGCTATATAAAAAAACCTTAATAATAAACATTTTTTTGTTCTACAAATAAAAGCACACAACTCATTTTAATATCAGTAGTCTTTCTAATGTGATGGATGTGCCCTCTCTCCCCTGCTGTGGCAGCCCCCAAACTAGAGCTGGGAAGAAGGCAGGTATCTGCCCCTCCACAGCAGCCACAGAGCTGAAGCTGGGAAGGAGTGGGGGGGTCTCTCCTTCTCTCCCCAGCCACAGCAGCCACAGACCTGGGGCTGGGGAGGAGGGCCGTCTCTCCCCGGCAGCCACAACCCTGAAAGCTGGGGAAAGTCGCCTCTTTCCCTGGCTGCCACAGCCCTGCATGTCCCAAATTCCCCTCACCCACTGCCCCCTCCCACCTACCGCTTACTGCTTATTGCCCCCCAAGGCCATCACCTCACCTTACATGTGTGTCTTCTCAAGGGTCCAGGCACGGCTCCACTAATTAGGTGGGTGACCATTCTCTTGTGTGCGGCTGCCCAGACATGCATCTTAGAGGGAACTATCCACAGAACACCTGAATGGAGCTTGCAGACCACTGGTGGTCTGCGGACCACAGTTTGAGACCCTCTGGTCTATATCTACTTAATCCTGCCTCAGCACAGGGGGATGGACTAGATATCTTCCTGAGGTCCCTTCCATACCTACAGTTCTCTGAGTCTATGATAATGTGCCAGTAAATATTCATGGAGAGTCACAGGGGGTGGGGAGGTACCAGAGAAAGGCAACAGTGAACGGGATCCTAATCTTCACCAAAGGAGAGGAGCAATCCTTGCAAGTGCTGTCTGCAAACTCTCATCTCTTCCCCTCGAAAACACCATCTCACACTCCTTGTGCTGTCTGTAACCTTGGTGAAGTGTTACTCATGTCTCTGGAAGGGCCACAGCCCCAGACACGGCACACCTTACAGGACAGGACTCCTTAGGCTGTAGAGGAAGGATAGCCAAGTGATTAGGTCTCAAATATGGGCCTTGGGAGACTCAGGTTCAATTCCTTGCACAGACTTCCTGTGGGACCTTGGGCAAGTCACTTAGGGTATGTCTACACTAGAGCTGGAAGGTGTCAATTCCAGCTCAAGGAGACATACCCACATTAGCTCTCATCAAGTGAGCTTGCTAAAAATAAAGTGTAGCCCCCAGAGCACGCGTGGCAGGAGGTGTTAGCCATCCTGAGTACAATCCCGTCTGAGACCACAGGTATGTACTCAGAGCAGCCAGCCCCTCCACAGCACCTATACCTTCTATTTCAGCAAAAACAACGAGGAGTCCTTGTGGCACCTTAGAGACTAACACATTTATTAGGGCACAAGCTTTTGTGGGCTAGAACCCACTTCATCGGATGCATGCAGTGGAAAACACAGTAGGAACACACACACAGAGAGAGAGAGAGAGAGAACATGAAAAAATGGGTGTTGCCATAGCCCACGAAAGCTTATGCCCTAATAAATGTGTTAGTCTCTAAGGGCCACAAGGATTCCTCGTTCTTTTTGCTGATATAGACTAACACGGCTACCACTCTGAAACTTCTATTTCAGCGTGCTAACTCAATCAGCGTTAGTGTGTGTGTCTCCTCATGCCGGAATTTAACATTCCAGTTCCAGCATAGACATACCCAGGGCTTGTCTGTGCCTCAGACCCCATTTGTAGAACAGGGATAATAGAAGTGCTGCCCTCACAACTCGTAAGGATAAATGCAGTCACAATTGTGAGGTGCTGAGATAGGACAGTGACGGAGGCCTGATAAGTCCATGCCGTGTGGACTGAGACCCCTGAGCAGGGTAAGCTTCAGCCATCAGCCTGGTGTCCTGCTCCTGGGGTCCCTCTCTTCTTCCATCCAGGTCGCTTTGTTCGGCTGCCTAGTGCCCTCGTCCACGTAGGTATTTCCTGAGATAGGCTCTACAAGGAGGGGATGACAGCCCCTTATTAATGCCCATTGCCTGTATCCCAAATCCAATCCAGACTGCATTCCCGGCTTCAACACAAAGGTTCATTCTTGGTTTTATGGTCTCATTTTTACAATGTAGATAGTCCTTTGGAAGGTCACACCAAGCACACACAGCGTACTTATCACCTTCACATTTCCAAAGCAGCATTCCCCACTCCAGGGGCTCCCATGCCCTGTGTCCTAGGTGCATGCATGATAAGCCCTGGCTGGAGAGGTTAGTTGAGTCCAGCTTGCTGACTACCTTCCATGCCTCTGATTCCTCTCTATATCAAAGGTGACTCGTTGACAGACAAACACTGAACTGTCACATCACGCTAAAGAACCAAGAACTGGGAGAAAATAGCCAAGAGTGTGTAGAGGGTAATTGTACCATGAGTGAGGCAGATCTATAACCCCTTTGCACCACATGCAACCTATGTCCCTAGCCACAGTCACTATACAGTCCTCCCCATTATAAGTTGCTGAGCAAATCACACCAGAGACACTTGATGGCTTTGTCTGGCAGATCTACAAAACGAAGGGGGTAAGTTAATAGTACACGTCACTCAACTGAGGAGCGCTAATGAATCTAGAGAGGGTTGTTATCTACCTGTGTATTTAAATACGCTGGCTAGGCCTCAGATCATGTAGTGCAGGAGAGCTGCTATAGTAAATGTCATCACACCATGCAGAGACTTGGGGTATGTCTACACTACGAAATTAGGTCCAATTTATAGAAGTCGGTTTTTTAGAAATCGGTTTTATATATTCGAGTGTGTGTGTCCCCACAGAAAATGCTCTAAGTGCATTAAGTGCATTAACTCGGCGGAGTGCTTCCACAGTACCGAGGCAAGCGTCGACTTCCGGAGCGTTGCACTGTGGGTAGCTATCCCAGTTCCCGCAGTCTCCGCTGCCCATTGGAATTCTGGGTTGAGATCCCAATGCCTGATGGGGCTAAAACATTGTCGCGGGTGGTTCTGGGTACATATCGTCAGTCCCCCGTTCCCTCCCTCCCTCCATGAAAGCAGCAGCAGACAATCGTTTCGCACCTTTTTTCTTGAGTTACCTGTGCAGACGCCATACCACGGCAAGCATGGAGCCCGCTCAGGTAACCGTCACCGTATGTCTCCTGGGTGCTGGCAGATGTGGTACTGCATTGCTACACAGCAGCAGCAACCCATTGCCTTGTGGCAGCAGATGGTACAGTAGGACTGGTAGCCGTCATCGTCATGTCCGAGGTGCTCCTGGTCGCCTCTGTGAGGTCGATTAGGAGCACCTGGGCAGACATGGGCGCAGGGACTAAATTTGGAGTGACTTGATCAGGTCATTCTCTTTAGTCCTGCAGTCAGTCCTATTGAACCATCTTATGGTGAGCAGGCAGGTGATACGATTGCTAGCAGTCCTATTATACCATCTTCTGCCGGGCAGGCAAGAGATGAGGATGGCTAGCAGTCCTATTGTACCATCTTCTGTCGAGCAGCCATGAGATGTGGGTGGCTTGCAGTCCTTCTGCACCGTCTGCTGGCGCAGTTTACTGACTCACTTAGACCTCAGCAAAACCAATATTCTCACTGTTATTACTGCTTGCTGTGCGCTCCACAATATCTGTGAGAGTAAGGGGGAGACGTTTATGGTGACTCATTCCTCTAGGTCACACTGCAGTCACTCACAGAGAAGGTGCAGCGAGGTAAATCTAGCCATATATCAATCAGAGGCCAGACCAATCTGCTTGTTCCAATAAGAACAATTACTTAGGTGCACCATTTCTTATTGGAACCCTCCATGAAGTCCTGCCTGAAATACTCCTTGATGTAAAGCCACCCCCTTTGTTGATTTTAATTCCCTGTAAGCCAACCCTGTAAGCCATGTCGTCAGTCGCCCCTCCCTCCGTCAGAGCAGCGGAGAGGAATGAGTCCCCTAAACTTTACGGAGAGTAAAGAAGATGTTTATGGCGGGGTGGGCAGTTGAGGCAAATCGCCTGGCTGCTGGTTACGCGCAGCCAGACACCAGGGCGGTTAGAAGAGCACAGGAGGGCGCGATACGCATCAGAGAAGCTTTGAAAACCAGTTTCATGACTGGACAGGCTACGGTGTGAAAGTTCTGTTTGTTTCTCCTTGATGAAGCCCCCTGCCCCTTGGTTCACTCTACTTCCCTGTAAGCTAAACACCCTCCCCTCCTCCCTTCGATCACCGCTTGCAGAGGCAATAAAGTCATTGTTGCTTCACATTCATTCATTCTTTATTCATTCATCACACAAATAGGGGGATGACTACCAAGGTAGCCCAGGAGGGGTGGTGGAGGAGGGAAGGAAAATGCCACACAGCACTTTAAAAGTTTACAACTTTAAAATTTATTGAATGCCAGCCTTCTGTTTTTTGGGCAATCCTCTGTGGTGGAGTGGCTGGTTGGCCGGAGGCCCCCCCACCGCGTTCTTGGGCGTCTGGGTGAGGAGGCTATGGAACTTGGGGAGGAGGGCGGTTGATTACACAGGGGCTGTAGTGGCAGTCTGTGCTCCAGCTGCCTTTGCTGCAGCTCAACCATACACTGGAGCATACTGGTTTGGTCCTCCAGCAGCCTCAGCATTGAATCCTGCCTCCTCTCATCACGCTGCCACCACATTTGAGCTTTAGCCCTGTCTTCAGCCCACCACTTACTCTCTTCAGCCTGCCACCTCTCCTCCCGGTCATTTTGTGCTTTCCTGCACGCTGACATTATTTGCCTACACGCATTCGTCTGTGCTCTGTCAGTGGGGGAGGACCTCATGAGCTCAGAGAACATTTCATCATGAGTGCGGTTTTTTTTCTTTCTAATCTTCACTAGCCTCTGGGAAGGAGAAGATCCTGTGATCATTGAAACACATGCAGCTGGTAGAGAAAAAAAAAGGGACAGCGGTATTTAAAAAGACACATTTTATAAAACAATGGCTACACTCTTTCAGGGTAAACCTTGCTGTTAACATTACATACATAGCACATGTGCTTTCGTTCCAAGGTCGCATTTTGCCTCCCCCCCACCGCGTGGCTACCCCCCTCAACCCTCCCCCCTCCCCGTGGCTAACAGGGGGGGACATTTCTGTTCAGCCACAGGCAAACAGCCCAGCAGGAACGGGCACCTCTGCATGTCCCCTTAAGAAAAGCACCCTGTTTCAACCAGGTGACCATGAATGATATCACTCTCCTGAGGATAACACAGAGAGATAAAGAACGGATGTTGTTTGAACGCCAGCAAACATACACTGCAATGCTTTGTTGTACAATGATTCCCGAATACGTGCTACTGGCCTGGAGCGGTAAAGTGTCCTACCATGGAGGAAGCAATAAGGCTGCCCTCCCCAGAAACCTTTTGCAAAGGCTTTGGGAGTACATCCAGGAGAGCCGCGAATGCCAAGGCAAATTAATCCTTTCACATGCTTGCTTTTAAACCATGTATAGTATTTTAAAAGGTACAGTGCACCTTGGGTGGGTTCGGGGGGTACTGGCTCCAGGTCCAGGATGAGAAACAGTTCCTGGCTGTCGGGAAAACCGGTTTCTCTGCTTGCTTGCTGTGAGCTATCTACAACCTCATCATTATCATTATCTTCTTCGTCCCCAAAACCTGCTTCCGTGTTGCCTCCATCTCCATTGAAGGAGTCAAACAACACGGCTGGGGTAGTGGTGGCTGAACCCCCTAAAATGGCATGCAGCTCATCATAGAAGCGGCATGTTTGGGGCTCTGACCCGGAGCGGCCGTTCACCTCTCTGGTTTTCTGGTAGGCTTGCCTCAGCTCCTTAAGTTTCACGCGGCACTGCTTCGGGTCCCTGTTATGGCCTCTGTCCTTCATGCCCTGGGAGATTTTGACAAAGGTTTTGGCATTTCGAAAACTGGAACGGAGTTCTGATAGCACGGATTCCTCTCCCCATACAGCGATCAGATCCCGTACCTCCCGTTCAGTCCATGCTGGAGCTCTTTTGCGATTCTGGGACTCCATCATGGTCACCTCTGCTGATGAGCTCTGCATGGTCACCTGCAGCTTGCCACGCTGGCCAAACAGGAAATGAGATTCAAAAGTTCGCGGTTCTTTTCCTGTCTACCTGGCCAGTGCATCTGAGTTGAGAGTGCTGTCCAGAGCGGTCACAATGGAGCACTCTGGGATAGCTCTCGGAGGCCAATACCATCGAATTGTGTCCACAGTACCCCAAATTCGACCCGGCAAGGCCGATTTAAGCGCTAATCCACTTGTCAGGGGTGGAGTAAAGAAATCGATTTTAAGAGCCCTTTAAGTCAAAAAAAAATGGCTTCATCGTGTGGACGGGTGCAGGTTTACATCGATTTAATGCTGCTAAATTCGACCTCAAGTCCTAGTGTAGACCAGGGCTTGGCCCACATAAAGGAACAGGGCTGGTCAATATCCTGTCCTGGCTAGGGTTAGCAAATGACTCCCTGAGCCAGAATCTCTGCAAATAGCTTCACTATTTGTCAGGAGGTGCCCCATCATGGGGCTGCATAATTTACAGATTATGGCTGTTCATACACTGCTTCTCCACCGGATTTGCTATTCGCAGTATGTGGTTGGTCACCTCTGTCACACGGAATGGTTTCCTCTTCCCAATTGGATAAGGAAGCGTTTAAACTAGGAGATAAAGGCTAAGAGTCTCTGTCTGGAGCCTGGTATTGTTTGGGGCTCTGTACATGAATAAAGCATCCCCGCGACAGTGATTAGCTGTTAGCAAATTATGCAGAATGCACTGCCCCATAGGGATAATCACTGGTGTTTTGAGGACTGCTGTTCACTTCCTGCAACGCTGAGCATGCCGAACTCTCCCAAGTAGCGAATAATTCAATCCCATGAATCAGAACATGGCACTTTTACTTGCAAAACACATGCACCATTTTTTTTTAACTGTGCAAGCAACCGTGAGGAGGAGCAGCTAAGCAGAGACCAGCATGGTGGCATTTGAGTAAAGCCCCTCTCCCATTAGGGGGTCCTGTAGACAGCAGGAAATGCCCCTCTCAGTTCCTCTGTATTACGCTAATGAAAGGTGGCCACAGGGGCGGGGAGGCTGATGCCCCAGAATACAGGCAAGTTCTGAGGGTTGCTAAAGGACAGTGTGTCATTCAGAAGGTTGGGAAATGCTGCTCTTTCCCAATTCCCCACAACTGTAAACTCTGTCCCCACCGATGTACGCAATTCACTGGTTACAGAGTGCAGAGACACAATGAGCTGATCAGAGCACTGTGAGTCACTAACATCATCACACTTTGTGTTCCATTGTGACTTACTTTATGAATATTTCCTCTATAAAGGGAAGGAGAGGTGGCTAAAAAAGCCAGCCTTTAGAGCCATTTTAAAGGTCACGAACTCAGTAATCACAAAGATCTCAGCTAAGCAAGAAAAGTAAAAGCCTTAACTTTTAGTTTTAGTAACTAGAGTTAGTAAAGGCCTTAACTGGAGCACTGTCACGGATGGGTATAAACTGTTCAGGAAGGAAGGGCAGGGGAGAAAAGGTGGAGGAGTTGCACTGTATGTAAGGGAGCGGTATGATTGCTCAGAGCTTCAGTATGAAACTGAGAACAGTCTGTTCAGAGTCTTTGGGTGAAGTTTAGAAGTAAGAGCAACAAGGGTGATGTCGTGGTGGGTGTCTGCTACGGACCACCCAACCAGGAGGATGAGGTAGATGAGGCTTTATTTGGACAATTAACAGAAGTTTCCAGATCATAGGCCCTGATTCTCATGGGGGACTTCAATCACCCTGACATCTTCTGAGAGAGCAATGCAGCAGTGCACAGACAATCCAGGAAGTTTTTGGAGAGTGTTGGGGACAACTTCCTGGTGCAAGTGCTGGAGGAACCAACTAGGGGCTGTGCTCCTCTTGACCTGCTGCTTACGAACAGGGAAGAATTGGTAGGGGAAGTAGAAGTGGGTGACAACCTGGGCAGCAATGAGAAAGAGAATACAAATATTGACTGGAGTAGTAGTCAGATAACCATTACACTTAGTGAAAGAACTATATCCAATCCAGCTAGAAAACTGGGTGCGCATGGGCAGCATGTGACGCCTGCATTTGGGGAGTCTAGGTCTGAGTGCTGGAAGCTCCCTAGAAGTGGGGGTGGGGGGACCACCTGTGCCCAGACAGTGGCCCTACCCCCTGCTCTGCCCCGAGGTCCACTCCCCACTCAGCCTCCTCCCCCTGAGGCCCCACCCACATTCCACTCCCACTCTGCCCCAGGCCCTGCTCCTGCTTGGCCCCCACCCCTGAGGGCCACCCTTCCCACCACTCACACCTCTTCGCCCCCTCCCCCATCAGGCCCCCAAGTACAAAAACTTGGGGAGGGGGCATTCGCTGCCCCCAGGCACCCCTAATTGCTGCCAGCTGCTTACCAGAATTCTCCAAAGGGCTCTAGGCCTGGTGGAGGTGGCAGGGGATCTTCCTGGCCATTGCAGTCAGTATTATTCAGCGGGGTGTGGATCAGGAGAGGGCAAGTGGCGGGCAGGGGGACCATGGGGGAAGGGGCGAGGAAGCATGAGTGGCAGGCAACGGGGGGCCATGGGGGAAGGGGCACAAGCGGCAGGCACGAGGGTCTTGGGGAGGGGGTGGAGCAGGGACGGGAAGAGGCAGAACGATGGCAGGGCCTCAGGAGGAAGAGTGGATTGGGAGTGGGAATAGGAGCATTGCAGGCAGGGCCACAGGGGAAGAGCGGAGTGCAAGAGCGGGGCCTCGAGGCAGAGCCATGGCCCGGGTGCCCTTTCGGTGGCAGTGGTCCAAAGGGAGGTGCGACACATCCTGTTTGGGGATGCTTAGCCTCCCCTGAGCTCTTATACCCGCCACCCATGTGCATGTGGTCTAAGGTAAACAACTGAAAGGCGTGTGCATGAATGCAAGGAGTCTGGGCAATAAAATGGAGGCACTGGCACTACTGGTGCAACAGGAGGTCAAGCCAGGTATTATAGGGATTAGAGACACATGGTGGAATAGAACTCATGACTGGTATTGAGGGACAGGTATTGAGGGACATGTGCTTTTAGGAGAAATAGGAACAAAGGTAAAGATGGTGGGGTAGCATTCTCTGTAGTTAACTGTAAAGAAATACAAAGTGATGATATGGACAATACAGATTCTGTTTGGGAAGAGATTGTAAAAGAGGTTCTGGTGGGAGAGCGTTATGGGGTCTGCTACAGACCCTGAGGATCAGACTCAGATATGGACAGTGATCTCTTTAATATTATTAGAGATAGAAATACTTTTGGGAATTGTGTCAATGGGAGACTAACTTCCCAGACATATTTCAGAGTAACAGCCGTGTTAGTCTGTATTCGCAAATAGAAAAGGAGTACTTGTGGCACCTTAGAGACTAACCAATTTATTTGAGCATAAGCTTTCGTGAGCTACAGCTCGCTTCATCGGATGCATACTGTGGAAAGTACGGAAGATCTTTTTATACACACAAAGCATGAAAAAATGGGTGTTTACCACTACAAAAGGTTTTCTCTCCCCCCACCCCACTCTCCTGCTGGTAATAGCTTATCTAAAGTGATCACTCTCCTTACAATGTGTATGATAATCAAGTTGGGCCATTTCCAGCACAAATCCAGGTTTTCTCCCCCCCCCACAAACCCACTCTCCTGTTGGTAATAGCTTATCTAAAGTGATCACTCTCCTTACAATGACAGGTTTCAGAGTAACAGCCGTGTTAGTCTGTATTCGTAAAAAGAAAAGGAGTACTTGTGGCACCTTAGAGACTAACCAGTTTATTTGAGCATGAGCTTTCGTGAGCTACAGCTCACTTCATCGGATGCATAGCATATCGCAGTTTCCACGATATGCTATGCATCCGATGAAGTGAGCTGTAGCTCACGAAAGCTCATGCTCAAATAAACTGGTTAGTCTCTAAGGTGCCACAAGTACTCCTTTTCTTTTTTCTCCTTACAATGTGTATGATAATCAAGGTGGGCCATTTCCAGCACAAATCCAGGGTTTAACAAGAACGTCTGAGGAGGGGGTGGGGGGTAGGAAAAAACAAGGGGAAATAGGTTACCTTGCATAATAACTTAGCCACTCCCAGTCTCTATTCAAGCCTAAGTTAATTGTATCCAATTTGCAAATGAATTCCAATTCAACAGTCTCTCACTGGAGTCTGGATCTGAAGTTTTTGTTGTTGTAATATCGCAACTTTCATGTCTGTAATCGCGTGACCAGAGAGACTGAAGTGTTCTCCGACTGGTTTATGAATGTTATAATTCTTGACATCTGATTTGTGTCCATTTATTCTTTTATGTAGAGACTGTCCAGTTTGACCAATGTACATGGCAGAGGGGCATTGCTGGCACATGATGGCATATATCACATTGGTGGATGTGCAGGTGAACGAGCCTCTGATAGTGTGGCTGATGTTATTAGGCCCTGTGATGGTGTCCCCTGAATAGATATGTGGGCACCGTTGGCGACGGGCTTTGTTGCAAGGATGGGTTCCTGGGTTAGTGGTTCTGTTGTGTGGTATGTGGTTGCTGGTGAGTATTTGCTTCAGGCTGGGGGGCTGTCTGTAGGCAAGGACTGGCCTGTCTCCCAAGATTTGTGAGAGTGTTGGGTCATCCTTCAGGATAGGTTGTAGATCCTTAATGCGTTGGAGGGGTTTTAGTTGGGGGCTGAAGGTGACGGCTAGTGGCGTTCTGTTATTTTCTTTGTTAGGCCTGTCCTGTAGTAGGTGACTTCTGGGAACTCTTCTGGCTCTATCAATCTGTTTCTTCACTTCCGCAGGTGGGTATTGTAGTTGTAAGAATGCTTGATAGAGATCTTGTAGGTGTTTGTCTCTGTCTGAGGGGTTGGAGCAAATGCGGTTGTATCGCAGAACTTGGCTGTAGACGATGGATCGTGTGGTGTGGTCAGGGTGAAAGCTGGAGGCATGTAGGTAGGAATAGCGGTCAGTAGGTTTCCGGTATAGGGTGGTGTTGATGTGACCATCGTTTATTAGCACTGTAGTGTCCAGGCAGTGGATCTCTTGTGTGGACTGGACCAGGCTGAGGTTGATGGTGGGATGGAAATTGTTGAAATCATGGTGGAATTCCTCAAGGGCTTCTTTTCCATGGGTCCAGCTGATGAAGATGTCATCAATATAGCGCAAGTAGAGTAGGGGCGTTAGGGGACGAGAGCTGAGGAAGCGTTGTTCTAAGTCAGCCATAAAAATGTTGGCATACTGTGGGGCCATGCGGGTACCCATAGCAGTGCCGCTGATCTGAAGGTATACATTGTCCCCAAATGTAAAATAGTTATGGGTGAGGACAAAGTCACAAAGTTCAGCCACCAGGTTAGCTGTGACATTATCGGGGATAGTGTTCTTGACGGCTTGTAGTCCATCTTTGTGTGGAATGTTGGTGTAGAGGGCTTCTACATCCATAGTGGCCAGGATGGTGTTCTCAGGAAGATCACCGACGGATTGTAGTTTCCTCAGGAAGTCAGTGGTGTCTCGAAGGTAGCTGGGAGTGCTGGTAGCTTAGGGCCTCAGGAGGGAGTCTACATAGCCAGACAATCCTGCTGTCAGGGTGCCAATGCCTGAGATGATGAGGCGCCCAGGATTTCCAGGTTTATGGATCTTGGGTAGTAGATAGAATATCCCAGGTCGGGGTTCCAGGGGTGTGTCTGTGAGGATTTGATCTTGTGCTTTTTCAGGAAGTTTCTTGAGAAAATTCTGTAGTTTCTTTTGGTAACTCTCAGTGGGATCAGAGGGTAATGGCTTGTAGAAAGTGGTGTTGGAGAGCTGCCAAGCAGCCTCTTGTTCATATTCCGACCTATTCATGATGACAACAGCTCCTCCTTTGTCAGCCTTTTTGATTATGATGTCAGAGGTGTTTCTGAGGCTGTGGATGGCATTGTGTTCTGCACAGCTGAGGTTGTGGGGCAAGTGATGCTGCTTTTCCACGATTTCAGCCCGTGCACGTCGGCGGAAGCACTCTATGTAGAAGTCCAGTCTGCTGTCTCGACCTTCAGGAGGAGTCCACCTAGAATCCTTCTTTTTGTAATGTTGGTCGGGAGGTCTCTGTGGATTAGTATGTTGTTCAGAGGTGTGTTGGAAATATTTCTTGAGTCGGAGACGTCGAAAATAGGATTCTAGGTCACCACAGAACTGTATCATGTTCGTGGGGGTGGACGGGCAGAAGGAGAGGCCCCGAGATCGCACAGCAGAAGCAGCTGTCCTAAGAGTATAGTTGGATAGGTTAACAATATTGCTGGGTGGGTTGAGGGAACCATTGCTGTGGCCCCTTGTGGCATGTAGTAGTTTAGAAAGTTTAGTGTCCTTTTTCTTTTGTAGAGAAGCAAAGTGTGTGTTGTAAATGGCTTGTCTAGTTTTAGTAAAGTCCAGCTACGAGGAAGTTTGTGTGGAAGGTTGTTTTTTTATGAGAGTATCCAGTTTTGAGAGCTCATTCTTTATCTTTCCCTGTTTGCTGTAGAGGATGTTGATCAGATGGTTCCGCAGTTTCTTTGAGAGTGTGTGGCACAAGCTGTCAGCATAGTCTGTGTGGTATGTAGATTGTAATGGATTTTTTACATTCAGTCCTTTTGGTATGATGTCCATCTGTTTGCATTTGGAAAGGAAGATGATGTCTGTATGTATCTGTACAAGTTTTTTCATGCAGTTGATAGATTTCCACTCCATACAGCTAAATGCAGTGCCTTGCATAATGACAGGTTTCAGAGTAACAGCCGTGTTAGTCTGTATTCGCAAAAAGAAAAGGAGTACTTGTGGCACCTTAGAGACTAACCAATTTATTTGAGCATAAGCTTTCGTGAGCTACAGCTCACTTCATCGGATGCATACTGTGGAAAGTATAGAAGATCTTTTTATACACACAAAGCATGAAAAAATGGGTGTTTACCACTACAAAAGGTTTTCTCTCCCCCCACCCCACTCTCCTGCTGGTAATAGCTTATCTAAAGTGATCACTCTCCTTACAATGTGTATGATAATCAAGTTGGGGCATTTCCAGACATAGATTGGAGAATTGGACATAGATTGAAGAGAAGAGAAGAGTAAGGGGGGATTTGATAGCAGCCTTCAACTACCTGAAGGGGGGCTCCAAAGAAGATGGAGCTAGGCTGTTCTCAGTGGTGGCAGATGACAGAACAAGGAGCAATGGTCTCAAGCTGCAGTGCAGGAGGTCTAGGTTGGGTATTAGGAAACACTATTTCACTGGGAGGGTGGTGAAGCACTGGAATGGGTTACCTAGGCAGGTGGTGGAATCTCCGTCCTTAGAGGTTTTTAAGGCCCGGCTTGACAAAGCCCTGGCTGGGATGATTTAGTTGGTGTTGGTCTTGCTTTGAGCAGGGGATTGGTCTAGATGACCTCCTGAGGTCTCTTCCAACCCTGATATTCTATGATTCTATGAATAAATGCTACTGACACTGGTAGGGCTCACTTATTCCTGGATGCAGTAGATGACAGTTGTGTTAATTGAATAGTCACTTGAACCAACAAGAGGTGATGAAATTTAGACTTAGTTTTGGTAAGTAGTGAGGACACCATAGAAGAGCTACTCATAGGCAATAACTTTGGCTCAAGTGATTGTGAGTTGATCATTAAAACCAGCTCATCAGCTATAATTTTTTATTTCAAAAGGGCAGACTTTGGGAAGCTAAGGGAATTAGTGAAATACATCAACTGGAGTGAAGAGCTTAAGAACTTAAATGCAGAGGCAGCTTGTAATTTTTTTGAATCAGCTATAAAAAAAATTATCTGAAATTTGCATCCCAAGCAAGGTGAAAAAAATTTTAGGGAAAGGCTCCCGACCCAGCTGGATGAATAAACACCTCAAAAAGGTTATTAGGAGTAAACAGAGATCCTACAGGAAATGGAAAAGGGGGCTGATCTGCAAAGAAAGCTACATCATGGAGGTTAGAAAAATGTAAGAATAAAGTGAGAATTGCTAAAAGTCAAGCAGAATTAGCTCTTGCAAAAGAAATTAAAATAACTAATAAGTGTATTTTTAAGATATATAAATAGAGAATAAAGAAGGATGAGGTTGGGCCACTATGCAATATAGATGGAAAAGAGGATAAAGAATCTAGGTCTGGCTGAAAAACTAAATGAATTCTTGGGTTTCAAGAAGGAAGACAATATAGAACATGTGCATGAAGGCAATATGGCTCATGGAAATGAGTGTCTAGAAGTGGAAATTACCACATCTGGTGGAAGGAAGACTTAAGGAGCTTAATGTGCTCAAAGCAAGGGAACCAGATAATTTCCATCCCTGAATACCGACAGAACTGGTATATGAGATTGCTAGTCTGGTAGCAAGAATTTTTAATAAATCTATTCTGAGGTAGTACCGTCTGACTGGAGAACAGCTTACATTGCACCTATATTTAAGAAACGAAAAATACGTGATCCAGACAAATACAGACTTGTTAGTCTGACTCAGTAGTATGCAACGTTTTAGACCAAATTATTAAGGAAAGAATAATTAAATTAATGGAGGTAAATATTAAAGGGTGTGTAATGCAGCATGAATTTACCAAAGGTAGATCATGTCAGACTAACCTGATTTCCTTAGAAAATGACTGATTTTTTAGATTAGGGAAGTGCAGTAGATCTAATATACTGGGACATCCGTAAAACCTTTGACACAGTACCACAGGTTCATACCTGCTGATACTGGGGGCACAATGTAAAGGGGGGGCACATGACTGCCCCACGTTGCCTCTGGGAGGAACCTTCCAGCCCCACCTTCCTTAGCCCAGGCAACAGGTCCTGCCGGCTCCTGGGGGGTGGGGCCAAAGAAGCAGGGAGCACATGTCTCTGGGCTGGGGCTGGGCCAGGCCAGCCCCAGCCCAGGCAGACTCAACAGCACCACAGTGTCTCCCTGGAACTCCCACACCCTCATAGACACCACAGCAGGAGGAGGGGCATGGGCAGTCCCCCTAACTTGGGTTGAGCAGAGTGAACTTGCTTCCAGCACCTTCCGCAGTGACCCCCGCACCCTGCCCCGGGGCCACCACTCTCTCCCTGCCAGAGTTACTTGTGGGAGAGGGGCTCTGTCCTTCTCCCACTGCGCCTCCCTCCCGGCACATTTCTGGCTTGCTCGGCCCCTGTCCCTGGCAGCTGGGCCTGGAGTGGGAGCAGAGGGGTGGGACAGAGTTGTTTCTCACAGTGGCTGAGGATGGCTGCTCCAGGAATTGCTCATTTATAAGCATAAATTTGATCCAATTGATATTTCTGAAACCTGCTGGCATAGGCAGTGGGTTGAACCGCAGTCTTGGGGAGGCTAGCCCCTGGCCGGCCCAATCCTTCTGCCCAGGGCCCTGCCCTCTTCTCCCACTGGAGCCCAGAGGGCCACCCCCACAGCACCCGGCAGGCAGGCAGCGTGGCTCCCAGCCCGAGCCCTGGCACAGAAGGTGGGCAGGCAGCTCAGCACGGTCCCCAGCGTGGCCCCCATCCTACCCTGAAGCACCGGGTGGATGGAGTCCCCAGCTGCAGGCCAGCCCCCACTAACCTCAACCTGGGGCAAGGGCGTCAGAGCCCTCCCAAAAGTGTGGGGGGACCCCCTCCCAAGGTAGAGGCAAAGACAGCCCCGTGCCAATGTCCCAGGCCCCCCACCCAGGGCAGGAGGAGGGACACAGACTCCTCACAGCTGCCCGCATAGCTCTCTCCAACCTGGCTCCAGCCGGGGGGAGGGGAGCGGGGAGCCTCAGAGCCGCAGCCTAGTGACGTGGGGAGCCACAGCAGACCTTCCACCTGCTTGCGGTTCGGGGGGGCCCGAGCTGTCCCTGCCCCGTGTCCCTGCCCCCAGGCTCCCCGGCCGCCGGGGGGCAGGTGGAGGGTCTGCGGCTCCTCACAGCTGACTGCGTGGCTCCGAAGCCCTTCCCCAGCCAGAGCCAGGTTGGGGAGAGCTGTGTGGGCAGCTGTGGAGGGGGGAGAGTCAGCGTGGAGTTGAGGACCCTTCTGTCCCGGGCGGCCGGGGAGCTCAGGGGCAGGGACATGGGCCCGGGGCTGCTCTCAGCCCCCCCACATACCCTGGCCACGTGGAGGGTCTGCCACGGCTCCCCACAGCTGCCCAGGCTCCCCAGCTGGGCCCCATGCTGGCCTGGCTGGGGAGTGGGGTGTCAGGGGGAAGAGGAGGAGAAGGGGGCGGCATCCACCCTGGCAAAAAGTTGATGGGCCAAGCCTGTCCACTTTCAAAAAGTGGGAGGGTTATGGCCCCCTAGTCCCCCCGGTTCTGGCCCAGCCAAGAGCCGCAGCAGAGTGCAGTGGGAAGCAGGTAGGGGTCTGGGGGTGGAGTGTGGGCAGGACCACATAGGCATTTTGGGTTGGCTGAGCCTTCCCCTGCCTTTGGTACCCACTGCCCATGCCTGCTGGGATGATTTGCATGATTGGGATGTTAAACCAATGGTTATAAACTATTTAGGAGGGATCAAGGAGGCACAAGAGGAGGGGGAGTGGCACTCTATGTCAAAAATGGCATTATTTGTTTCTGAGACACTGAAAACTCAGAAGAAAGGGATCTTGGATGCTGGGTCCCCCTTGGGGGGGTACACAGAGGTCTTCCAGGGGTACTTCAACTCATCTAGATATTTGTCTAGTTTTACAACAGTCTACATAAAAAGCACTAGCGAAGTCAGTACAAACTAAAATTTCATACAATGACTTGTTTATATGCTGTATATACTATTACATGGTAACGTAATGTGCACATACATACTGAATTAGACATGTGTTTTATGCCATTTATTGATGCATATAAGCATGTTACTGAGGTTGAAATTGATGAGTCCACAGATATTAGTGGAGAAGCTCAGCAGACTGCTCATGTTCAATACCCTGAAACCACGGATATCAATGAGCACAGACTGTTTTGCAAAAATATAAAGGCAAACTCAACCAGAGAGGACATTTTAAAACTAATTGACGGGATTTTTTCTGAAAACAATTTGAATTGAATTTATGCAAATTCATCTGCACTGACGGGGGTGCTGCAATGACAGGGAGAGTGAACGTACTTGTAGCTAGGAGCAGGAAAGAAAATCTTTCCTTGCGGTGGGTGTACTGTATCATACACAGAGAAGCACTTGCTTCAGAAAAGATGAGTTCAGAGTTGCATGAAGTTTTAAATGAGTCTTTCGAAATTATCAACTCTATCAAGTCCAGGCCACCCAATGATCATCTGTTTCACATGCTTTGTGAAGAGATGGGCTAGAACATCAGCAACTGTTGCTTCACACAGAGGTTTGCTGGCTTGCAAGAGGGAAAGTACTTGGCGGACTGTTGGAATTACATGCAGAAGTTCACACATTTCTTTCTGATCATTCATCCACTCTTGCCTCTGTGTTTGACCATATTGTGTGGTTAGTTCAACTTGCCTACCTTGCAGCTCTATTTAGAAAGCTGAATGATTTAAATTTCTCCATGCAAGGCTGTGACACTAACATTCTGAATCTCTGTGACAAAATGAATGCTTTTACCAAGAAAACTGAATTCTGGAAATCCAAATGTGGAGACAAAGACTTTACCTGTTTTCCATTGCTTCATGCATATGTAACGGAGGTCTGCTCAGCGGAAACTGAGTCGAGTGAAATTAAAGAAATAATAGTAGATCATTTGGCGCACTTGACTTCTCAGTTCAAATGAGTTTAGTTGTGTTGAATGTTGGGAAAATCAACTCGATTGGGTAAGAAACCAGTTCATTTGGTCAGATGTTAGCAGTAGTAATCTTTCTGCCAGTCAGGAAGAAAATTTTCAGCTGTCCTCAGAAGGTGGTCTGCAAATATTTAATGACTCCACACTAACCCAGTTCTAGTGTTTCGTACAGAAAGAGTACACTGACCTTGGGAACCACACTTTGGATGTTTTGTTACCTTTTGGGTCGACATATCTTTGTGAAGTCTCATTTTCTCCTCTGACTGCCATCAAGACAAAGAACAGGAATAGACTCAATGTGGAGAAAAACATAATTGTGACTGTCATTTCACTGCCTCCCAGAATGACAAGGCTCACAAGTGAAAAACAGGATCAAGTATCACACTGAAATGTAAGTACAATATTTATATTCCAATCAAATTATTTAATAATTATATGGCAAAAATGAGTAAGCAAGCAATTTGTCAGTAATAGTGTGCAGTGAAACTTGTGTATTTTTAGGTCTGATTTTGTAAAGAAGTAGTTTTTAAGTGAGGTGAAACTGGGGTACACAAGACAAATCAGACTCATGAAAGGGGTACAGTAGCCAGGAAAGGTTAAGAACCGCTGGGTTAGGATATATCCCGCTATATGAATGCCTGGCAGTTATAAGAGCTGAATTGGTCTGTGTTTTTCCACACAGTCCTATTCACTCATACTAAACTACATCCCACAATACCCTAAAATAGATCAACTCAGCATCTGGCACAAGCAGATAGGAAACTTGTCAAAATCAAGATACATTTGTTCTATGCCTTAGTGCAAGTTAGAGAGGTACCTTCACAGTCCAGACCAGTACTTGGAATGCCAGTACCCAAAACAAAGATAAGGAGAGGCACAGAAAAAGTTAAGGAACAGGGCTAAACTGATGGACTGGATTTTAGTGACATGTAAAGAGCTTTGTAACTTGTAAATCATCCTCCAAATGCTCACGGCTGAAATGTGTAATTTTGGGAGCACACCTTCTATGGAAGGTGAAGGTAACAACTTTGCATGAGGCAGCTTCCCAGAGACTGGTATCATACTGAACCTTTTTCCTGTGCTGCATTATAGTTGGCAACAGACCTGACTGATATTGGTTATTTGGACTCTTGAATATATTTCATAAGGAACCAATGGGTGGTCAAGAAACTGACTATACAATTTAGCACACCATGATGTGACCAGCTGGCAAAGGGCTGCCTAAACCAGCAAGACAGTCTTGCCCATGACACCATCTTGCTGTTCCCTGAAGAGCTTCCTATGAGCTCAGCACCGAGACACAGGTCGCTCTGCCTGCTACTTCCAAAGAACTGAGATCAGGGTCAGCCTGAAATCCATGGGCCTAGTCCCATTCTTGCTGTCTGGAGTGAGAGGATGTGAGAACAGGGAGTCTAGTGTTTAGAGACAGACCCCACCCACCTCTTTAATGCTGTTGCACCTGGCGTTCCCCAAAACAAAGTGCCCAGAAGGCTCTCTCCTTTTTATTGGTATTTACACAGTGCCACATAAGTGAACGGTGTTTTACGGACCCAATGGAGGAGGGAGACCACAGCCCTGGATTACACACTGGACACTGCACTATGAAGACTGGCCATTATGGGCCGAGGGAAAGGGGGGAAGAGGATTACACAGTAGATAAAATACTGTTAATTTGATTTTCATATGTGCGTCTAGGTCCACACTTTGGTGAGGCTGTAAATGGAAGCAGATAATACTAGGACAGGGGGTGCCTTAGCAAACTGGAGGAGTGAAGCTGTACCTTTCCTAGTGTAATCAACCAGACCCTTTTCTATACAGACTGGGTGATACAGTACATCTCCCTGCAGTGACAAACAGGTATGCAGAGCTGGTGAAGACACATGGTAGAAACAAATCAAAATTATACCGATGGAGAAGAGGCCAGTGGGGGGCTGCATCATGGAAGCAGAGAGGAACGCAGCATTACTGCACAGGTGCTTGCTAGAGAAATGCTGATTAGACACAGTAGACTAATTCTGCAGGGCACTCAGTAGGGGAGGACAAAGACATGTGACAGGGCTCAAAATCCACTGAAATATCACCCCACCACCCATCCCCAAATCCAGTCTCTGTGGTGCACTCCCCCCACTCAAACTTTGTGCTCTAAACTCTGACCCTTGCAGAGACTCAGCATTCCCTGATCAGGAGCATGCTACAGCGAGACATGCCCTGTTGTGGCTAGAGAAGCCAAAGAGAATGTTAATTCCCTGGGAGGCTGCAGACGCAAAATGGCAGGGGTGCCAGCGTGACACCAGCCATTGGTAATTCTCAGTAGGCTGGCCTGGTGCTCAAACAGTGCAGCATAAATCCAGACGCTCAAGGCCAGAGCAGCTGCCTATATCTGGGGCGATTCTCAGGCCCTGCTACAAGTGCCATGGTTTACCCTTTGTGCAGTCTGACTGTAGGAAACCCTGAGTGCATGACTAACAGCCCCCGGCTATGGTACCACCAGATTCTAAAGCTGCTGCTGAAACAAAGGACTCTGCCCCAGCAACCGCATCACATATCAGCTGGGAAGGCTATAAATACGGTGACCCTTTAGTGATGCATTCTGGCTTCTTCCCCAGCCACGGGGCAATGGATTGTTTCATCCATTATAAAACCACCCAGATTGAGATTATCCCTAGGACAGACACCACGAGATCTCAGGGAAACCAGAATTCTTGCTGTATTGAGAGCATTGTTGGTCCCATGCCCATGGCTTGAGCTGAAGTAATGGTAGCCAAAGGAGTGGATGGGACCAGGGTGCTGAGGGAGTTGGCGGATGTGATTGCAGAGCCATTGGCCATTATTTTTGAAAACTCATGGTGATCGGGGGAGGTCCCCGATGACTGGAAAAAGGCTAATGTAGTGCCCATCTTTAAAAAAGGGAAGGAGGAGGATCCTGGGAACTACAGGCCAGTCAGCCTCACCTCAGTCCCTGGAAAAATCATGGAGCAGGTCCTCAAGGAATCAATTCTGAAGCACTTAGAGGAGAGGAAAGTGATCAGAAACAGTCAGCATGGATTCACCAAGGGCAAGTCATGCCTGACTAATCTAATTGCCTTCTATGATGAGATAACTGGCTCTGTGGATGAGGGGAAAGCAGTGGACGTGTTGTTCCTTGACTTTAGCAAAGCTTTTGACACGGTCTCCCACAGTATTCTTGCCAGCAAGTTAAAGAAGTATGGGCTGGATGAATGGACTATAAGGTGGATAGAAAGCTGGCTAGATTGTCGGGCTCAACGGGTAGTGATCAATGGCTCCATGTCTAGCTGGCAGCCAGTATCAAGTGGAGTGCCCCAAGGGTCAGTCCTGGGGCCGGTTTGTTCAACATCTTTATAAATGATCTGGATGATGGGATTAATTGCACTCTCAGCAAGTTTGCAGATGACACTAAGCTTGGGAGAGAGGTAGATACACTGGAGGGTAGGGATAGGGTCCAGAGTGACCTAGAAAAATTGGAGGATTGGGCCAAAAGTAATCTGATGAGGTTCAACAAGGACAAGTGCAGAGTCCTGCACTTAGGACGGAAGAATCCCATGCACCGCTACAGGCTGGGGACCGACCGGCTAAGCAGCAGTTCTGCAGAAAAGGACCTAGGGGTTACAGTGGACGAGAAGCTGGATATGAGTCAACAGTATGCCCTTGTTGCCAAGAAGGCCAATGGCATGTTGGGCTGTATTAGTAGGAGCATTGCCAGCAGATCGAGGGAAGTGATTATTCCCCTCTATTTGGCACTGGTGAGGCCACACCTGGAGTATTGTGTCGTTTTTGACCCCCCCCTCCCCCACTACAGAAGGGATGTGGATAAATTGGAGAGAGTCCAGCGGAGGGCAACAAAAATGATTAGGGGGCTGGGGCACATGACTTACGAGGAGAGGCTGAGGGAACAGGGGTTATTTAGTCTGCAGAAGAGAAGAGTGAGGGGGGATTTGATAGCAGCCTTCAACTCCCTGAAGGGGGGCTCCAAAGAGGATGAAGCTCGGCTGTTCTCAGTGGTGGCAGATGACAGAACAAGGAGCAATGGTCTCAAGTTGCAGTGGGGGAGGTCTAGGTTGGATATTAGGAAACTCTATTTCACTGGGAGGGTGGTGAAGCACTGGAATGCGTTACCTAGGGAGGTGGTGGACTCTCCTTCCTTTGAGGTTTTTAAGGCCCAGCTTGACAAAGCCCTGGCTGGGATGATTTAGTTGGTGTCAGTCTTGCTTTGAGCAGGGGATTGGACTAGACGACCTCCTGAGGTCTCTTCCAACCCTATTATTCTATGATTCTATGACCATGAGTTTCAAATGCTCTGGGGAGGAATTCAGACGGAGCCCGAGTGGTCTTTCAGCACCAAGGTAGAGCTCTTCTTGCCCCTGCGGTCTCCTGTCAGTATCGATGGCCTCTTGAACCCCAATACCTTAGAGTCTCTATGGTTGGCAGAGCTCTTGGTACCTGAGGAACCAGCAGACTCTTGGGTACCATGTCAGAGACCAGTGGGATCCTGAGGAGCTGATGACTTCAACTTCTTTGAGGTAGATTTTCTACCGGGACAACTTGGGGCATTGTCTTTAGAAGACTTAAATGGGAAAACCTGAGTCGTCGTCTTAGATGCCTTCAAGGAATGTGGCTCAGAGACAGAAGAGGCAGCCAACTTACTTGGAGACTACTGTACATGGGGGGCGGGGGGGGGTGGGGGTGGGGCTGAAGTCTTCCCTGTTCTTTCTGACTGTAGATTTTAACACCAGACAGAAGTTGCATTTTTGGGAAATATGAGATTCCCCAAAGCAACAGATGCAGTGAGACTATCCATCACTCACCTGGATTGCCTCCCAGCATGACAGGCAATGCTTGAATCTGGGACAGCCTAGTATATCCTCAAAGAGTGAAAAACCTTGCTCAGGGGATTGGGAGGAACTATCGAGGGACGTCATTGTTCCCCTCTATTCGACACTGGTGAGGCCTCATCTGGAGTACTGTGTCCAGTTTTGGGCCCCACACTACAAGAAGGATGTGGAAAAATTGGGAAACATCCAGCAGAGGGCAACAAAAATGATTAGGGGGCTGGAACACATGATTTATGAGAGGCTGAGGGAACTGGGATTGTTTAGTCTGCGGAAGAGAAGAATGAGGGGGGATTTGATGGCTGCTTTCAACTATCTGAAAGGGGGTTCCAAAGAGGATGGATCTAGACTGTTCTCAGTGGTAGCAGATGACAGAACGAGGAGTAATGGTCTCAAGTTGCAGTGGGGGAGGTTTAGGTTGGATATTAGGAAAAACTTTTTCACTAGGAGGGTGGTGAAACACTGGAATGCGTTACCTAGGGAGGTGGTTGAATCTCTTTCCTTAGAAGTTTTTAAGGTCAGGCTTTACAAAGCCCTGGCTGGGATGATTTAGTTGGGGATTGGTTCTGCTTTGGGCAGGGGGTTGAACTAGATGACCTCCTGAGGTCCCTTCCAACCCTGATATTCTATGATTCTATTCCTGGGGTACACTGCTGGGAGCTGGGGGGATTTGGCTCTGGTGCCTTTCTCTAGGTGATTCATGAGTGGCTCTGGGAGCAGTCATGCAATATAGCTGGGTGTGGGGCTCCACATGCAGTTGTGCTGAGTGATAACAGCTCCTGGAGGAGATGCTGCTGGTCACAAGCAAGGCATTGTGAGAGACAGCCCAGGCTGGAGAGAGTTCGGGGGCAGAGCAGTCTTACAGTGCCAGGCTGCACCCCGGGGTGATCCATCAATGTTGATTTTTGTGCATTTATTTGTAGGCCTATATGTGTGAAAAGAGCTACTGTGTTTTGAGTAGCTTCTGGTGTCCCTTGTCGAGTCGATGCTTTCAGTAAACAATTGTCCAAATAGGGGAATATTATGATCCCTTGTGTGTGGAGGTGATACGCCACCACCACGAAGACTTTCGAAAATACCTGCAGGACAGTGAACAGTCCAAAGGGCACTACTTTGTACTGAAAGTGGTCTGCTCCTAGAAGAAACCAGAGGAACCTCCTGTCTGAGGGATGTATTGTTTTATGAAAATATGCACCCTGGAGATCGAAGGCTGAGAACCAGGACTCTCTTTCCAGTGCTGGAATTATGGTTGCTAATGTGACCATCCTGAAGCATTGGGTCTTCATGAATTTGTTGAGTTTTCTTAACTCAAGAACGGGCCTCCATCCTCCAGTTTTTTCTGGATTAGGAAGTAATGTGAATTGAATCCCGTCAGCGTTGTATTGGTACTGGTTCTACTGCACCTAGGTGTATGAGATGATTTAATTCCTGTTGCAGTAGAAATTTGTGAGAGGGATCCCTGAAGAAGGACAGGGAGGGCGGGTGGGTAGGGGGGATGGAGGTAAATGGGATGGAGGAGCCAGACAGCCCCCCCAACCTGAAGCAAATACTCTCCAGCAACCAAACACCACACAACAAAAACACTAACCCAGGAACTTATCCTTGCTACGAAGCCCGATGCCAACTATGTCCACATATTTATTCAAGTGACACCATCATAGGACCTAATCACATTAGTCATGCCATCAGGGTCTTGCTCACCTGCACATCTACCAATGAGATATATCCCATCACGTGCCAGCAATGCCCCTCTGCCATGTACATTGGCCAAACTGGACAGTCTCTATGCAAAAGAATAAATGGACACAAATCTGACATCAGGAAACATAACACTCAAAAACCGGTAGGAGAACATTTCAACCTCTCTGGCCACTCAGTAAAAGATTTAAGGGTGGCAATTTTGCAACAGAAAAGCTTCAAAAACAGACTCCAACGAGAAACTGCTGTGCTTGAATTAATATGCAAACTAGATACCATTAACTTGGGTTTGAATAGAGACTGGGAGTGGCTGGGTCATTACACATATTGTTGTCTCAAGGGAATTTGCTTGGATCTCGAAGGCTGGTGTGGAGGCTGTCATCATCTTGCAGGTCTCTGTTTCTGTCTTTGTGGGTTGTATTGCCTGTGAGATTGTGTGTAAGGTGCAGACCTAAATCTTTGTGATGCACAGTACTTGCCCTGTTTTCACTTGTTCATAGGCATGTAGATGCCCAGGAACTTCAGTGTCACTCTGGAGTCCTTCAACATGTGAAGGGACTCAACAGTTTTGGCTGCAAATAGTTTAGGATCTTCAACAGAAGATCCTTGACCGTCAATTGTATTACTCTGGGAAAACCAGAGAAGTGTAGCCAGGATGTGTGTCGCATGACTATGACTGTGGGAACAGACTGTGCCACTGTGTCTGTGGAATCCAATGAAGCTTGCAATGCTGTTCTAGCAAACAGATGCCGCCCCTCAGAAATGATGGCCCTAAATTGTTCTCTCTTTAGTTCCAGCAGGAATTAGACTCATAGACTTTAAGGTCAGCAGGGACCATTATGATCATCTAGTCTGACCTCCTCCACAACGCAGGCCACAGAATCTCACCCACCCACTCCTGCAATAAACCTCTCACCTATGTCTGAGCTATTGAAGTCCTCAAATCATGGTTTAAAGACTTCAAGGTGCAGAGAATCCTCCAGCAAGTGACCCGTGCCCCATGCTGCAGAGGAAGGTGAAAAACCCCCAGGGCTTCTGCCAATCTGCCCTGGGGGAAAATTCCATCCCAACCCCAAATATGGCGATCAGCTAAACCCTGACCATGTGGCCAAGACTCACCAGCCAGATACCCAGGAAAGAATTCTCGTAGTAACTCAGATGCCATCCCATCTAACATCCCATCACAGGCCATTGGGCCTACTTACCCTGAATAGTCAAATTCTGACAGTTTTGAGTAATTTGTGTAGTTGTACTTAGCCAGTAATGCCTCATAGTTGGCAATCCTGAACTGTAAAGTCACCGATGAGTAGGTCTTATGACCGAAGAGGTCTAGTCTTTAACATCCCTAACATACAGGGTGGTGCTGGAGTGGTGTTGTCTCCCCGTTCATTCACTGCCTCCACCACCAGAGAGTTTTGTGTGGGATGCAAGAAAAAGAATTCCATTCCCTTAGAGGGCACGTAATACTTTTTGTCCAACCTTTTACAGATGGGTGGGATTGTTGCCGGGGTCTGCCAGATGGTTTTTGCAAGTCCTATGAGTGCATCATTAAATTGGTAAAGCAATTTTGGGGGAGGTTCATGTCTGCAAAATACCTAGTAGCTTATGTTGGGATTCAGCCACTTCCTCTAGTAAAATGTCAAATGAGTCTACCACTCTCTTAAAGAGCTCCTGAACTTGTTTAAAGTCATCCCCTGCGGTGGGAGATGGGGGCATGATGGTTTCATCCAGGGAAAAGGATAAGAAATTTGCTGCTGGTGCAGCTTGTGATGTTATTGATTTGAGTCAACAGTGTGCCCTTGTTGCCAAGAAGGCCAATGGTATTTTGGGATGTATAAGTAGGGGCATAGCCAGCAGATCGAGGGATGTGATCGTCCCCCTCTATTCGACATTGGTGAGGCCTCATCTGGAGTACTGTGTCCAGTTTTGGGCACAAACACTACAAGAAGGATGTGGATAAATTGGAGAGAGTCCAGCGAAGGGCAACAAAAATGATTGGGGTCTGGAACACATGACTTATGAGGAGAGGCTGAGGGAACTGGGATTGTTTAGTCTGCAGAAGAGAAGAATGAGGGGGGATTTGATAGCTGCTTTCAACTACCTGAGAGGTGGTTCCAGAGAGGATGGTTCTAGACTATTCTCAGTGGTAGAAGAGGACAGGACAAGGAGTAATGGTCTCAAGTTGCAGTGGGGGAGGTTTAGGTTGGATATTAGGAAAAACTTTTCCACTAGGAGGGTGGTGAAACACTGGAATGCGTTACCTAGGGAGGTGATAGAATCTCCTTCCTTAGAAGTTTTTAAGGTCAGGCTTGACAAAGCCCTGGCTGGGATGATTTAATTGGGGATTGGTCCTGCTTTGAGCAGGGGCTTGGACTAGATGACCTCCTGAGGTCCCTTCCAACCCTGATATTCTATGATTCTAACTGGGACCGTACAGAACATTGTTGCAACCAAGGTCCTGTAGTGGCACCAAATCTTGTATAAAGGGGGTCAAATAAGGTGTCTAAAAGAAGGTTACGGTTTGCTAGTTATGATTATTCTATCTGTGTGCATGTGTCATTTTTGTATTTAAAATTTTAAAGTATTGGCTCTATACTGTCTGTAGTTCAAACTTGTGCTATGCTTCTGGGTGACACCCCAGACAAGTTGGTGTCAGCTCTGCCTAGCCTGCTGGATGGCCCATTAAGGACCATCAAATATACAAATGACCCATTGAGAGAAGGCAGACATGCCTTGGGACTCAGCCAGGCATGCAGGGACCTGCCTATGGACAGAACTCTGAGGTGTTTCCAGGCCATGGGATGGGCAGCTTGTCCTTGGGACAAAGAAAGCAGAGACCACATGGCAAGAGACTATAAAAAGCTGCTACAGCTCCTCCAGCTGGTCTTCAATCCTGCTTCTGACCTCTGGAGGGACTTTGCTACACTGAAGCTTTGAACCAAGGACTGAAAGACCCATCCCAGCTGTGGATGTTCTCCAGAGACTTGATTTGAACCTGCAGTTTATTCTTTCACTGCTACAAGCCTGAACCAAGAACTTTGCCATTACTGTATGTCACTGAGTCTATTTAACCAATTCTAGCTCTCATCTATATTTCTTTCCTTTTATGAATAAACCTTTAGATTCTAAAGGATTGTCAACAGCATGATTTGTGGGTAAGATCTGATTTGTATATTGACCTGGGTCTGGGGCTTGGTCCTTTGGGATCGAGAGAACCTTTTTTCTTTTACTGGGTATTGGTTTTCATAACCATTTGTCCCCATAATGAGTGGCACTGGTGGTGATACTGGGAACCTGGAGTGTCTAAGGGAATTTCTTGTGTGACTTGTGTTTAGCCAGTGGGGTAAAACCAAAGTCCTCTCTGTTTGGCTTGTTTGGTTTGTCTTGGTGTGTATAGAAACCCCAGCCTTGGGCTGTAACTGCCCTGCTTTAAGCAATTTGTCCTGAATTGGTACTCTCTGTTGGGTCCCGCCAGAACGAGCATCGTTACACAGCTTCTTGGTCTGAAACCTCCTCCATCTCCCCGACTGCCTCTTCTGGGGACTCAGAGGGTCCCAGTACCGAAGGTGAACAGGAATGTTGTGACCTCACCCTGGGTGAACTGGGAGGCTTGTGATGTTCTGGGGGGTATGCTGCCCATTGGTTCCAGTAAGGCCACTGTGGTGGGAAAAGCATTGGTGGCATCCATGGGTGCACGTAACAGCTCTGAGGTTCAGACCCTGTGTGATAACCCCTTTGCTGTCATGGCCCTAGTCTGGTAGATGTGTGGATGGAGGGGAAGAGTGATGTGAGGAGCAGATTTCTCCTTCGTCATCGTCATCCTAATCACTCGAGAAAGGAGGAGCAGATCTGGGCAGCCTGGTGAGATAGCTCGGTACTGATCAAGCTGGAATGTCAGTAACAAGAAGAGGAGATTCCGGCATCAAGGAGACCAGCAAGTCTTTCTGGCGCAGGAATTGCTGCAGTACTGGGAGCATTGGTGCCACTGAAGGTGTTCTGGGTATTACCGATGGCTGTGGTATGGTTGTCGGTGCTGAGGATCACACCATATGGGTTGTGCCAACAGAAGATGGCACCATGGTCTGCAGTGGTGCCAAGTGTCTCATAGTCTTTGATGGTGCCAAGGCAGAGGGTTTCGATTTCCCTTTGTTGCCCTTGTCTGAGCTAGCCCACTTAGGGTCTTTTGCTCTTGTGGTACTCACTGTACTGGACGATCCACTATCTTGGCTGTGGAAGGTCCCGGGGTGGTCGGTACCAATGGGGTATGCAGAGTTGGAAAACGCCATTTCTTGGCAGATTCCCAGGAAGTAGAAGTTGGAGCCCGCTTTTTAGTTGCCTTCTTGGCAGAGTGCTCTTTTGCCTGAGCCAATAAAGCACAGTCTCCATCAGAGGCTGCTGTGGGAGACCGTTGTCCAGGGGGGAGAGAGGCAGTGATTCAGGCTCAGATGCTGGGTGCAGAGACTTCTCCATAATGAGGAGTTTCAACTGCAGGTCTCTTGCCTTCTTGGTGCACACTTTCAGGTTATGGCAATGTGAGCACTTCTGCGGGACGTGCATCTCGCCAAGGCAGCGGACATACTGTGAGTGCCCGTCCAAGACCAGGAGAGAGAGTCTGCACATAAGGCAGCATTTAAAACCAGGAAGCCAGGCATGCTCCTTAGAGAATGGTTTTCTCCTACAAGGGAGAACTACTCTACTCTAAAGGATCACTAACAACTGACACAATTTCCTAATATGAGAGAATTTTTTTTTAATAAAAAGGGAAGTAAAATAAACAGGGACGGAAAGTTAACTATAAGCTAGTCAACAACTAACTCTTCACTAAATAACTATGCTATTTAGGGTTGGGTACAGAGGTGCTGCTAAGTGCTCTGACTCAAGCCAAAGGCAGTAGAGAAGGAACTGAGCACTGCGGTACATAACTGCCTGAGGCAGCGCGAGACAGGGACAGTGCATGTGTAACCCAACCAGGCACTGCCTCACAGGGGTGCACAATCACCTAAAGTGAAGCACCCACAGGGACTACTTCTCCTTGAAGAAGAACCTAAAGATTTCCTATGCTGTGTTCCACATGACTAATAAGCCCTACTGTTTTGACAACACTGTGAGAGTCACTGCAGATGCAGGGCGAGGTGCATTAATCCCTGAAGAGCATCCAAATCTCCATCAGGGTCTGTCTCAGTTGAACTTACTAAATTGAGCTCATGGTGTGAAGCAGGGGGGCTGCAGACCCAGAGGTCCAAGCGAAGGAGGTGGTAAAGCCACGTGGCTTACCCTGGAGGAAGTGTGAGACCCTAGGGGATCTGGCACACTGAAGGGGTTCCTCCTAGAGACCGTTCCAAAGCTGGGGCCATAGCAATGATCCTATCAACCCACGAGAACATCAATCTACCATTTATGGACAACTGAGTATATAGTGTGTGACAAAGTTCCAAGCCAGTATTGGTGGGTCCCGCGCTTTTGGGCGGATTCAGTGGCCTCAGAAACTCGATAAGACCCCAGTGTGACCTCTCTTTCTCAGTGTAGTGGTAAGAGTCACAGCCTATTGCGTTACTTTCATCACAGGCCAATATGGGAGATGGGAAGGTGCGATTACACCACAGACTCTGTTGCTCTGTAGAGCTCAGTGGGCGCAGTTCAGCCTCCCGCCTGGACTGAGTCCTGCTTCCCCTCTCAAGGGGATCTCTATAGAGTATGGGGGGAGGGAGGAACCCAGGTCTGCCCTCTACTCTGGGTTCCAGCCCAGGGACCCTAATGGTTGCAGCTGTTGGCAGCTTTCCCTTCACCACTGACGCTGCTTTGATGCCCTGGGCCACTTCCCCGTGGTCCCCTTTTCCCAGCTTCACCCTTACCTCAAGATTCAGCAATGCTTCTTCTCCTCCAACTCCTTTCACCTGGGCTCTCGAGAGAGAGCTGGAAAGGAGAGCTTTTAAGCAGTATGAATAGGACCTTAACTGGTTCCAGCTGTCTCCATTAGCCTAACGACTAACTGGTTAATTGGCGTCAGGTGTCTTGATTAGCCTGGAGTAGCCTTTGTTTGGCTATCCAAGGAACAGGGACCTGCTCATTCTGAGGCTGATATACCTGCCTTCCACTACTCTCTTCCATCCTTCTGGTCCAAGTCCGTCACAAGAGACATTATAAAGACCACTAGCTGGACCTGGTCTAATTGTTATTTAAACTGTATATTATTAAGCAGAGTGAGTTCATGCATACATGTGTATTACTAAATCTCTCTCATTGGAATATGGCTTAATTTGGTTATTGTGTAAAAGCAAATGTATCATTACTGTATGCTTCTTTATTAATTAGTATAATAGTTTCTTATCAGGAATGTGCACATGACCCAGTAGCCAGGCAAGAGATCATCCCACGATCTGGAATCTTTCAAAATAGGAGACTCCAAAGTCTGGATGGAATTATTGGTTACATTTCAGGATTATTAAAAGCTGGAATGCCTATTTGGAACAGGGGTAATACGAAAAAATATGAACTATTGTGAACATCAGGCAGCAGAAACAGATTCAGAACCCATAGTTCATGGGAATAAGGGCCTGGCTACTGAAAAACAAGACCATTGCAAAGCTGTTTAATCAAACACAAATGGAGATTACATACCTGTATCTGGAGGTTCCTTG
This sequence comes from Chelonia mydas, assembly GCF_015237465.2. NCBI lineage: Eukaryota > Metazoa > Chordata > Testudines > Cheloniidae > Chelonia > Chelonia mydas. The sequence goes on along the minus strand of NC_051245.2, from coordinate 227,731 downwards.
AGATGCATGGTCCCTCTCTGTATTCCACACATGGGATATGCATGTGCACCATAGGCCTGGGTTCAGAATTTTTTTTTTAGCAAGCCATGTCTGTGGGTCCACACAGGTGCCATAGCTCTCCTTGGGCTCTGAACCAATGATATAAGGGACACTGTGGACAGACACCTCTCCAATTCCTCCTCTTGCCACAAATCCAGATAATCCTCAGCAGAGGGGCTGGAGTGTGAGCAGAGGAATACAGATAGGGACCACACATCTTGAAGCACATGCAGTTACAGATAAGTAACCTCCATTTTTTATTTGAGTGGTGGTCCCTACGTGTATTCCACATGTAAGAGATTAACAAACAATAGTCAAACAGGAAGTGGATGCGAGGACACAAAAGTGGTTGCTGACTGAAATACTACTCTCCCCACAGCTGGATCTGCAGCAGAAGACTGGACCAAAGCATGATGCTTAGTGCAAGGATCTCCAGGTGGCTGCCCTACATACCTCTAGTACAGGCATGTCTCTCAGATATGTGGCAGAGATTGCTTGTGCTCTGGTGGAACGAGCCCTCATCCCTCCAGGGAAGGGGTGGGAAATGTGAGCTAGCTGGTAGCAAAGGATAATACAACCAGAGATCCATTTTGAAAGTCTCTGCTCAGATATAGTTTGACCTCTTGATCTCTCTTCTATGGAAACAAATAATTTAGGTGTCTTGCTAATAACTTTTGTTCTTTGTAGATTAAAGGTCAGTGCCCTTCAGATGTCCAGAGAATGCAGCCACTTCTCTTCATCCAAGGCATGTGACTTAGGAAAAAATACTGATACTTTAGAATCATAGAATATCAGGGTTGGAAGGGACCTCAGGAGGTCATCTAGTCCAACCCCCTGCTCAAAGCAGAACCAATCCCCAATCAAATCATCCCAGCCAGGGCTTTGTCAAGCCTGACCTTAAAAACTTCCAAGGAAGGAGATTCTACCACCTCCCTAGGTAACGCATTCCTGTGTTTCACCACCCTCCTAGTGAAAAAGTTTTTCCTAATATCCAACCTAAACCTCCCCCACTGCAACTTGAGACCATTACTCCTTGTCCTGTCCTCTTCTACCACTGAGAATAGTCTAGAACCATCCTCTCTGGAACCACCTCTCAGGTAGTTGAAAGCAGCTACCAAATCCCCCCTCATTCTTCTCTTCCGTAGACTAAACATTCCCAGTTCCCTCAGCCTCTCCTCATAAGTCATGTGTTCCAGACCCCTAATCATTTTTGTTGCCCTTTGCTGGACTCTCTCCAATTTATCCACATCCTTCTTGTAGTGTGGGGCCCAAAACTGGACACAGTACTCCAGATGAGGCCTCACCAATGTCGAATAGAGGGGAACGATCACGTCCCTTGATCTGCTCACTATGCCCCTACTTATACATCCCAAAATGCCATTGGCCTTCTTGGCAACAAGGGCACACTGCTGACTCATATCCAGCTTCTCGTCCACTGTAACCCCTAGGTCCTTTTCCGCAGAACTGCTGCCTAGCCATTCGGTCCCTAGTCTGTAGCGGTGCATTGGGTTCTTCCGTCCTAAGTGCAGGACCCTGCACTTATCCTTATTGAACCTCATCAGGTTTCTTTTGGCCCAATCCTCCAATTTGTCTAGGTCCCTCTGTATCCTATCCCTGCCCTCCAGCGTATCTACCACTCCTCCCAGTTTAGTATCATCCGCAAATTTGCTGAGAGTGCAATCCACACCATCCTCCAGATCATTTCTGAAGATATTGAACAAAACCGGCCCAGGACCGACCCCTGGGGCACTCCACTTGACACCGGCTGCCAACTAGACATGGAGCCATTGATCACTACCCGTTGAGCCCGACAATCTAGCCAACTTTCTACCCACCTTATAGTGCATTCATCCAGCCCATACTTCTTTAACTTGCTGACAAGAATACTGTGGGAGACCGTGTATTATGAATGGGATGAATTTTGGGTGGGGGCATAGCAAGACCTTTTCTTCTTGTATATGGCAGGTCCACCATGAGTGCTCTCAACTCACCGACTCTTCTGGCTGATGTTATGGCAATTAGAAAGGCCACTTTCATAGACAATGGGCCATAGAGCATACGGCTAGAGGACCAAAGGGAAGATTGGTGAGAGGCAAAAAACAAAATTGAGGTCCCACTGGACTGTGAACTTCATCAATGGTGGAAAGGATCTAAGAACTATTTACTGTTAAGGAAAGTTAGCATATGTGACTCCATTTTCGTTTGGGGCCCACCATTGTCTAAAAGCAAGCACATCATGCACCAGGAGGAGTGTTCCTTCTGTACTGCATTCCTGTGAACCTCCCCCCCCCCCCCGCCTCCGGCCTGTCTCAACTCCCCAGTTTCCGTTCTTTGTCTGTTCCTAACTCCCTGCCTCCTGGCCTTTTTCCTGTGGGCCTCCCATCCTGACAAGAAAAGTTACTGATGCATTGCTTCAAGGCCATGGAGGGGAGATGGGATAACAGTTTAGCACGGGGAATGAACCTAGCAGGGATAGGTGGGAGATAAGAAAAAGGTTTGTCTATTGGCTAAGATTTCCGATGCACGAGGGCAACATGCTTTGCTAAAAGGTATATAATCTCTGTATAACCTGCATTCGGGGTCCCCTCCTGACTAGCAGGGGGGCACCACGCTCGAGTGTAATAAACTTAGTGTCTCTGGAAACTCTGCAGTTGTGAACTTTATTCGTGTGCCTAAGCCTAGACTCAAACTGTGCATGACCTATCAGGTATAATTCGTAGCAGTTCTTGTGCGTGACCTATCAGGTGTAATTCGTAACATTACAATATATTTACAGAAATGACACAGTAGGAGAAGGAGCCGAGGACACCAAAGATTTCTATCGTAGACCATGTGGTGGTAAGAAGGAACAGGAGAGGCATTGGTCTGCACTGTCCCTTATACCCTTGGTTCAGAGCACGAGGACAGCCACGACACACATGCAGATTAATGGACACTGCTTTCTAAAAAATCCTCAACTCAAGTGCATAATGTGTGCACATATCCCACAGGTGGAATTTACATAGGGACCATCACCAGAAGAAGTAAAAATTAATGAACTAATTGCAGTAAATAATGTGAAGGCAAAAGAAAACTGGGTTCACAGAAATTATTTGTACTGCTTATCGAAGTTATGTGTTAACTACCATAACTCATTAGGCAACATTAAAAAAAGGAAATTGCCTGACCTTATTAGCAATAAAAAGCTAAATGGTATTGTCCTCAGTGTATAACAAAAATAGTGGTAAACTGGCAATGTGTTAAATTGTGCAGATAGTTCCCCTTTAGTACCATTTGTAATCCATTATGAGGAGAGATTAAAGAGATTGGGACTTTTCAGCCTGGAAAAGAGACTACTTCGGGGGGAACATGACAGAGATCTATAAAATCATAAATGGTGTGGAGAAAGTAAAGTATTATTTACTCCTTTACATAACCCAAGAACCAGGGGTCACCCAATGAAATGAATAGGCAGCAGGTTTAAAATAAAACAAAAGTAAGTACTTCTTTACACAACGCACAGTCAACCTGTGGAACTTGTTGCCAGGGGAAGTTTTGAAGGCCAAAACTACAAGCAGGGTTCAAAAAAGAATTAGCTAAATTCATGGAGGATCTGTCCATCGGTGGCTATTAGCCAAGATGGTCAGGGGATGCAATCCCATGCTCTGTGTGTCCCTAGGCCTCTGACTGTCAGATGTTGGGAGTGACAGGGGATGGATCACTCAATGATTGCCTGTTCTGTGCATTCCCTCTGAAGCACCTGGCATTGGCCACTGCTGGAAGACAGGATACTGGGCTAGATGGACCATTGGTCTGACTCAGTCTGGCTGTTCTCAGGTAATCTGGGGTCAGTGACCACAACATTCTAATCAAGGGCACATGTTATTCAAAAACAATCTTTCTCAGATTCCATGTATACCAATACTGGTTCCTGATACAGCAATATTTAATAAATAAACTACTGTCCATTCAGGGAGATTATCTGAAAGACAGCATGTACAAGAAACAACAGGATCTACCTCAACTACTGGTGCATCACACAGCAAAACAAACCTGAAGAGCACTGCACACTGCTTTTTGTGCCAGGAACATTTTTAACATTGCAAAATCAGGTGTGTGGCCACGATTGCTCAAGCCAGTACAATGGGACACAGAAGCTAGCCACTCCTGCCTCGTGAAGCCTTCCAGATGGTCACAACAAGCAGAAAGGGTGACCTATAATATGGATGGACAGTAGTGTGTAGTAAGTAATTAAACTGAATTTATATATGGAGGCCTCAATTATAATGTCACTACTCCAAATTTCTGGTTTATTTCTTATGTACATAGCACTGTGGTACACACTATGATACTGTCTATCCCAGTTTTTCAAAATGAATTTATTATCCAAAGTGATCCCCAATACCAAGATGAAGTATAAACTTACCAACCAGTTTTTTAAACATGTAAATTAATCCACTCAGTTTAAATTAAAATCATTATTAGACAGAAAACACGCACATTATTCATATTAGCCATGACATGCACAAGGCAGATCAAACCTTGAATGACCTTATCCATGATGGGAATCTTGAAATACTGATTTCCCACACCTGGATGGCCGATATCTTTACTATAATTCTGGTCTCTTATGCTAAGTGTCCTCTAACACCTTGCATTGGTAAGTAAGCAAGCTTTGGCTTAAATAGTTATGAAAGTTGTCAGGATCAGGACATATGATTATTTTACCATAGCAAGAGGTAGTTACACTGACAAACCAGTACCTGGAATATGAGTATCCAAAACAAAGAGAAGGGAAGGAACAGAGCAACAAGATAAGAAACTGGGTTGAACTGATGGCGTGGATTTTAGTGACATGTAAAGAGATGTGTAACATGTAAAATCATCCTATAAATGCTATCAGCTGAAACGTATAACTCTGGGAGTGCACCATCTGTGTAAGGTGAACGTAACAACACTGCATGAGATGGCTTCCAGAGACCAGTATCATATTGACTCTTTTTTCCCCCATAGTATATTCTTATTGGTTTTAGCAGTAACCCTGACCGATAATGGTTCTTTGGTCTTCTGAATATATTTCATAATGAGTCAAAGTGAGTTAAAGCAACTGACTATAAAATTTATCAACTACCACTAGGTCAAGTAGCAGGAGCTGGTGATTGTTACTGATGGCTTGGGATGATGGCTGTAGCACCTTGGAGCCTTAGTCATGGACCAGGACCTCAATGTACTAGGCGCTGTACAAGGACAAAAAAAAACCAGAAGGCCCCTGGAACAAGGCGCTTACGTTCTAAGTATCAGACAAGAGACTATAGATGGATAGAGAGACTGACGGGAGTACAAGGAAACAATGAAACATTACTGGTCAACATGACAGGCCAGAGGACCACTGAGATCACAGCCTAATCACGGTCACGTTTTTTTAGGCATCACGGCAAAGGAGAGTTTTGAGAAGGGATCTGAAGGCGAATAATGAGGTAGCTTTGAGGGTTTTTATAGGAAGAGCCTCCCAATCTTGAGAGGCAACATGGGAGAAAGCATAAAGGTGCTCGTTTGAATATTTAACAGGTGGGCAGTGGAGGCTGGCATCATGCACCCATGTGTCAACAACTTGATAGCGAATGAGAGGACAGGGAGGATGAGGATTGACCAGGAGGGCCCTGACAGCGAACACAAGCAGCGACAGAGAAGGGTGCACCAGTGAAGGGAACCACAGAGAGGGAAGCCAGAGTCAAAGCAACAGGCTAGGACAGCAGGATAATGTCGCACTACAGTTGCCTTGGCACTGAAAGGAGGCTGTGAATATTACCTCTGCCCTGGTTACCAATCATTAACCATTTCCTTGTCCCTAAGCAGACTCCTGGACAGCACTTTGCCCACACCCAGGACTCAGAGAAATGGCTGAAGACCATAGGAACACAGATGTCATGGTCATAGGCGCCGACTTCTACTGGCACCGGCGGGTGCTCGACCCCTCCTCTGCCCCCGGCCCAACCCCAACTCCACCCCTGCCCTGCCCCCTCCTGCCCCCATTCCAACCCCTTCCCCAAATCCCTGCCCTGGCCCCGCCTCCTCTCCTGAGCGTGCCATGTTCCCGCTCCTCCCCCCTCCCTCCCGGAGCTTGCTACAGCTGTTTGGCGGCGGCAAGCACTAGGAGGTAGGCGGAGGAGCGGGGACGCGGCGTGCTCAGGGGAGGAGGTGGAGGAGGAGGTGGGGCGGGGCGGGGATCTTGGCTGCCGGTGGGTGCAGAGCATCCACTAATTTTTCCTCATGGGTGCTGCAGCCCTGGAGCACCTACGGAGTCGGCGCCTATGGTCATGGCCTCCTCCTAACATCAGAGAAGCTGTTCCAAAAAGTCTCATTACATTCAATGTGTTAAATGACAGAAAATGTAAATAGTGCAGCACTTGCTCCTCTGTGCCATGAGTCAGGGGACACCATTGTGCAGCCTGAAGACGTAGTGTTACTGCTCCATGGAGACCAAGGCATGGGGGACAGGAACAGGTCCCTCATTTTCTCTGTTCTGGGCTAGAACCCAGCACAGAGATGGGGGAGTAGCCCAAGTGAGGGCTTTGGCTTAGGGGAGGCAACAGCCCCTTCCTGTTTCTGTGAGGGTCTCAGTTCTGGTTTTGATGCTAGAAAGGCAAAAGGAACAAATCAATTTAATTCCCTATCCCCAGCGCCAGACATCCATGGCCTGCCAGAACAGCGGGTCCAAACCCCCACAGTGACCTTGCCAAAGCACAGAGAAAACTCAAAATGGGAGATTGAAAATCAGCACTCTAATTGTGAGCTAAAGGAATACTGTGAGACAGCCTGAGTGATCAGATTTGTTAACCAAAATGTAGTAGGAAGAGAGCCCGAGACATAAGCCCTTGTATTAGAGGCTTGGTATGAGGGAGGACCTGCTCATAGAATGTGGCAAAACAGGGCTGATATTGCAGAAATACACATTCCTAAGAAGTGCTAAGCACAGAGTACTTACACAAACACATCCTGATATTAAGTGGTACCAGAACATCCTGATAATCAAGGATGGTACAAAAACGTTCCTCAAGGATAACAGGAACAAACTAACCCCTCCTACAAAAATAAGGTCAGGATGAAAGTATGTAATAGGAAAAGGAGGATTTGTGGCACCTTAGAGACTAACAAATTTATTTGAGCATAAGCTTTCGTGAGCTACAAGCTTGTAGGTCACGAAGCTTATGCTCAAATAAATTTTTTAGTCTCTAAGGTGCCACAAATACTCTTTTTCTTTTTACGAATACAGACTAACACGGCTGCTACTCTGAAACCTGTCAGTACGTAATAGAGATGTTTTGATTGGACCAACATGTACAAGGTGATGGGTGATAACTAGCCACATCAGGGGGCAGTAACCATGTCAGAGGCAGTACTAACTTGTTTGTATCGGGGTATAAAGATGTATCTCAGAGGGAGTATCTTTGACCAGCTGAGGGGGGAATGGAAAGTCCCGCCATTCACTGAACTGCGTCCCTTATCACGGGCATACACATATTAGTATCTCGTAGAGTCTGCCAGGTGCTATTACCATGCTTTGTTGACAATAAACATGGCCAGGTGTCTTCGCACCCTAACGGATCTTGTGGTCATTGGGCGGTTTGCTCGAGGTCTGCTGTGCCAGCTGTCTGCACAGAGCTAGGACAGCACACAGGGAGAAGACATACACAGCCAAATATCTAAACACATGAAGCACAGGGCATTCATTCTCCAGCTGTATCAGAAAAATCACCACCAAGATTTCCATACAGATTTGCACAAGGACCCCAGCTCTTGGTCATGCCATCACCTCCTTCTGCCAGAATCAGAGACTGGCCTGTACAGCAGCTCCCCAGTGGCAGAGCATGACAAAAAGCTGCAGAAAGTTCTTCTCTCCCAGTGTCTTGTCCATGCCCTGTGCATGTGGAAGAGGCTGCCTTCTCCCCAGGTGCTTCTCCCAGGTGATGCAGGGCCCTGCAGCACCAGAGGAGGGCAGGGCCTGAGCCAGGTTTGTCTGTAAGAGAGGCAAGGAAACAAGTCTCAGGGGAGAATGTAAAGGGAAGGTGGGGAAGGCAGGGAGGGCTCTGCGATTCTCACACTGTGAGCTAGCAAAGGTCTGTGAAGTACCCAGAATGCGGATTGCATGGTAGTTTTGTTTCAAGTACATCTGACTGCAGGTGCAATACACAAAGCACAGCAACAAACAACAGAACTGAAATCTTCACAAGAACTCCTGAAGAGCCTCTCAGTTGCCAACAGATCTCCACCGCCCAATACACACACAGAAAAGCCAAGAAGAGTGGGTGGGTCTTATACCATGGACTGAACATCACCAAATCCAGACTCAAGATTTGGGGACAGGGAGAATGTTCCAAAGTCCAGGAGCTCCTCCCCACCTCCTCCTGTTTAGCTTCAGAATTGTGCATGGTCTCAGCTGCTGCAGTGTCCATGGGGAGAGAGGTGCCTCTTGAGACCTAAACCATGAAAAACCTGCAACTGGAGGGCAACTGGGACCAGTGCAGGCCCTGGAGCACAGGCAGAAATGTGCTCTGTAGGGAACACTGTTTAAGTAGCTGCAGTTCCTGGAGGACTGAACGTGCAGCCCCATGTAGAGCCCACTGCAATGATCCAACCTTGACATCACAAATACCTGGACAGATCTCTGTATCCCAAAGGAATCAGATGCAATCTCTTTGGCAAGTGCTCAACTGCTGCCGTCAACTAAAAATCTAGAGCAACTGGGGATCCAAAAAGACCCCAGGTTACAAGCCTGGGCAGTGATGGAGGGATCCTGTTCATCTGGGAGCCAACATACTCTCTACCACTCCTTCTGGCTGCCTTCCTTGTAATCTCAGTCTCTCCTGTGCTGAGTTGCAGACAGCTGCTCTGGTCGATAACCTAGTTTCCTGGAGACACTGAGTAAATCACTCCCCTACATCGGAGGCTGGGAGAGATGGAAATACAGAGCTGGGAGTCCTCAGCCTGAGGTCGCTGCAACATGCACTTCCTCACCTCTCCCTGATGATCCCATACACATATTGAACAATAGCGGTGTCGGACCGAAGAAACCCCTGTATTCACATCCTAAACACTATTGTAATATCATCTGTCAAACGTATGCTTCATAAAGTACTATTTGAAAACTCATAATTTGCTGGCCAGTATTGTCCTGGTAAAATATGTGTGGAAACACTGTCTATGAAGTTATAAGATTCCCCTGTATGGTGTTATTAACACATGTTCCAAACCTCACAGCCCTGCCTAAACAGAAGTTGGCTTTGCTTAATATGCATTTAAACTGTAAGCAGAGTCATCAAGCAGGAAGGGAAGACAAAGGAAGTTCAAACAGGTGAAAAAAACAGCAAGGAACATCCTTCCATGTAGACTCTTTGGCTCCTGGTTCTCAGCTGGAAATGTTTTTAAAGAGGGGGACTGGAACCATAAAAAGGAGGGACAAACACCCCAAGGCAACCTTCTCTCTCCCTGTCCATCACATTCACTGTACCTGAAGGGTTAAAGGACGCAGCCATTGGACTGGGGGAGGGGTCCAGACCGGCAGAGTTTGGTTAGGAAGACTATTGAAAGCACGTGGTGAGAGAACTTTGCTGGGAATCTAATGTAGGCACTGTTAAGTTAGGCGACAGTAAGCATTTTATATTTATTTTTCTTGCAACCACTTCTGATTTTTATGCCTTATTACTTGCACTCACTTAAAATCTCTCTTTGTAGTAAATAAACTTGTTCTATTGTTTTATCTAATCTAGTGTGTTCAAGTTGAAGTGTCTGGGTAACCCCATTTGGGATAGCAAGTTGTGTGCATGTTATTCCCTTAAAGGAATAACAGACTGAATATATTCATACTGTCCAGGACAGGGCTGGGCAAGACAGAACGTGTGTGTCTGGGGGGAAATCTGGGGCTGGGAGTGTATTGGAATCACCCTGCGGTGACTTTAAGGCTGGTAAGAGCCAAGGTGGGTCTGGCTGGCTGGAGCACACATAGATGTGGCTGAGAGTGATTTACATGCTGGAGGCTGTGAGCAGTCCATGCTGGAGGTTACAGCAGCAAAGTACTGTAAGGGGCACCCCAGGTTACAGGGCAGAGGTGACACAGCTATTCACTGGTCTGGATTGTACTCTGGTATGTCACAGGGTGACAAGATAGGACCCCTGCCCAACACTAATCACCACAATCTCTCAAAAGAAGGGAGCAGAGCCACTTGAACACCCTGACAACTCTTGCTAGGAGCTTCAGACAGATCAGCAAAGCCTTGTGGCCAGTGGTGTCACAGGCAGCAGATAGAATCAGATCGGACACCTGACGCTCATCCATCACCAGCTCGACGCTGACCTGATGGGAGTCAGAGACCTGAACAATCCAGATATTACTGGAGATGCTTTACCACAACCTCCTCAACAATCTTGCCCCAACAGGGGAGATTTGGGACATGGTTGGGCAGACTGTCTATGCCAAGGGATGGTTTCTACAGCAGGGTCTAACTTGCTGAGAGAAGCCAGCTCCTTGCCTTCTCTTAGGAGATGACTGTCAATGATTCACAACAGTGACATCAACACCTCTCCACTGGTTCTCACCAGCCAGGTGGGACATGGCTCTCACCCACTGCCTGTACATCCATTAGATATGCATTAGTCAAACAAAGTTATTGGGCCCAATACAGGAGTAGCTGCTTAAAATTCTCTGACCTCTTCTGTACAGGAGGCCAGCCTAGATGATCTAACAGTCCCTTCTGTCCTTACGATCTATGAATCCCCCAGCACTGCAGCTACCATCATAGGCTGACACTCAAGCAGAGAAGCCTGTCCCCACCACCCGTCAAGAACCAGCTGTGCCCCGTGGAGGCAGCGAACACTGGCCTGAGCTGCTGCTAATTCAGTCTTTATCCTCTGAGTCTCCAGCTCCCAGAAGTCTCAGGAACCCTGGATTTCAGCTCCACACACTTGCATTCGTTATAGGAGCCAGTGGCCACTCACTGTCCTTGTTCAAAGGCTTTGCCTCCAGAACCCTGCCTTTTCTCCAGCACTGATTTTTCCCTCTATGCCTCCCTCCAATCCTGCCACTCTGCTGCAGCTCTTGACCCCTGGAACAGCCTTCCTGTCTGGCCATCCTGTATCAGAGGTCACCGCCTCCCCAGTGCCCTCTCTCATCCATCCCACATACTACAGCTACAATACCCTCCCTCTCCTGCTGCTTAGACTATGTCAGCCTTGCTCAAACCCCATCATTGGCTGCTCTTTCCTCCTACATCAAGTCCCAGCTCTTCCACCTCACCTGCACAGCTCTGCCCCCTGCTTTTCTCTCTCCTCACTACCCCAGCTGCACCTCCAGTGCTACCTGCTCAGTGTCTCCCCACGGGCACTACCTGCTCCTGGGTCCCCCCTCAGACCCACAAGCTGTATAAGCAGCTGAATAAAGCAGAGCACAGATTAACTTGCCGTAACCCTCATTCTCTCCTGCTCCCCATGCCCAGCTGTTGTCATATGTTGTGGCCTTTAACAGACGGAGCTCACCAGGGCAGGACATAGTTATTGCCTTTGAAGCACTCTGCTCACCCCAGTGCCACTGAAATAACAAAAGCCTAAGCTGAAAATGCAGCTTTCCCCCCCTTCCCTGATCTCCCTGTGGTGCAGGCCCCCAGAAGCCTCCCTAGCTTCTGCTGGCAGCTGCTCTCCCGTTTTACCCTCCACTCCAAAATCTGTACACGTGCTGGCCCAGGGAGACTCTCCAAGCAGCCACAGGTGCAATGAGATGAAATGGCTCCTCTGTTCCTCTGACTTCCCTAGGGAAGCTGCATCTACCACCTGTCCTGCTGCAGGGGCCCCGCTCTTACCATGTCACTCTTGCTGTGGGCCCCGCTGCCTTCAGTGCTGGGGCTTCAGTTGCAGCTCAGCATAGGAGCCATTCGAGGGGTGGGAAGAAAACTGCAGGGCAAAGCAGAGGCACAATGTCAGCCCCCCTCATCACACACACACACAACCCCCTCTGCCATCCCACACTGGGGACCTCCCCACCAAAGCCCTGCAGGGCCCTGTGCTGTTCATGCCCAGGGGCGCTCACGCCATCTGCTCTCCAGGAGTGAGGAAGCCTGAAACCTTGTAGTTCCCAGTGAATACATCCTTGATCCAGAGACCACATAACCACAGGGCATGGAAAATGAGAAGCCTGGAAAACCTGCAACAGGGAGGAGAACACTGCCTTCTACTTGTAGGGAGCCCTCTTCCCCACTTGGTCCCCAGGCAAAGAGCTTCTAACTCACCTACAGACACTCTGGACAGACAGGGTTTGCTTCGGTGGCCAACAGATACAGGGTGGATGGACAGAACCCGCCAGCCTTCTTACCTGCTGGATTTCCCACATTGCCAACCGTATGGAGGGGTAGAGGCGAGGAATGGCCCGTCTGGCCACCCCAGCCTCACATGGGCTTCGCTCCGCCCCCTCCTCATCTGGGCTCAGCTGCTGCTCTTGGCATTTCTTTGATTTCCTGAAACGCATGTGCTTGAGAACAGCAGTTGCTCCTGCATGCTGGATGTGGCTGACAACAGGTGCCCCATTAAGACCAGCCTGTTCCCTTTGAGGCTGTTTCTCCCCATCTGCTGGCCATGGGGCCAGGGTGTGGAATTTCAGCTCCTCATAATCAGAGTCCCCATCACCTCTCTGAAGGAAAAAGGGCAGAATTCAGAAGAGACAGAGATCCACAGCTAGCTGCAGGAGTCTCCAAGTCAGCAGCCAGAAGTAAAATGCCCAGATGCAGGAGTCCCCAGGACACCTCCAGGAGTGCCCAGCTATTGGAGTGTCCCTGCCTCCAGAACATCAATGAGGGGCTTGGGATGCAATGCAGCTGTGAGAGGCACTCCCCAGGATGGTAACTGGGGGGGCAGGGACATAATGCCTGGCTCGTAGAGCTGCCCTGGGATGACCAGGGATGCAATGGGAGCATTCCTCTCCCCCACCAAAATAGTAACCTGTGTTGCTGGTTCTCAACCTATTTACCATTGTGGGCTGCATATGCAGCTTTCTGTGTATTGTGTGGGCCGCAGCCACACAATATATCTACTACCCATATGGCCTTGAGGATGTCACATGGGCCGCAGCTATATGCTGACTGGGCCGTGGATCGAGAACCACTGGCCTATCTGCTAGAGCTTCCGAGTGAATAAAGATAGGAGGGGTCTGGGCTGCCTGACCAGTTGGTAAAGTACTGGACATTTCCTATGGGAACACAAAGCAATACAACCGTCGGGACAATTCCATTAGCTCAGAGGGAATAGTCTGAGCCCCCCCACCCACCCTTTGCCCATAAGGCACAACTGGAGTCCCCAACACCCACCTGCTCACAGGGCACAGTCAATGTCTCCATGAAGGGCTGGATTCCCACAGTTCGATGGTATTGGACCAGCGCGGTGAGTGAGGTGTGAGCTCGGTCCTCCCCCAGGATCACATAGCGTGCATTGGGCTGCATCTCAATCATGTAATGCCTGCAGCGGCTCTCACCCCTACAGAACCAGACAGACTCACTGCTCTGGGCCCCAGAGCCTCTCCAGGCCTTTCTTAGCAGCAGCATCTGCATTAGAGATGTGCCTAGAAGCCCCAGCTGAGATCAAGGCCCTACAGCTCTGGGTGCTGCTTAGACACTAGAGAGAGATGGTCCCTGCCCTGGATTTATACTAAATAAACCAGTGCTGGGAGGGGAAACAGTGGCACAGAGAAGGGAAGTGACTTCCGCAAGGTCACACCAGGGAGGTGACAGAGCCAGGAACAGAATACGGGTCTCCCAACTCACAGTCCACAGCTCTGAAACCTTGTAGCACTTCCAGCATGAGATATGGTAACACAACATTTTGTTTAAAAAAACAGAATGGTACAAAATCAACAGGGCACACAAAATGTATTAAAAACTGGCTAACTGACAGGTCTCAGACCGTACCTGTAAGCTAGGGAAATCTGAGACTTGGAAGAAGAAAGAGGTGTAGAAAGGAAAGCCAAGGTAAGAGAGAAAGTCATGTGGTATTCGGTCAGTTTTCTTTTGGAAGAAATTGGCAAGAACCTGAACAGAGAGAGAAGCAGAGGCACAAGTATGGGAGGGTTTGAGGAATGAGTTAAAAGTGGTGGAAAGATGGCTGGAATTTTGGGCATGGGACTCAATTAAATTGGAAATGTAGAATTGTTTAGCTAGGAAGATGGCAGAACTGAAAGAGGAAAGAATGAATTTGTAATTGATGAAGTCAGCCTGGGCATGGGATTTCCACCAAAGATGCTTCGCTGCATGAGAACAGGAACAAAGGGAGCAGATGGGACTATGTTATAATCATCTAGTCTGACCTCTTGTATAACACAGGCCCAAGAGCCTCACCCAGTGATTCATCTATCCAGCAAAGAGCTTCTGGGTGAGCGACAGCACAATCTTTTAAAAAGAGAGAGTCTTAATTTAAAAAAAGAAAAGGAGTATTTGTGGCACCTTAGAGACTAACCAATTTATTCGAGCATAAGCTTTCGTGAGCTACAGCTCACTTCATCCGATGAAGTGAGCTGTAGCTCACAAAAGCTTATGCTCAAATAAATTGGTTAGTCTCTAAGGTGCCACAAGTACTCCTTTTCTTTTTGCGAATACAGACTAGCACGGCTGTTACTCTGAAACCTCTTAATTTAAAGACTTCAACTGATGGAGGATCTGCCACATCCTTAGGTAAGTTGTTACAATAGTTAATCATCTTCACTGGTAAACAACTGCACCTTATTTCCAGTCTGAATCTAGCTTCCAGGCATTGGATCATGTTATCCCTTTGTCTGCTAGATAGAAAAACCCACTGTGCCGCTGGCAGACCCGATGCCAGCTCATGCCAAGGCCCCTAGGCCTCACTGAACTCTGACAAAAGCATAGCTGGAAACCGGTCTGGCTCACCTATGTGTTAGCATTGTTAAAACAGATGTTAAGTTGCTAAAAATATGTTTAGTGCTTAGACTTGATGAAATACTTGTAGGATGCTGCATGTATTGATCTCACTTATAACATCTTTAGCCCATGGTATGAAGCTATACTAACTGTTTGCATTGTAAACCTCTGTAATTATGTGACTCACCAAACAGAAAAGAAGCATTAATTAGTGTAAACTGTTGGTCCTACACACAAGAAGGCCCACTGAAACCAAATGAGCCATTGTAAAACATCAAAGGACAAAGACTCTGTTGGTTGCTCTGCCCCCCCACCCCCCACACCCACGAAGAGGGGACCTGCATCATCTCATCCCATTAGCTTGAACTCTGGGGGAAGGAATAAAAATGCCTGTGAAGAAGGAACTGCATCACTGTGCTGCTTGGCATTTGGAGAGAGCAATATTTGTAAGCGTAAGCAAGGGATCTGCCAGCTGCTTCGCTTGGGTTAGCCATAACGGACATATAGAGCTTGTGTATTACAGGTGTCTCTATTACTTTTTGAAATGTAGCACTGTCACTCATTTGTATGTGTATGTTTACCTGCTTTAACCTTGTAAATAATTCTCATTTCTTTTTCCTAGTTAATGAATCTTTAGTTAATTACAAACTTGGCTACAAGTGTTGTCTTTGGTAACAGATCTGAGATACAACTGACCTGGCGTAAGTGACTGGTCCTTTGGGACTGCGAGCAACTTGAATATTGTCGAGAGTTTTGGTGTAAGGGACCATCTATCATTAAGTCCAGCTTGCTGGGTGGCAAGAGACTGGAGTGCCCAAGGGGACTGCCTGTAACTCCATGTTACGGCTGTTTAGTGCTTTAGGAGTTCAAACTTGTTACTTGGTTGGTAACATTGGCACTTACACTCCTGAGCTATTCTAGATGGCTTGACACCCTCTATTATCAGGATCTCTTCTCCATTTAGGTAATTGTAGACTGTGATCAAGTCACCTCATAGCCTTCTCTTGGTTAAGCTAAATAGATTGTGCTGCATTAGTCTCTCAGTGAGGGCAGGTTTTCCAGACCTTGAATCATTCTTGTAGCTCTTTTCAGTGCCCCTTCCAATTTGTCAACTTCCTTTTTGAAGTCAGTACATCAGAACTTGACACAGTATCCAGTATCAGTCCCAGCAATGCTGTCTACAGAGGTAAAATCACCTCCCAACTCCTACTCACTACTCCCCTATTTATACACCCAAGAATGGCATTAGCCCTTTGGGCCACAGCATCATACTGGTAGCTCACGTTGCTTGTTCACTATGATCCCTAGATCCTTCAGTGTCAGTGCTTTCCAGAGTACAATCTGTAGGTATGGTCCTTGGATTTGGCTGCATTAGAACACATTTTGTTTGAATGGGCCAAGCTTACCAACTGATCCAAGTCACTCTGCAAGACTGTGCTGTCACTACCATTTATCACTCTGCCAATGTGTGTGTCATCCACAGTTCTATCAGTCATGGGTTAATATTTACACTGAGATCATGAATAAAAATATTGAACAGTGTCAGGCCTGAAATTGATCCCTGTGGAACCCCATTAGAAACTTCCCCCGCCCTCCATATGATGATGATTTTGCACTGACAACTACTTTTTGAGACCTGTCAGTTAGCTGTTCTTAATTCATTTTGTGTATGCTTTATTGATATTGTATGGTATAATCATGCTGTACAAAGTTAAACCCTTACAAAAGTCTAAGTATATTACATCTACAGAAAGAAAAGGAGGACTTGTGGAACCTTAGAGACTAACAAATTTATTTGAGCATAAGCTTTCGTCAGCTACAGCTCACTTCATTGGATGCATTCATCGGACCATGATGAAGTTTGACCGTGTGCTTGATTGATTGTTTGAAAAACGTGAATTGGGAGTGCTTTGTTCCAGGTGAGCCTTGAGTGGGCCTGACTGCTATAAAAAGCCAGTCAGCTGTGAACCAGCTGAGCGCGAACAGCAGAGAGGCTAACAGAGGGAGTTTGCCTGGGAGTTCGCCTGGGGAGAGCCCACTGAGGTTTACATCCTGCCAGCTTCTCTGAGTAGTTACTACAACTCCTGAGGAAGCCTGTAGAAGGAAGGTAATATGGATGGGAAGCGTTCAGCTGTTGTGACCTGCACTGGATGTGCCATGTTTGTCTTTCTTCCACAGGACAGAAGCGACTTTGTCTGTACAAAGTGCAAGCTGGTCTCCATACTGGAAGAGAAGGTTCAAGGTCTGGAGAAACAAGTATCGACTCTGCGTTGCATAAGGGAAACTGAAGATTTCCTGGACAGACGTCAGGATATGCTTCTACGGACACAATGTTCTGAAGATTCAGAGCAGGCTGCACAGCAGGGACAGAAGGCCGGTGAAGAAATTTGGCAGCATGTGACCTCCAGAAGAAGAAAGGGGAGCGTCCATGTACCAGCAATGCAGATACAGGTAAGCAACCGTTTTCATGTTCTCTCCACAGGTACTAATGCGGAGAGTGGACAGGATGACACCTCTGAGGGAAGGGAACAGAAGGAGACGCCG
Organism: Chelonia mydas; assembly: GCF_015237465.2. Classification (NCBI taxonomy): domain Eukaryota; kingdom Metazoa; phylum Chordata; order Testudines; family Cheloniidae; genus Chelonia; species Chelonia mydas. The sequence continues at coordinate 210,260 of NC_051245.2, read as the reverse complement.
CCAATTGGAAAGCATGAGATGCACTGTCCTAGGGATGGGGGTTCCAGGACCACCACTCCCAAGAGAAGAAGGTGGGTGGTGGTGGTCGGGGACTCTCTCCTCAGGGGGACTGAGTCATCTATCTGCCGCCCCGACTGGGAAAACCGAGAAGTCTGCTGCTTGCCAGGAGCTAGGATTCACGATGTGACGGAGAGACTGCCGAGACTCATCAAGCCCTCGGATCGCTACCCCTTCCTGCTTCTACCTGCAGATACAGGTAAGTAACCGTTTTCATGTTCTCTCCACAGGTACCATTGCGGGGAGTGGCCCAGATGATACGTCTGGGGGAAGGGAGCAGAAGGAGACTCCGCCAGTTGAAAGGCATTAGATGCACTGTCCTAAGGTTGGGGGTTCCACGATCACCACTCCCAAGAGAAGGAGGCGGGTGGTGGTGGTCGAGGACACTCTCCTCAGGGGGACTGAGTCATCTATCTGCCGCCCTGACCGGGAAAACAGAGAAGTCTGCTGCTTGCCAGGGGCTAAGATTCGCGATGGGACGGAGAGTCTGCCGAGGCTCATCAAGCCCTCAGACCACTACCCCTTCCTGCTTTTCCACGTGGGCACCAATGATACTGCTAAGAATGACCTTGAGCGGAGCACAGGAGACTACGTGGCTCTGGGAAGGAGGATAAAGGAGTATGAGGCACAAGTGGTGTTCTCGTCCATCCTCCCCGTGGAAGGAAAAGGCCGGAGTAGGGATCATCGAATCGTGGAAGTCAATGAATGGCTACGCAGGTGGTGTCGGAGAGAAGGCTTTGGATTCTTCGACCATGGGATGGTGTTCCAAGAAGGAGGAGTACTAGGCAGAGACGGGCTCCACCTAACGAAGAGAGGGAAGAGCATCTTCGCGAGCAGGCTGGCTAACCTAGTGAGGAGGGCTTTAAACTAGGTTCACCGGGGGAAGGAGACCAAAGTCCTGAGGTAGGTGGGGAAGCGGGATACCGGGAGGAAGCACGAGCAGGAGCGTGTGAAAGGAGAGGGCTCCTGCCTCATACTGAGAATGAGGGGCGATCAGCGGGTTATCTCAAGTGCCTATATACAAATGCACAAAGCCTGGGAAACAAGCAGGGAGAACTGGAGGTCATGGCAAAGTGAGGGAATTATGATGTGATTGGAATAACAGACACTTGGTGGGATAACTCACATGACTGGAGTACTGTCATGGATGGGTATAAACTGCTCAGGAAGGACAGGGAGGCCAGAAAAGGTGGGGGAGTTGCACTGTATGTAATGGAGCAGTATGACTGCTCAGAGCTCAAGTATGAAACTGCAGAAAAACCTGAGAGCCTCTGGATTAAGTTTAAAAGCATGAGGAACAAGGGTGATGTCGTGGTGGGAGTCTGGTATAGACAACCGGACCAGGGGGATGAGGTGGACAAGGCTTTCTTCCGGCAAGTCGCAGAAGCTACTAGATTGCACGCCCTGGTTCTCATGGGCGACTTCAATCATCCTGATATCTGCTGGGAGAGCAATACATTGGTGCACAGACAATCCAGGAAGTTTTTGGAAAGTGTAGGGGACAATTTCCTGGTGCAAGTGCTGGAAGAACCAGCTAGGGGCAGAGCTCTTCTTGACCTGCTGCTCACAAACCGGGAAGAATTAGTAGGGGAAGCAAAAGTGGATGGGAACCTGGAAGGCAGTGACCATGAGATGGTTGAGTTCAGGATCCTGACACAAGGAAGAAAGGAAAGCAGCAGAATACGGACCCTGGACTTCAGAAAAGCAGACTTTGACTCCCTCAGGGAACTGATGGGCAAGATCCCCTGGGAGAATAACATGAGGGGGAAAGGAGTCCAGGAGAGCTGGCTGTATTTTAAAGAATCCTTATTGAGGTTACAGGGACAAAGCATCCCGAAGTGTAGAAAGAATAGTATATATGGCAGGCGACCAGCTTAACAGTGAAATCCTTGCTGATCTTAAACAAAAAAAAGAGGCTTACAAGAAGTGGAAGATTGGACAAATGACCAGGGATGAGTATAAAAATATTGCTCGGGCATGTAGGAATGAAATCAGGAAGGCTAACTCACACCTGGAGTTGCAGCTAACGAGAGATGTTAAGAGTAACAAGAAGGGTTTCTTCAGGTATGCTGGCAACAAGAAGAAAGCCAAGGAAAGCGTGGGCCACTTACTGAATGAGGGAGGCAACCTAGTGACAGAGGATGTGGAAAAAGCTAATGTACTCAACGTTTTTTTGCCTCTGTCTTCACGAACAAGGTCAGCTCCCACACTACTGCACTGGGCAGCACAGCATAGGGAGGAGGTGGCCAGCCCTCTGTGGAGAAAGAAGTGGTTCGGGACTATTTAGAAAAACTGGACGTGCACAAGTCAATGGGGCCGGATGCGTTGCATCCGAGAGTGCTAAAGGAATTGGCGGATGTGATTGCAGAGCCATTTGCCGTTTTCTTTGAAAACTCATGGCGATCGGGGGAAGTCCCGGAAGACTGGAAAAAGGCTAATGTAGTGCCAATCTTTAAAAATGGGAAGGAGGATGATCCTGGGAACTACAGGTCAGTCAGCCTCACCTCAGTCCTCGGAAAAATCATGGAGCAGGTCCTCAAGGAATCAATTCTGAAGCACTTAGAGGAGAGGAAAGTGATCAGGAACAGTCCGCATGGATTCACCAAGGGAAAGTCATGCCTGACTAATCTAATTGCCTTCTATGATGAGATAACTGGTTCTGTGGATGAAGGGAAAGCAGTGGATGTATTGTTTCTTGACTTTAGGAAAGCTTTTGACACGGTCTCCCACAGTATTCTTGTCAGCAAGTTAAAGAAGTATGGGCTGGATGGATGCACTACAAGGTGGGTAGAAAGTTGGCTAGATTGTCGGGCTCAACGGGTAGTGATCAATGGCTCCATGTCTAGTTGGCAGCCAGTATCTAGCGGAGTGCTCCAAGGGTCGGTCCTGAGGCCGGTTTTGTTCAATATCTTCATTAATGATCTGGAGGATGGCGTGGATTGCACCCTCAGCAAGTTTCCGGATGACACTAAACTGGGAGGAGTGGTAGATACGCTGGAGGGTAGGGATAGGATACAGAGGGACCTAAACAAATTGGAGGATTGGGCCAAAAGAAATCTGATGAGGTTCAATAAGGACAAGTGCAGAGTCCTGCACTTAGGACGGAAGAATCCAATGCACCGCTACAGACTAGGGACCAAATGGCTAGGCAGCAGTTCTGCAGAGAAGGACCTAGGGGTGACAGTAGACGAGAAGCTGGATATGAGTCAACAGTGTGCCCTTGTTGCCAAGAAGGCCAATGGCATTTTGGGGTGTATAAGTAGGGGCATTGCCAGCAGATTGGGGGACGTGATCGTTCCCCTCTATTCGACATTGGTGAGGCCTCAACTGGAGTACTGTGTCCAGTTTTGGGTCCCACACTACAAGAAGGATGTGGAAAAATTGGAGAGAGTCCAGCAGAGGGCAACAAAAATGATTAGGGGTCTGGAACACATTACTTATGAGGAGAGGCTGAAGGAACTGGGATTGTTTAGTCTACGGAAGAGAAGAATGAGGGGGGATTTGACAGCTGCTTTCAACTACCTGAAAGGTGGATCCAAAGAGGATGGATCTAGACTATTCTCAGTGATAGCAGATGACAGGACAAGGAGTAATGGTCTCAAGTTGCAGTGGGGGAGATTTAGGTTGGATATTAGGAAAAAATTTTTCACTAGGAGGGTGGTGGAACACTGGAATGCGTTACCTAGGGAGGTGGTGGAATCTCCTTCCTTAGAAGTTTTTAAGGTCAGGCTTGACAAAGCCCTGGCTGGGATGATTTAGTTGGGGATTGGTCCTGCTCTGGGCAGGGGGTTGGACTAGATGACCTCCAGAGATCCTTTCCAACTCTGATATTCTATGATTCTACACATGGGTACCAATGATACTGCCAAGAATGACCTTGAGCAGATCACTGCAGACTATGTGGCTCTGGGAAGAAGGATAAAGGAGTTTGAAGCACAAGTGGTCTTCTCGTCCATCCTCCCCGTGGAAGGAAAAGGCCTGGGTAGAGACCATCAAATCGTGGAAGTCAACGAATGGCTACGCAGGTGGCGTCGGAGAGAAGGCTTTGGATTCTTTGACCATGGGATGGTGTTCCAAGAAGGAGGAGTGCTAGGCAGAGATGGGCTCCACCTAACGAAGAGAGGGAAGAGCATCTTCGCAAGCAGGCTGGCTAACCTAGTGAGGAGGGCTTTAAACTAGGTTCACTGGGGGAAGGAGACCAAAGCCCTGAAGTAAGTGGGGACATGGGATACTGGGAGGAAGCACGAGGAGGAGAGCGCGAGAGGGGAGGGCTCCTGCCTCATTCTAAGAAAGCAGGACAAACAGCAAGTTATCTCAAGTGCCTATACACAAATGCAAGAAGCCTGGGAAACAAGCAGGGAGAACTGGAAGTCCTGGCACAGTCAAGGAATTTTGATGGGATTGGAACAACAGAGACTTGGTGGAATAACTCACATGACTGGTGTACTGTCATGGATGGATATAAACTGTTCAGGAAGGACAGACAGGGCAGAAAAGGTGGGGGAGTTGCACTGTATGTAATGGAGCAGTATGACTGCTCAGAGCTCTGGTATGAAACTGCAGAAAAACCTGAGAGTCTCTGGATTAAGTTTAGAAGTGTGAGCAACAAGGGTGATGTAATGGTGGGAGTCTGTTATAGGACACCGGACCAGGGGGATGAGGTGGACGAGGCTTTCTTCCGGCAACTAACGGAGGTTACTAGATTGCAGACCCTGGTTCTCATAGGAGACTTCAATCACCCTGATATCTGCTGGGAGAGCAATACAGCGGTGCACAGGCAATCCAGGAAGTTTTTGGAAAGTGTAGGGGACACTTTCCTGGTGCAAGTGCTGGAGGAACCAACTAGGGGCAGAGCTCTTCTTGACCTGCTGCTCACAAACCGGGAAGAATTAGTAGGGGAAGCAAAAGTGGATGGGAACCTGGAAGGCAGTGACCATGAGATGGTCAAGTTCAGGATCCCGACACACGGAGGTAAGGAGAGCAGCAGAATATGGACCCTGGACTTCAGAAAAGCAGACTTTGACTCCCTCTGGGAACTGATGGTCAGGATCCCCTGGGAGAATAACATGAGGGGGAAAGGAGTCCAGGAGAGCTGGTTATATTTTAAAGAATCCTTATTGAGGTTACAGGGACAAAGCATCCCGAAGTGTAGAAAGAATAGTAAATATGGCAGGCGACCAGCTTGGCTTAACAGTGAAATCCTTGCTGATCTTAAAAACAAAAAAGAAGCTTACAAGAAGTGGAAGATTGGACAAATCATAGAATCATAGAATATCAGGGTTGGAAGGGACCTCAGGAGGTCATCTAGTCCAACCCCCTGCTCAAAGCAGGACCATTCCCCAATTAAATCATCCCAGCCAGGGCTTTGTCAAGCCTGACCTTAAAAACTTCCAAGGAAGGAGATTCTACCACCTCCCTAGGTAACGCATTCCTGTGTTTCACCACCCTCCTAGTGAAAAAGTTTTTCCTAATATCCAACCTGAACCTCTCCCACTGCAACTTGAGACCATTACTCCTTGTCCTGTCCTCTTCTACCACTGAGAATAGTCTAGAACCATCCTCTCTGGAACCACCTCTCAGGTAGTTGAAAGCAGCTATCAAATCCCCCCTCATTCTTCTCTTCCGCAGACTAAGCAATCCCAGTTCCCTCAGCCTCTCCTCATAAGTCATGTGTTCCAGACCCCTAATCATTTTTGTTGCCCTTCGCTGGACTCTCTCCAATTTATCCACATCCTTCTGGTAGTGTGGGGCCCAAAACTGGACACAGTACTCCAGGTGAGGCCTCACCAATGTCAAATAGAGGGGGACGATCACGTTCCTCGATCTGCTGGCTATGCCCCTACTTATACATCCCAAAATGCCATTGGCCTTCTTGGCAACAAGGGCACACTGCTGACTCATATCCAGCTTCTCGTCCACTGTAACCCCTAGGTCCTTTTCCGCAGAACTGCTGCCTAGCCATTCGGTCCCTAGTCTGTAGCGGTGCATTGGGTTCTTCTGTCCTAAGTGCAGGACCCTGCACTTATCCTTATTGAACCTCATCAGATTTCTTTTGGCCCAATCCTCCAATTTGTTTAGGTCCCTCTGTATCCTATCCCTGCCCTCCAGCGTATCTACCACTCCTCCTAGTTTAGTATCATCCGCAAATTTGCTGAGAGTGCAATCCACACTATCCTTCAGATCATTTATGAAGATATTGAACAAAACCGGCCCCAGGACCGACCCTTGGGGCACTCCGCTAGATACCGGCTGCCAACTAGACATGGAGCCATTGATCACTACCCGTTGAGCCCGACAATCTAGCCAACTTTCTACCCACCTTATAGTGCATTCATCCAGCCCATACTTCTTTAACTTGCTGACAAGAATACTGTGGGAGACCGTGTCAAAAGCTTTGCTAAAGTCAAGAAACAATATATCCACTGCTTTCCGTTCATCCACAGAACCAGTAATCTCATCATAGAAGGCAATTAGATTAGTCAGGCATGACCTTCCCTTGGTGAATCCATGCTGACTGTTCCCGGTCACTTTCCTCTCATGTAAGTGCTTCAGGATTGATTCCTTGAGGACCTGCTCCATGATTTTTCCGGGGACTGAGGTGAGGCTGACTGACCTGTAGTTCCCAGGATCCTCCTTCTTCCCTTTTTTAAAGATTGGCACTACATTAGCCTTTTTCCAATCATCCAGGACTTCCCCCGTTCGCCACGAGTTTTCAAAGATAATGGCCAATGGCTCTGCAATTGACCAGGGAAGAGTATAAAAATATTGCTCGGGCATACAGGAGTGAAATCAGGAAGGCCAAATCACACCTGGAGTTGCAGCTAGCAAGAGATGTTAAGAGTAACAAGAAGGGTTTCTTCAGGTATGTTAGCAACAAGAAGAAAGTCAAGGAAAGCGTGGGCCCCTTACTGAATGAGGGAGGCAACCTAATGACAGAGGATGTGGAAAAAGCTAATGTACTCAATGCTTTTTTTGCCTCTGTCTTCACGAACAACGTCAGTTCCCAGACTACTGCACTGGGCAGCACAGCATGGGGAGGAGGTGACCAGCCCTCTGTGAAGAAAGAAGTGGTTCGGGATTATTTAGAAAAGCTGGACAAGCACAAGTCCATGGGGCCGGATGCGCTCCATCCGAGAGTGTTAAAGGAGTTGACAGATGTGATTGCAGAGCCATTGGCCGTTATCTTTGAAAACTCATGGCCATCGAGGGCGGTCCCAGATGACTGGAAAAAGGCTAATGTAGTGCCTGACTAATCTAATTGCCTTCTATGACGAGATAACTGGCTCTGTGGATGAGGGGAAAGCGGTGGACGTGTTGTTCCTTGACTTTAGCAAAGCTTTTGACACTGTCTCCCACAGTATTCTTGCCAGCAAGTTAAAGAAGTATGGGCTGGATGAATGCACTATAAGGTGGATAGAATGCTGGCTAGATTGTCGGGCTCAACGGGTAGTGATCAATGGTTCCATGTCTAGTTGGCAGCCGGTATCAAGTGGAGTCCCCAAGGGTCGGTCCTGGGGCCAGTTTTGTTCAACATCTTTATAAATGATCTGGATGATGGGATTAATTGCACTCTCAGCAAGTTCGCAGATGACAAAAGCTTGGGGGGAGAGGTAGATACACTGGAGGGTAGGGATAGGGTCCAGAGTGACCTAGACAAATTGGAGGATTGGGCCAAAAGTAATCTGATGAGGTTCAACAAGGACAAGTACAGAGTCCTGCACTTAGAAGGAAGAATCCCATGCACCGCTACAGACTAGGGACCGAATGGCTAGGCAGCAGTTCTGCGGAAAAGGACCTAGGGGTTACAGTGGATGAGAAGCTGGATATGAGTCAACAGTGTGCCCTTGTTGCCAAGAAGGCCAATGACATTTTGGGATGTATAAGTTGGGCCATTGCCAGCAGATCGGGGGACGTGATCGTTCCCCTCTATTCGACATTGGTGAGGCGTCATCTGGAGTACTGTGTCCAGTTTTGGGCCCCACACTACAAGAAGGATGTGGAAAAATTGGAAAGCGTCCAGCGGAGGGCAACAAAAATGATTAGGGGTCTGGAACGCATGACTTATGAGGAGAGGCTGAGGGAACTGGGATTGTTTAGTCTGCAGAAGAGAAGAATGAGGGGGGATTTGATAGCTGTTTTCAACTACCTGAAAGGGGGTTCCAAAGAGGATGGATCTAGACTGTTCAGTGGTAGCAGATGAGAGAACGAGGAGTAATGGTCTCAAGTTGCAGTGCGGGAGGTTTAGGTTGGATATTAGGAAAAAAATTTTCACTAGGAGGGTGGTGGAACACTGGAATGCATTACCTAGGGAGGTGGTGGAATCCCCTTCCTTAGAGGTTTTTAAGGTCAGGCTTGACAAAGCCCTGGCTGGGATGATTTAGTTGGGGATTGGTCCTGCTTTGAGCAGGGGGTTGGACTAGATGACCTCCCTTCCAACTCTGACATTCTATGATTCTATGAAGTATTCCTTTTCTTTTTGTGGATACAAACTAACACGGCCACTACTCTGAAAAAATACATCTACAGAGTTACCTTTATCCACCAAACTTGTAATCTTATGAAAAACAGAAATTGGGTTTGTTTTAGAAGACCTATTTTTCATAAAACCAAGCTGAGTGACATTAATAATATTGCCAGCCTTTAATTCTTTATAAATTGAATCCTGAATCAGTTTTTCCATTATTTTGCCCGGGACTGATGTCTGGCCAACTGACCAATAGTTACCTCTCCTTTTTGAATATTGTTACAACATAAGCACTCTTCTGGGTCACTTCTCAGAGCAGAGGTGCTTCTAGGGCCATTCGCCTCTGACTTGGGACAGCTTCCAGGCTTCATCCTGCAAGCTGCTGGAAAGTGACTCCAGGAGGAATTGAAGGCACTCAGCACCTCACATGATTGGGCCCTAGTGCATGGTAATATAGGAGGGAGTTAGATAGGATAGATAATCCTTGGAGTGACATCAATCCCGGGAAAGATAATGGAGCAGCTGATATGGAACTCAATGAATAAAGATTTAATGGTGGTTAATATAATTAATGCCAATCGACATGGGTTTATGGAAAATAAATCCTGTCAAACTAACCTGATATCTTTTTTGATGAGATTACAAGTTTGGTTGATAAAAGTAGAAGTGCTGAGGTAATACACCTAGACTTCTGTAAGGCAGGGGTTCTCAAACTTCACTGCACTGTAACCCCCTTCTGACAACAAAAATTACTACGTGACCCCAGGAGGGGGGGATCGAAGCCTGAGCTTGCCCAAGCCCCACTGCCCTGGATGGGGAGTGGGCGGGGGGGACAAAGCCCAAGTACCACTGTCCTGGGCAGGGGGAACAAAGCAGAAGCCCAAGGGCTTCAGCCCCAGACAGGGGACCTGTAATCTAAGCCTCAGCATCCCTGGATGAAGCCCTCAGGCTTCGGCCCCGGGCGGTGGGGCTCAGGTTTTGGACCCGGGCCCCAGTAAGTCTAAGCCAGCACTGGTGACCCCATTAAAATGGGGTCGCGACCCACTTTGGGGTCCTGACCAACTGTTTGAGAACTGCTGCTGTAAGGCATTTGATTTGGCACTGCACAATGTTTTTATTACAAAACTAGAAGGACAGCAAATAGGGCTGCCAATTAATCGCAGTTAACTCACACGATTAACGCAAAAAAATTAATCGTGATTAATCTCACTGTTAACCAATAGAATACCAACTGAAATTTATTAAATATTTTTGATATTTTTCTATATTTTCAAATATACTGATTTCAATTACCACACAGAATACAAAGTGTACAGTGCTCACTTTATATTATTTTTATTACAAATATTTGCACTTAGAAATGATAAAAGTATTTTTAAATTCACCTAATACAAGTACTGTAGTGCAATCTCTTTATCATGAACGTGCAACTTCAAATGTAGTACTTTTTGTTACATAACTGCACTCAAAAACAAAACAATGTAAAGCTTTAGAGCCTACAAGTCCACTCAGTCCTACTTCTCATTCAGCCAACCGCGAAGAGAAACAAGTTTGTTTACATTTATGGGAGATAATGCTGCCCACTTCTTAATTACAATGTCACCTGAAAGTGAGAACAGGCATTTGCATGGCACTGTTGTAGCTGGCGTCGCAAGACAGTTACGTTCCAGATGCGCTGAAGATTCATATGCCCCTTCATGCTTCGGCCATCATTCCAGAGGACATGCTTCCATGCTGATGACGCTCATTAAAAAAATAATGCGTTCATTAAATTTGAGACTGAATTCCTTGAGGGAGAATTGTATGTCTACTGCTCTGTTTTACCCGCATTCTGTCATATATTTCATGTTATAGCAGTCTCAGACGATGACCCAGCATAGGTTGTTCATTTTAAGAATACTTTCACTGCAAATTTGACACAATGCAAAGAAGAAACAAATGTGAAATTTCTAAAGATAGCTACAGTCCTCGACCCAAGATTTAAGAAGCTGAAGTGGCTTCCAAAATCTGAGAGGGATGAGGTGTGGAGCATGCTTTGACAAGTCTTAAAAGAGCAACACTCTGATGCAGAAACTACAGAACCCAAACCACCAAAAAAGAAAATCAACCTTCTGGTGGTGGCATCTGACTCAGATGATGAAAATGAACATGCATTGGTCCACACTGCTTTGGATCGTTATCGAGCAGAACCTGTCATCAGCATGGACGCATGTCCTCTGGAATGGTGGTTGAAGCAGCAAGGGACATATGAATCTTTAGCGCATCTGGCATGTAAATATCTTGCGAGGTCAGCTACAACACTGCCATGCGAACACCTGTTCTCACTTTCAGGTGACATTGTAATTAAGCGACAGCATTACCTTCTGCAAATGTAAACAAACTTGTTTTTCTGAGTGACTGGCTGAACAAGAAGGACTGATGGCACTTGTAGGCTCTAAAGTTTTACATTGTTTTATTTTTGAATGCAGGGTATTTTTTGTACATAATTCTACATTTGTAAGTTCAACTTTCATGATAAAAAGGAGGGAAAAGACAGGAAGACATTTCATTCTGTCCACCACGGCCACGAATAACTGGATGGACCTTCAGAATGGTTTCGTTCTCTCAATATGGCAGGCTAGTTAGCTCTTCGAACATCCAATGAGTGAAGTCTCTGCTCCCTGGTGCTGGAATTTGGCTTAGGGTAGAATACAGGGAGGAAGATGTCCAGGTTGATGTGAAATTGGGAAACAACCTTTGGGAGAAAAGCCAGGTGAGGCCTGAGTTGAACCTTGTCCTTATGGAATACAGTGTAAGGGGGCTCTGATTTTAGGGCCCTGAGCTCGGACACCCTCCTAGCTAAGGTTATCACTACCAGAAATGCCACGTTGTATGAGAGACAGAGATGGGAGCACGTCGCCAAGGGCTCAAATGATGATCCCGTAAGTCTGGAAAGGACTAGTTTGAGGTCCCAAGCCGGGATAGCCTGTCAGACCTGCGGGTATAGTCTGTTGAGACCCTTAAAGAAATGGCTGACCATTGGATTTGCAAAGACCGAGCAGCCCTCTGTGCCTGGGTGGAAAGCAGAGATGGTGGCCAAGTGAACTCTTATTGATGACACGGACAGCTCCTGCTGCTTAAGATGGAGAAGATAGCCCAGTGTAAGTGGCACCGAGGCAAGCATCGGGGATGGGAGGTGCTGCTCCAACCAGATTGAAAATCTCTTCCACTTGGCAAGGTAGATAACTCCTGTGGAAGGTTTTCTGCTGCCAAGGAGAACTTGTTTGTCTTGATCAGAGCAGGAGAGCTCCCCTGCGTTCAGCCATGGAGCTTCCACGCTGTGAGGTGGAGCAACTCGAGGTTCAGATATTGGAGGCGGCCGTGATCCTGCGTTATTAGGTCCGGGAAGAGTGGCAGGGTGACCAGGGTTTCCACGGACATTTCCGGGTGTAATGTGTACCAGTGCTGGCGGGGCCAGGCTGGAGCTATCAATATCACCAAAGCTCGGTCCCCCCAAATCTTGAGTAGTGCCTTGTGAACGAGAAGGACAGGTGGAAATGCATATAGGAGACGGCCTCCCCATGGGAGGAAGAATGCGGCTGCGATGGAGCCCGGGCTGTGACTCAGGAAGGAGCAGAATCACTGACACTTCCTGTTGTGTCACATAGCGAACAGGTCTATTTGGGGAAAGCCCCACCGATGGAAAATTGATTTTACTACATCTGGGTGAAGGGATCACTAGTGGCCATGAAACAACCTGCTGAGATGGTCCGCCAGCTCATTCTGTATTCCAGCGAGGTACGATGCTTGCAGGCGTATTGAGTGCTGTACACAGAAGTCCCACAGCATAAGGGCTTCCTGGCACAGGAGAGAGGAGTGTGGACCCCCCTGTTTGTTGATATAAAACATTGTCATGGTGTTGTCTGGCAGGACTGATACACATCTCCCTGCTAGGTGGGCTCTGAAAGTCTGGCATGCCAGGTGCGCCACTCTCAGTTCTCTGACATTGATGTGTAGAGCGAGATCCGCCTGAGACCAGAAGCCTTGTGTTCTGAGATCTCCCAAATGTGCCCCCCAGCCCAAGTCTGATGCATCTATCACTAAGGAGAGGGATAGTGAAGGGGACCCCTGGATCTACTACCTGTGGGTCGAGCCACCACAGGAGGGAGTTGAGTACCAGGTGAGGCAGGGTTATAATCCTGTCCAAACTGTCCCAGACTGGCCGGTACACTGACGCTAGCCACTACTGAAGTAGTTGAAGTCTGAGTCTGGCATGCTGTACTACATAGATACAAGCTGCCAGGTGTCCTGGAGCTTCAGGCAATTCCCTGCTGTGGTGGTGGGGAACTGAGACCCCGTATGATGTCAGCCAGGGACCAAAACCTGGCTTCTGGGATGTATGCCCTGGCCTGTGTCAAGTCCAGTACTGCCCCTATAAATTCTATCCTTGGGACAGTGTTGATTTCCCTTCGTTTAGAAGGAGACCCAGTTCATCGAATATCATTCTCATGAAGCCGACCTGTGCCTCCACTTGAGACCTGGGGCAGCCCTTGATCAGCCAGTTGTCAAGGTATGGGAACGCTGCCATGACTGCCATGCACTTGGTGAACACTCGAGGAGCTGCTGACAGGCCAAAAGGGAGGACTGTGAACTGATAGCGGTTGTTCACCACAAACCTGAGGTATTTTCTGTGGGGCAGACTTATTGCTAAGTGAAAGTACACGTCCTTCAAGTTGAGGGTGGCATACTAATCTCCTGGATCCAGTGAGGGGATAATGGAGGCCAAACAGACCATGCGGAACTTGAGCTTCTTCACAAACTTGTTGAACTCTTGCAGGTCTAGGATGGGCCTGAGCCCAACCTTGGCTTTCGGTATTAGGAAATACCGGGAGTAGAAACCCTTGCCCTTTGCTTCTGAGGAACCTCTTCCACTGCCCCTAGCGATAGGAGCGAGTGCATCTCCTGAATAAGGATCTGCTTGTGAGAGGGGTCCCTGAAGAGGGACGGGGAAGGGGGGGGGAAGGGTGGGAAGGCACAGAATTGGATGGAGTATCCCCCCTCTACTGTGCAGAGTACTCCGCCCAAAGTGATACGGGACCATGGATGGTAGAAAGGGGAAAATCGGGACAAGTCAGGTTAGATCCAGTTCTTGCACTGGTGTGCCGTCCTCGACCGCACCCTCAAAAGGCTGGTCTGGGGCCAGGAGGTGTCTTGGGATAGCCAGAGCCCTGGCCAGAGGATGGGTGTGGTCTTCTCCTGATACTCCTATTCCTCCTCTGAGGAGCGTCCTGCCAGTTCTGTGGCTGGTAGAATCATGAGGGAGGCTGCGGCCAGAAGTGCCTGAGATGAGTGTCAGGAGTGTGCAGGCCCAAGGACCTGAGCGTGGCCCTTGAGTCCTTTAGACTGTGGAGTCTTTTTTCTGTTTTATCAGAAAATAGGGCCGAACCCTCGAAGGGAAAGTCCTGGATGGTTTGTTGGACCTCGTAGGGGAGACCAGAGACCTGCAACCAGGAACTCCTCCTCATTGCAACCCCTGTGGCCACTGTGTGGGAGGCCGCATCTGCCGGGGTCAATGCAGCCTGTATGGAAGCTCGGGAAATCAGTTTTCCTTCCTCCACCAGTGCCGAGAACTCCACATGAGAGTCCTCTGGTAGCAGCTCAGCAAACCTGGCCATTGCACCGCAGGTGTTATGCGGGTATCTGCTAATGATGGCCTGCTGGTTTGATATGCGGAGCTGCAGCCCCCCAGTAGGGTGGACCTTCCTCCCCAAAAGGTCTAGTCTTTTAGCATCCCTATTTTTAGGGGAGGGGCCCTGGTAGCCTTGGTGCTCACGCTGGTTCGCTGCATCAACCACCAGGGAATTGGGGGGTGGGTGGGTAGGTATATAGGTGCTCGTATCCCTTTGAAGGGACAAAGTATCGCCTCTTGTTTCTCTTGGCCATAGGAGGCAGAGATGCTGGGGTCTGCTACAAGGTCTTTGTGGTCTCAATAATACTCTTTATTAATGGCAAGGCAATATGAGAGGGTCCAGAGGGGCAAGGATGTCAACCACTGGGTTGGCGTTCTCTACCACCTCCTCCACCTGGATCCACAGGTTCTGGGCCACCCCTCGCAGAAGCTGTTGCAGGACCCTGTTGTCCTCCAATGCCGGGCTGTCCATGTCCCTGCCACAGGTTCGTCTGGGGAGGATGAAGAGCAAAGTCCTGGCAATGGGCCGTGCTCGCTTCCCTCTGCACCAAGGGGGTCACGGAGCACCCGGTACTGCTGTGCCGCCAGGTCCATAGCCTGCAGTGCCGGGGCTGCCGGAACTAGGATCATTGGTGCTGATGCCGACGGTGCCAAGGTTGTTGACTCCGGCGGTGCTGAGGTCGCCGATGCAGGTGGTGCCGATATCAGAAGAGTCGGTACTGGCATTGCAAGTGTAGGGAGAGGTCTTGGTGGCACGGCTGCCAGCAGTATCGATAGTACTTGTGGAGGGACGAAGGACACCAAAGACACTGATGCGGACCTGGACCTTGACCCTTGGATTTGTCCCTGGCTCTGATGATATGCCGAGAGTGTCCAGAAGGGCCACTGAGTCGAGGATTGCCACTGCGGTGGCCATAGCGCCGGATAGGGCTGGTGGTCATGGCGGGACCTGGACCTTCTACTCCTGGTCCTGTCGGAGCAGTAGGATTGCACCTCCGAGGTCTCCGAGAAGGACCATGGAGGAGTGGTACTCTGCAGTGCCAGCGAGTGGTGCCAAGAAAGAGGGGACTGGTGCGGTTCCCCTACATGGGTGGACCGTGCCAGGGAGAGGTGCGCTGGAGATGGAGATCGGCACACCATCATCGCTCCTTGGGCTTGGAGGTGGGAGAGCGACCCCTCTCCGGCCTTTTCTTTTTCTGGGGCACCGGGGGCTGAGACCAGTGCCTGACAGCAGACTGTCTATGGGCGGAGCCGTGGCGGTACAGTGACTCCTTGGGGTCCTTCCTAAGTACCGGCTCATGCACTGTCGGTGCCGGAGCACTGTGCACCGACGAGGAGGTGCTGGGGCCTGGGTTCTGCCGACCCCAGGTCGGATTGTAGTCGGAGTGCCGTCACCATTAGAAGGATCTTGAGTCTTTGATCTCGGTCTTTCAAGGTCCTAGGGTGGAACCCTTTGCAAATTCTGCACTTCTCCTTCTGGTGGCTCTCTCCGAGGCACCGCAGACAGGAAGAGTGTGGGTCGCTCTTAGGCATAAACTTTCCAAAGTCCTCACAGAGCTTGAACCCTGGGGACTGGAGCATACCCAGGAGCTGGGGAAGCATTGTTGGGGGGGACCCCCAAAAGAAAACTTAAGAGCTACTAGAAGTATCAACTATTAACTAACTGACTAACTCACACTTGCAAAGCAAGAGCAACAGTTTGTTCCAGCTAGCCATCGTCAGCGGTAAGAAGGAACTAAGGGGGTGGCGGGTCGGCAGGGCCCTATATTGGGCGCCATGAAGGCACAACTCAAGGGGGCGCCCAGGCCAACCCTATGGACGCTGCTAAGGAAAAAATCTTCCAGCTGGCATGCACGCAGCACGCACACACCCGATTGGAATTGACATGAACAAGCACTCGAAGAAGCAGCTAGGTTCTTTTTGTTGCTTGGACTCTCAGGGTATGTCTACACTGCAATTAAAACCCACGGTTGGCCCATGCCCACTGACTCGGGCTCAGGCTAAGGGTCTGTTTAATTGTGGTGTAGACATCTGGGCTCAGGCTGGGGCCAGGCTGAAGGACCTTGAGAGCTCAGAGAGTCCCAGAGGTTGGGCTGTAGCCCAAGCCCGAACATCTACACTGCAATTAAACAGACCCTTATCCTGAGCCCTGCAAACCCTAGTCCACTGGCACAGGCCAGTGACAATGTCTAATTGCAGTGCAGACATAGAGTAAGTCCTCACTTAACATCGTCCCGGTTAATGTTTCGTTGTTACATTGCTGATCTATTAGAGAACATGCTCATTTAAAGTTGCGCAATGCTCCCTTAGAACGTTGTTTGGCAGCCGCCTGCTTTGTCCACTGCTTGCAGGAAGAGCAGCCCGTTGGAGCGAGCTGGTGAGGGCTTGGAACCAGGGTGGACTGGCAGCCCCCATCAGCTCCCCGCTCCCCTAAGTTCCCTTTGCGGCAGCCGCCCAGCAGGCTACCAATTGCCAGGCAGTTCAGGTGTCCCTCCCCCTACTGCCATGGGCTGCTCCTGCCCTCTGCCTTGGAGCTGCTCCCGGGAGGCTCCTGCTTGCTGTGCAGGAGGTGGGGGGCAAAGAGGGGTGCTATTGTCAGGGTGTCTCCCGCCTCCCACTCCTGCCCCCCTGCTCCTGTACCCCATCTCCACAGAGTGGGGGGCGATGAGTGGGGAGGGACACGACAGGACTCAGGATGGAGGAAGCTTGCTGGCAGCAACTGCTGTCTCAATTTGCTAATCTACTTAAAAAGGCTGTGTACTTAGAGTGGGGTCAGCGTACTTAAAGGGGCAATGCGCATCTCTCTCACACACACGGTGTATGTCTCTGTCTCTCTCTCATACACACACTGCATGTCTCTGTCTCACACACACATGCACCCCCCGGCACTTTGGAAAGTGGAGGGAGTGTTGTGCTCCAGTGGGATAGCGTGGGTTCATCATCACGTTCAGTTTCCGTACGGAATGTTTTCAGCCACAGCCATGTGTCTATTGTGTCTCCTCCCTCCATTCGTCCTGCCTTGTAGAGCGTGAGGCTACATTAACAACAACTGGTTAACTCTTGAGGGCTCAGCTGAGTGCTAGTTCATCATTTAGCAGCAAGGCATTCCCTGAGAAATGTCCCACCCTCTTCTACCCTCTGACTCCACCATCTCAACCAAGCTTCACAATCATCATTGCTGTGTACAGTATTAACTTGTTTCTTTAAAACTTATACTCTCTCTCTGTGTGTTTGTGTGTGTGTGTGTATAAATAAATAAATCTTTTGTATAGTGAAATTTTTTTCCCTGGAACCTAACCCTCCCCGCACCCCAATTTACATTGATTCTTATGGGGAAATTGGATTCGCTTAACATCATTTCGCTTAAAGTAGCATTTTTCAGGAACATAACTGCAAAATGTTAAGCAAGGAGTTACTGTACTTGTAGGGCCAAAAATCATTAAGCATAAGCAAAAGACCTTCATCTGTTTTGCATGAGTTAGCCCTAAAGGACATACAGAGTTTGCTTATTATAGAAGTTTCCATTGTCTTTTGAAATCTAAGACTGTAACTCACTTGTGTGTGTATGTTACCTGCTTTATTTAACCTTGTAAATAACTCATTTCTATTCTTAGGTAATACATTTTTAGTTTGTTTATTACAGAATTGGCTACAAGCATTGTCTTTGGTGAGCAATCTGCAGTGCAATTGACCTGGGGTAAGTGACTGGTCCTTTGGGACTGTGAGTAATCTGAATAGTGTTGTGATTTCTGGTGTAAGGACCATCTGTCACAAAGACAAGCTTGCCTGGGTGGCAAGATAGACTGGAGTGCCCAATGTGATGGTCTGTGACTCCAGGATAAGGCTGCTATAGAGCTTGTGGAGTTCACTCTTGTTACTTTGTTGGTGAAATCTAATTATGGAACATATAACTAATTTAGGGTTTGTGTCCTGCTTCTTGACAGTCTGCCCTGAGCCAGGCATGCACGGTCATGAGCCAGTTGAGATAGCTTGACACGGTTCTTGGCCCTACACCATTTAACATTTGTATCAATGACCTGGAACAAAATTATCACTGACAAAGTTTGCAGGTGGCACAAAAATTTGGGGAAATATAAATAATAAAAAGGGCTGGTCACCGATACTGAATAGGTTGGTAAGCTGGATGCAAGCAATGTGTGTTTCAATATGGCCAAATATAAATGTATACACCTAGGAACAAAGAACATAAGCCACATCTACAAGATGGGGGACTCTCCTGGGAAGCAGTGACTCTGAAAAAGATTTGGGGATTGTGGGGGATAATCAGCTGAACAAGAGCTTCCTGTGCGATGCTATGGACAAAAGAGTTAACATGGCCCTTGGATGC
Source organism: Chelonia mydas (assembly GCF_015237465.2). Classification (NCBI taxonomy): domain Eukaryota; kingdom Metazoa; phylum Chordata; order Testudines; family Cheloniidae; genus Chelonia; species Chelonia mydas. Next base: position 191,723 of record NC_051245.2, on the reverse strand, counting down.
ATTAACAGGGGAATTTCAAGCAGGAGTAGAGAGGTTTTATTACCTCTATATTTGGCATTGGTGGTATCCCTACGGAAATACTGTGTCCATTTCTGATGTCCTCATTTCAAGAAAGATATTGATAAATTAGAGAGGGTTCAAAGAAAAGCCATGAGGATGATTAAAGGATTGGAAAACATGCCTTATAGTGATAGACTCTAGGAGCTCAACCTGTTTAGTTTCTCACAGAGAAAGTTAATGGTGACTTGATCACAGTTTATAAGTACCTACATGGGGAATAGAAATTTGATAATACAGGGCTCTTCAGCCTAACTGACAAAAGTACAAGATCAAATGGCTGGAAACTGAAGTTAGACAATTTCAGACTGGAAACAAAGGTGCACATTTTTGATAGTGAGGGTAATTAATCACTGGACCAATTTACCAGTGGTCGTGGTGGATTCTGTATCACTGAAAATTTTTAAATCAAGATTGGATGTTTTTCTAAAAGATATGCTGTAGTTCAAACAGGCTTTATTTTGGGGCAGTTCGCTGACCCGTGTTAGGAGATCAGACTAGATGATCATAGTGGTCCCTTCTGGCCTCAGAATCTATGACTACTCAGTAGCCCATTCTATCTTACAGGCTTGTGCCCCTGCATCACTACCCTGAATTTTCGCTTGCACGTACCTGTGCAAAGGACCCCTTTCCATCACTCCCCTATGAGTATGTTCCTAGCCTACACATCCCAACCTCCTCCAGTCTGTCCCCATTCCAGGCAGCACCTCCTCCAGCCTGATCCCCCCAGTGCAGGACTCAGAAACAGCATCCCCTTCCCACCCAATATGGCACTTCCTCAAGTAGTACTCACAACCACCGTCCTCCACCTCCCATACAGCTGCATGTGGGGATGGATGGAGCATCCACATCAACTGCCCAACATCTCAGCTCCCCACGCAGTGCCCATACCTAGCATCCCCTCCAGCTCATGTCCTGTGGCTACTATACATAGTTCATAAATCAGTCTAATCCTCAGTAAAAGGCAGAGGCTCTCTCTTCTTTATGGAGGCCTCAGAGTCCCCGTCTGTCCCTCTGGGGTGTGTCTAGGGCACCCAGGTCAGGGGTGTCTAAGCACCAGCCTCATTATCTCAGTCCACGGAGAAAGCTGACGCACTGTGTTAGCATTGCCCCATGCAGCCCAACACTAAGAGTCCTGGTAGAAGAAAAGCAGTGGATGCGTTACCTGTATGACAGGGTGTAGCCTGGCCTGCTCTGACTGATTCGAACCAGAAAGCAGCCCAGAGGCTTGTCCATCAGCAAGTTCTCAGCTTCCCTGAAAGCAGAGAGGAAAGATTTTAATCCGAGAGTCAGCAATAAACCCGCATGCTTTCCCTGTTCAGGAGCCCCCATCCCTTTTTCACATCCTGGTAACACTCCCTCTATGGTGCAGCCAGCACTCATTCTCATCCTGCCCCCTTCACTTCAGGCACACTGTAAGTACCATTCCCAGACCTGAGGAAGAGCTCTGTGTAGCTTGAAAGCTTGTCTCTCTCACCAACAGAAGTTGGTCCAATAAAAGATATCTCAATCACAGTGTCTCTGAGACAAGATGGCCAGGGAATAAAGTGTGGGCTTTTGGAGGAAACTGGTTGCTCTCTCCTTGGACTGACAAAGGAGTCAGAGAGATAGAGCCTGAAATGGCTGGATTGTTCTGGATTGACCATAATGGACAATGTTTTAATCTTTATTTCTCTATGCTAATGAAAGGATTTCCAATGCCGTGTTCCAGTTGACTAATACTTCCTTCTCTGTCTTGAAAAGACTTGGGTGTCACTGCAAGCACTTGCTTGTGCGCATTAGTCCCAGAAGAGTGTCCAAGTCGTTACCAGGACTCTGTTTCAGTTGGGTTTGCTGAACAGAGCTCACCACGTTACACAAGAGCTCAGAGCCCCGAGGCTCAGTCTAGGAGGCAGTGATGCTGCAGAGCCTAGCCTGAAGGAAGGGTGGGACTCCTTGGGGGTCTGGCACACTGACGGGGACTGCTTAAAGGCTGGGATGTAGCACAGATCCCATGGATCTGTGACAATGGTATTGCCATATTGAACTCTACATACAGAGTTAAAATCACCTCCCTGCTCCTTCTCTACACATCCCAGGATCCCTTTTAGCCACAGCATCACATTGAGAGCTCATGTTCAGCTATGACCTCTAAATCCTTTACAGAGTCACTGCTTCCCAGGACGCAGTCCCTCATTCTGCAGGTATGGCCTGCATTCCTTGATCCTAGATGTATAACTTTGCATTTAATTATATTAAAACTAGGGTTGGTTCAAGCAATTAAAAAAATGAATTGCAATTAATCATGTGATTAATCACGCTGTTAATAATAGAATATCATTTATTTAAATATTTTTGGATGTTTTCAACATTTTCAAATATATTTATATCAATTACAACACAGAATTCAAAGTGTACAGTGCTCATTTTATATTTATTTTTTATTACTAATATTTGCACTGTAACAAAGTAAATAGTATTTTTAAATTTCACCTAATACAAGTACTGTAGTGCAATCTCTATCATGAAAGTTGAACTTACAAATATAGAATTATGTACAAAAAATACCCTGCATTCAAAAATAAAACAATGTAAAACTTTAGAGCCTACAAGTGCCATCAGTCCTACTTGTTCAGCCAGTCGCTCAGAAAAACAAGTTTGTTTACATTTGCAGAAGATAATGCTGTCGCTTAATTACAATGTCACCTGAAAGTGAGAACAGGTGTTCGCATGGCATTGTTGTAGCTGACCTCGCAAGACATTTACATGCCAGATGCGCTAAAGATTCATATGTCCCTTGCTGCTTCAACCACCATTCCAGAGGACATGCGTCCATGCTGATGACAGGTTCTGCTCGATAACGATCCAAAGCAGTGTGGACCAATGCATGTTCATTTTCATCATCTGAGTCAGATGCCACCACCAGAAGGTTGATTTTCTTTTTTGGTGGTTTGGGTTCTGTAGTTTCTGCATCAGAGTGTTGCTCTTTTAAGACTTGTCAAAGCATGCTCCACACCTCATCCCTCTCAGATTTTGGAAGCCACTTCAGCTTCTTAAATCTTGGGTCGAGGACTGTAGCTATCTTTAGAAATTTCACATTTGTATCTTCTTTGCATTGTGTCAAATTTGCAGTGGAAGTATTCTTAAAATGAACAACCTGTGCTGGGTCATCATCTGAGACTGCTATAACATGAGTACTGTGTATAACATGAATACAGTAACATGACAGAATGCGGGTAAAACAGAGCAGTAGACATACAATTCTCCCTCAAGGAGTTCAGTCTCAAATTTAATGAACGCATTATTTTTTTAATGAGCATCATCAGCATGGAAGCATGTCCTCTGGAATGATGGCCGAAGCATGAAGGGGCATATGAATCTTCAGCGCATCTGGAACGTAACTGTCTTGCGACGCCAGCTACGACAGTGCCATGCAAATGCCTGTTCTCACTTTCAGGTGACACTGTAATTAGGAAGTGGGCAGCATTATCTCCCATAAATGTAAACAAACTTGTTTCTCTTCGCGGTTGGCTGAATGAGAAGTAGGACTGAGTGGACTTGTAGGCTCTAAAGTTTTACACTGATTTGTTTTTCAGTGCAGTTATGTAACAAAAAACCCCTACATTTGAAAGAGGCACTTCCATGATAAAGAGATTGCACTACAGTACTTGTATGAGATGAATTGAAAAATACAATTTCTTTTATTATTTTTATAGTGCAAATATTTGTAATAAAAATAATATAAAGTGAGCACTGTACATTTTGTATTCTGTGCTGTAATTGAAATAGATATATTTAAAAATGTAGAAAATAATCCAAAAATATTTAATAAATTTCAATTATTATTCTATTGTTGAACAGTGCGATTAATAGCAATTAATTTTTTCAATCACGATTAATTTTTTTGAGTTAATCACATGAGTTAACTGCGATTAATTGACACCCCTAATTAAAACACTTTTATTCTAAATGGGCCCAGTTTACCAAGCAGTTCAAATCTACATGGTTGCCCTGTCCTCATCAGTATTTACCATTCCATCAATCTTTGGGATAAAAATCAGATAAAGACCTTCAGCTGCTGCCACCCTGGATTGGAACTAGTGATCTAGAAGTAAAAGGCCCCGTATCCCACTCCTAGCTCCATAAACCAGCCAGTCTCCCTGACGGGTCTGGATGGGAATCAGTGCTCTTGAGCGGAAAGGCCCTGTGTCCTATTCCCAGCTCCCTGAGAAAACAGTCCATGCTATCTCCAGGGACCCCAACCCACACTCACATACACACTCTCCCTAAGGACATGCCAGCCTCTGCCTGCAGAGCTCAGTCCCCTTGATAAACTGCATGCCCCTAGGGTCCTCACCTCCTGCTGATCATCCCATGCAGCCAGCCAGGAAAGGCCCCATCATCCTGCATAACCCTCCTGGCCTGTGTCTCTCTGAACCAGCGGAGAGTTGCTCCCCTCTTGATTTGCCTCATTTCTTCTTCTTCTCCTGTCTGCCCCTCTGTCCCCATCACAGGGCAGGGCGTGGAGCGCAAAAAATTATCAAAGGGAGTCGACTGAAAACAGGAAAGAGAGAAAAAACGAAGGTGGGTGTGAGATTGATAGATTCCTAGGCCAGAAGGGACTACTGCGATCATCTAGTCTGAGCTCCTGTATAACACAGGCCACATACCTCTCCCAAAATAATTAATAGAGCGTAACTTTTAGATAACATCCAATTTTGATTTTAAAAATGGTCAGTGATGATGAATCCACCACAATCCTTCATATATTGTTCCCAGGGGTGAAAGTAACTTAAAGGACTTACCGGTACACCGGAGTCCTGAGCAGAGGGCGTGGCCTCAACAGGAAGAGGCACGGCCTTTAAATACCAGGGCCCTTTAAATCAAGATTTAAAGGCCCAGGAGCTCCGGCTGCGGCTGGGAGCCCTGGGGCCTTTAAATCACCCCCAGAGCTACCAGCTGCACAGGCAGCTGGGAGCACCGGGGTGATTTAAAGGGCCCAGGGCTCCAGCCGCTGCTACCGCAATGGAGCTCCAGACCCTTTAAATCACCACCAGAGACCTGCTGCTGCTACTCCAGGGCTCCGGCAGGGTGCTCGGGTGGTGCTTTAAAGGGCCCGGGGCCCCCCACAGCGGCTAGAGCCCCTGGCCCTTTAAATCACTGCCGGAGCCCTGCCGCCGCTACCCCAGGGCTCCGGCAGCAGGGCTCAGGAGGTGATTTAAAGGGCCTGGGGCTCCAGCCGCTGCAGGGAGCCCTGGGCCCTTTAAATTGCCAGTCTGGGGAAGCCGGTCGGGTCCGGCGTGGCATACTGGCTCTTGCCGGTACGCCGTACCGCACTCTACCGGCTTACTTTCACCTCTGATTGTTCCAATAGTTAAGCACTCTCACTGTTAACAATTTGCACCGTAGTTCCACCTGAATTTGTCTAGCTCGGGTCGGCAACTTGTGGCACGCAGCCCATCAGAGTAATCCGCTGGCGGGCCGCAAGACATTTTGTTTACGTTGATTGTCCACAGGCACGGACCCCGCAGCTCCCAGTGGCTGCGGTTCGTTGTTCCCGGCCAATGGGAGCTGTGGGAAGTGGCAGCTGGGCCTGCATCGCTTCCTGCAGCTCCCATTGGCCGGGAACAGCGAACCGTAGCCACTGGGAGCTGCGGGGGGCCGTGCCTGTGGACGGTCAACGTAAACAAAATGTCTCGCGGCCCGCCAGTGGATTACTCTGATGGGCCACATGCCAAAGGTTGCTGACCCCTGGTCTAGCTTCAACTTCCAGCCATTGGATCAGTCTGCTAGACTGAAGAGCCCATTATTAAATATTTGTTCCCCATGTAGATACTTCTAGGCTAATCAAGTCAACCCTTCACCTTCTCTGTGTTAAGCTAAGTAGGTTGACCTCCTTGAGCCTATCACTATAAGGCGAGTTTTCTGTTCTCATGGCTCTTCTCTGAACCCTTTATCAATCTCCTTTATGAATGGTGAGCACCTAGAACTGGACACAGGATCCCAGAAGCAGTAGCACCAGTGCCAAATAGAAAGGTAAAAAACTTCTCTGCTCCTACGTGAGAGTCCCCTGTTTATGCATCCAAACATTACATCAGCGCATTTGGCCACTGGGAGCTCATGTTCAACTGATTATCCACCACAAACCCCAAATCTTTTTCAGAGTCACCACTTGCCATTCTGTAAGTATGGTCTACATTCTTTGTTCCTAGATGTACACGTTTACATTTAGCTGTATTAGCTTACCAAGCAATCCAGAACACTTTGAATCAGTGACCTGTCGTCCTCGTTATTTACCACTCCTCCAATTTTTGGGTCATCTCCAAACTTTATCAGTGATGATTTTATGTCGTCTTCCAGGTCACTGATAAAAGTTTTAAATAGTGGAGGGCCAAGGACTGATCCCTGCGGGACTCCACTGGAAACACACCCACTTGATGATGATTCCCTGTTTACCATTACATTTTGAGACCTATCATTTAGCCAGTTTTTAACCTATTTAATGTGTGCCATGTTAATTTTATATCCTTCTAGTTTTTTAAATCAAAATGTTGTGAAATACCAAGTCAAACACACTGCAGAAATTTACATGTATTACATGAACGCTAGTACCTTTATCAACCAAACTTGTAATCTCATCTAAGAAGATACCAGGTTAGTTTGACAGGATCTATTTTCCATAAACCCATGTTGATTTGCATTAATTACATTACCCTCCTTTAATTCTTTATTAATCGAGTCCTGTCTCAGTTACTTCATTATCTTGTCCAGACTGACAGGCCTATGATTACCTGTGTCATCCCATTTCTGTCTTTTTACAAACTGGCACAACACTATCTTCCTTCCAGTCTCCTGGAACTTCCCCTGTGCCCCAACACTTACTGAAAATCAACAGTGGAGGCAGGAGCAAGAGGTGGGGAACACCTACAGTATGCTCCTTTGAAGATATCACAGATTACCTCACTCAAGTCTGTGCCCAAGGGGAGACCAGACAGGAACCTCATCCACCTTCCACTTTCAATTCTCCCAAGACCAGGCCCTGCCCAAGGTTCTACCAGGTTTGGTTTATTTAAACTCACAATACTGGGCATGAACTCTCCTGTCTTCCTGGTTACATGGATGAGGAGTTTGGTTTTCCCTGGATCACATGTACGGGATCTGCAGATGGGAGGGCTCCCCCAGGATCACATGTTGGGACGTCCCTGGATATCTGACCCTAGGCAAAGCCAACATTATTACCTCTGTGAGTTTGCTGCGAGGGCGTGGTACTGGTGGCTGTGTCAGAGAATCAGCTCCAGGCTGAGACCTGGGAAGGGGCTGAGGACGTCTCCTCCGTGGCACAGGGACTGGTGAGGCAACTGGTGAGAGGAGGGAACAAAAGGCATTAGGAACCCCCAGGGAATGATTCATCCTACCCAGGAATGGAGCATGTGGGCACATACCATCACACCCAAGGGTACCATGGGGAAGGTTCTGCCTCTCCAGCAGGCAGCATGGCAGCTGCAAGACAAGGCACTCCCAGGAACATTAATCCATGGAGCTTGGAACTTTCCCATCCCACCTGAGCCTTGCTATGGAGCATGGAAAAGAGTGAGACGGGGTGGGGTGTGTGCTCTGCTGACACTTCCTGCTCCATGCTCTAGGGAAGAAAAGCCAGCTCTGAGCGGGAGATGGCAGGAAGCCATCCCATGCTACATGAGCAGAAGAAATCTGATGAGGTTCAATAAGGATAAGTGCAGGGTCCTGCACTTAGGACGGAAGAATCCAATGCACCGCTACAGACTAGGGACCGAATGGCTAGGCAGCAGTTCTGCGGAAAAGGACCTAGGGGTGACAGTGGACGACAAGCTGGATATGAGTCAACAGTGTGCCCTTGTTGCCAAAAAGGCCAATGGCATTTTGGGATGTATAAGTAGGGGCATAGCGAGCAGATCGAGGGATGTGATCGTTCCCCTCTATTCGACATTTGTGAGGCCTCATCTGGAGTACTGTGTCCAGTTTTGGGCCCCACACTACAAGAAGGATGTGGATAAATTGGAGAGAGTCCAGCGAAGGGCAACAAAAATGATTAGGGGTCTAGAACACATGACTTATGAGGAGAGGCTGAGGGAGCTGGGATTGTTTAGTCTACAGAAGAGAAGAATGAGGGGGGATTTGATAGCTGCTTTCAACTACCTGAAAGGGGGTTCCAAAGAGGATGGCTCTAGACTGTTCTCAATGGTAGCAGATGACAGAACAAGGAGTAATGGTCTCAAGTTGCAGTGGGGGAGGTTTAGATTGGATATTAGGAAAAACTTTTTCACTAAGAGGGTGGTGAAACACTGGAATGCGTTACCTAGGGAGGTGGTAGAATCTCCTTCCTTAGAGGTTTTTAAGGTCAGGCTTGACAAAGCCCTGGCTGGGATGATTTAACTGGGACTTGGTCCTGCTTCGAGCAGGGGGTTGGACTAGATGACCTTCTGAGGTCCCTTCCAACCCTGATATTCTATGATTCTATGATTCTAAGAGGCTGGGTCAGGCCAGGGTGCCTTTCATATTCCCAGTCCAAGGCATGTGGGATTTCACAGCTCAGTTCCCAGCCTCTATGGGAAAGTGCCTCCATTTCCAAGTGGAGAGAGGGCCTGTCCTGAGGCAAATGCTGGAGGAGAGTTTCACAGAGGCAGGTGTATTACCCCCTCTAACTACCCACAGCTCAGGTGTGGCATGGAAGAGAGTGTGGCCTGAGGGCTCAGCTACAGCTAGGGAATAAGGCAGTCAGACCCGGTAGGGTCTGTCGTGGCTGGAAACAGCCACTAAGTGAGCAGCCAGGCATTTGGGGCACAGAGATATTGATGGAAGGAGGAGGTGTCAGTGACTTACTCTGGGCCTGGGACTCCAGTTCCAGTTGCCTGTTGCTCTCTCTCTCCGCTTCCTCCTGTAAGTGCTTCTCCCGGGCTCTGAGCTCAACCACCAGCTCCTGGTAACTCTTCCTACAGCAGAATCTCTTGTAAGCTGCTCAGAGAGAAGCTACAGTTAGAGCAGAGACTCTGCTGGAACAACAAGGAACAAGGACAGGGCAGGAGCCGCATCCTGTAGTACCTGTGTGCCCAATACAGAGTCATACCAGAGAGACTGTGCACAGAGAAAGCTGTACCATGTCTCTCACCAGCACACCTATTGCTCACGATCCCATTGTTCTGCCAGAGACAGAAGCCAGGCTAGTAGGGCAGTGAGCACCTGGATCATACACCGCTGTCCTTCCCTAAGAGGATAACGACATTTGCTAGTCTCCCCTTCTGCTGGCGCTTCTCTCCAGCTTCCCATGACTTCTTACAATTCATCCCATCATTATAAGCTCATTAACCACTTCCCTGGACATCCACTTTACAGCGAGACCAGCTAGCTTGCACCTGCTCAGCTCTCCCTCATATGCCCCTTCCTGTCCACACTCAGACTGCCTTCCTGCTTATTGAAGGCTCTGAGCATTTGTTGTTCACACCACGAACACAAAGGGTTTGAGGTGCCTTAGCAATTGAGCCTTATCATGTTTTTCTGTCTCCAATGCCCTGGAATGCTATCGAGGGACCTTCTGTGATGAGAGAGAGGTTGGGGAAGGATTTCCGCCTCCGCTCCCAGCCTTGATATGCACTCTGGGTGGGAGGAGACCCTCCTGTCCCAATACTCACTCTTTTGGATGATTACTGCTGCCTTTTCCAGGCGGTCCATGCTCTTTGCCAGCAGTTCCTGGTGCCAGTACTTAAAAAAGAGGCGGGACTTCCTGTGGGGATGGGAGAGAATGCCAAGGCAATAGTAAGATATAGGACTCATTCCAGACCCCATCCCATCACTAGAACAGGCCCATCGTACAGAAAAGGTGCCAGTTATTGGAGAGAGCTAGTCCCCACTCCACACATGCACACAGTACAGCACAGAGCCATCGTGCTCAGCCCAGACCCATGTGCAGCAGTCCACACCTACCCACATCTCCAGTCTTTCAGCTCTGTACTCTGCAAAATCTCCAAGCAGCTAAGAAAGGAGGAGAAAAAATTAGTAAAAAGTCCCCTTCCACTTAGTGTAGCCAGAGACAGGCAACCCTTTGTACTTCACTGCACCCCTTGTGAAAGCTGGCTCCCAAATGGTAGATCTCACAGAATCACAGCTGGTGCAGGGGTTATGGTGGGGCTTGTTAGCAAACATGAATCCAGCCTTTGCCTCAGGAGGGTGATTCCCACAGATAAAGATCTTATTGTCAGAAGTTTTTTCCTTCCTAGTTCTGGGAAGTGCTCAAATCCCAGTGGATAAGTGCAGAACATGAATCTGGGTAGAGCACAACTACACATTACACGATCGAAGGGCTAGTCTACACTAGAATCGCGAGAGCGGTGCAGCTGTGCCGATGCACTGCACGGTTGTAGCGTGCCAGTGCAGACAGTCTATGCCATTGATCGTTATAACTTACATCATTCAGGGGGGTGGCTTTTCCACACCCTTGAGCAACTTAAGTTATACTGAAGTAAGCATTAGTGTGTACAAACCCTCAGTTTCATCTAACTACCCCTAGTTACACTCCTTGAGCCCCCTTAAATAATTTCTCTCCCTCCGTGGCATTTACACTCTTCATACATTTTATCTGAATGGATTACTCCAGATAAGGCACTAAAGTCACATAGATGCTCCTTGCTGCTATTTTGCAGGGCAAACTTACGTCCAAGGTGTAAGAGTTGGTTCCATACTGGTTCAGACCAGGGTCCAGCTTGCCTAGTATCTGGCCCATACCAAAGCTTCATGGGGAGTGTACAGAACAAGTAATTTATGGAGTGATCCACCCCTACATTCCACTCCCAGCTTCTAGTTGTGAGAGGTCGCGCTGAGCATGGGGCTGCACCCCTGATCATCTTGTCTAATATAGCATTTCATGGACCTAACCCCCATGAACTTATCCAGTTCTTTTTTTTAACCCAGTTATACTTTTGGTCATCACAACATTCCACGACAATGAGTTCCACAGGTTAACTGTGCACAGTGTGAAAGAGTACTTCCTCTTGTTTGTATCAAACCTGCGGATTAATTTCATTGATGACCCCTGTTTTCTGTATTGTGTTAAAGGGTAAATAACCCTTCTCTAGTCATTTTTTCCACTCATTCATGACTTTATAGACCTCTACCGTAACCCCCCTTAGTTGTCTCTTTTCTACGCTGAAAGATCTAATCTTTTAGTCTCTCCTTGTATGGAAGCTGCTCCATACCCTTGATCATTTTTGTTGCCCTTCTCTGAACATTTTCAAGATGGTGCAACCAGAACTGGACACAATATGACAGGTGTGGACACACCATGGATTTATGTAGAGGCATTAGGATATTTTCTATCCCTTTCCGAATAGTTCCTAACATACTGTTAATCATTTTGACCACTGCTGCTTCACATAGAGCAGACATTTTCTGAGAACTATCCACAGTGACTCCAAGATCTCTTTCTTCAGTGGTAACAGCTAATTTTAAATCCATCATTGTGTAAGTATAGTTGGGATTATTTTTTCCAATGTAGATTACTTTGCACTTATCAATGTTGAATTTCATCTGCCATTTTGTTGTCCAATCACCAACTTTTATGCGATTCCTCTGTAACTCATCGCAGTCAGCTTTGGATTTAACTACTTTGAGTAATTTTGGATCAGCTGCAAACTTTGCCACTTCACTGTTCATCCGCTTTTCCAGATCATTAATGGATATGTACCTCTCCTCAGTCTCTCCCAGCCAGTGCCTGCTGTGTAAACATCTATTTTTCAGGTTACTTCTCTCTCACATGCAGTAATGTACATGTTTCTAGGTGGAAACATGCTGAATTACCTGCCCATCTCCTTCTAGAGCCTTTGTATCATCTCTATCCTCACTGGAGTTTGCAATTCCTCTCAATTTAGCATTATCTGTATGTTTCATTAACAGATTCCACAAGGGCTGGAGGAGCCACTTGCTCCCAGACTCCATGGTAGGGAGGTGCTCATTTCCTGGTCTCCCCTTGCCCCAAACTGAATAAGAGGGCTCCGACTAGCTGAGTGTTTCACACCTTTGCAATGAGCCATTGTTTTATCTGGTGGGGCAGGCAGGATGGGAGAAGGGTCTGTTTCCCAAGGGGCAGCAGGCAGGATCAGGCACTAGGACAGCAAGGATAGAGTAGACGGAAAGGGTTGGTTTACATCAAAAAAATTATGGGAGGACATCCCATCAAAAGACTCTGATGGGTGCCACTTCCCCTCCCCACATCCTTGGTATGTTTTGCTTGTTTTGACTTTAAGCTCTTAGGGCAGGGACTACATTCTCTCTCTAACCTGGGAGATATCCAAGACACTTTGGGGCACTTAATATAAACTTTATAATCAATAAAAGCATACTCCTTTTCCGAGATATGAGATTCAAAAGCACCCCAGAATGGCAATCCCAAAACACCAAAAAACAAAAAAACAAAACCCCACCCCAAAGCATGACGCACAAGCAAGTTGTCAATCAAAATGTAATAAATATGAAAGGTTAAGTCAGCAACTGTCTGAACAAAACATGACAGTCTGAAAGGGAGATAAGTAGCAGCAGACCCTAAATAACTACACACATACCTCCGATCACTGAGTTCAAGGAGCAGGAACTAGGAAAAGAACAGGGAGAGGAAGCAAGAAGGCAACATACAAACCACATCATAATTTCCTTCTCTTCTCCCCAAAAGTTCAGTAGTACTTTGCTAGAGGCACCAGGTAATCCCAGAGCTGTAAGTTATACCTCTGATCCAGCTCAGGAGGTGGATACTGTTACTGTGGTGCCACTTCCCAACTGCCCATGATCCCATCATACACAGAAAGAGCGTCCTCTTCCCTCTCTGTTCCCCTTTCAGTAGCCAGCACGTCTTGCCGGTTAAGAACATGTTCTATCTGTAGTAAATGCACTCACCATGTTCTGTACCCTGCAGCCCAGAAGATCACACCACTAGTATTGAAAACTCTTCCAGACCCAAGTCTAACATACACTGTTTGTCCAGGAAAGAACTCATGGAGTCTTGCATGGATACACCTGTTGAAACTCACATATTTCCTATTCACATCAGTCAGCTTTGGGGATGGCAAAGGGGTGGGATGAATCTTTCCTGTTAGCATAGACAAATGGTCCTCATAGGTCAGCTGAAGAACTGATAGAATGGGGTTTCTCCAGTACTTTCATGATGTGTACTCTGAATATCATAAATCATCACTCAATGTAATAGGGAAGGGTGTATCTCAGTATTCCTCCAGTATGCAAGCTACAGGCTTCTTCCCAGTTCCCTGCAGTCTCTCCACTATCCCATTTCCTTGGGGATGGTACTCAGCAGATTTATAAATGTACTGGACCAATACTCATCAGAAAGCCTTCAAAACTCTCTTGATACAAAACAAGTCCCTGTGACACTGTACCCCATATTCTTCACGGTAATATTATAATTATATGATTATGACATAACCATAATGTATTTTATGCAAGATAGATCATGTCAGATATCACTGGAAATGTTCTGATTTACTGAATAAGATTATCCTATTTATATACATGTATCATTTTTGTATCTGAAGTTAGGAACGTTGTCTATGTAACTATTACAAATGTGTTTACAAATGGGGAACACCCACTCGGCAGAATGCAATCAGTCTAGATGGCTGGCTGGGAAGGGCGCATTCAAGTTAATGAACCATTAGGGAGAACAATAGGCCTTAGGAAAAGCTTATCTCCCACCCGGAGCCTTCCAGAGGATGCTGTAAACAGGCTCTGACTCATAGAATCATAGAATATCAGGGTTGGAAGGGACCTCAGGAGGTCATCTGGTCCAACCCCCTGCTCAAAGCAGGACCAATCCCCAATCAAATCATCCCAGCCAGGGCTTTGTCAAGCCTGACCTTAAAAACTTCCAAGGAAGGAGATTCTACCACCTCCCTAGGTAACGCATTCCAGTGTTTCACCACCCTCCTAGTGAAAAAGTTTTTCCTAATATCCAACCTAAACCTCCCCCACTGCAACTTGAGACCATTACTCCTTGTCCTGTCCTCTTCTACCACTGAGAATAGTCTAGAACCATCCTCTCTGGAACCACCTCTCAGGTAGTTGAAAGCAGCTATCAAATCCCCCCTCATTCTTCTCTTCTGCAGACTAAACAATCCCAGTTCCCTCAGCCTCTCCTCATAAGTCATGTGTTCCAGACCCCTAATCATTTTTGTTGCCCTTCGCTGGACTCTCTCCAATTTATCCACGTTCTTCTTGTAGTGTGGGGCCCAAAACTGGACACAGTACTCCAGATGAGGCCTCACCAATGTCGAATAGAGGGGAACGATCACGTCCCTCGATCTGCTGGCTATGCCCCTACTTATACATCCCAAAATGCCATTGGCCTTCTTGGCAACAAGGGCTCACTGCTGACTCATATCCAGCTTCTCGTCCACTGTCACCCCTAGGTCCTTTTCCGCAGAACTGCTGCCTAGCCATTCGGTCCCTAGTCTGTAGCGGTGCATTGGGTTCTTCTGTCCTAAGTGCAGGACCCTGCACTTATCCTTATTGAACCTCATCAGGTTTCTTTTGGCCCAATCCTCCAATTTGTCTAGGTCCCTCTGTATCCTATCCCTGCCCTCCAGCGTACCTACCACTCCTCCCAGTTTAGTATCATCCGCAAATTTGCTGAGAGTGCAATGCACACCATCCTCCAGATCATTTCTGAAGATATTGAACAAAACCGGCCCCAGGACCGACCCCTGGGGCACTCCACTTGACACCGGCTGCAACTAGACACGGAGCCATTGATCACTACCCGTTGAGCCCGACAATCTAGCCAACTTTCTACCCACCTTATAGTGCATTCATCCAGCCCATACTTCTTTAACTTGCTGACAAGAATACTGTGGGAGACCGTGTCAAAAGCTTTGCTAAAGTCAAGAAACAATACATCCACTGCTTTCCCTTCATCCACAGAACCAGTAATCTCATCATAGAAGGCGATTAGATTAGTCAGGCATGACCTACCCTTGGTGAATCCATGCTGACTGTTCCTGATCACTTTCCTCTCGTGTAAGTGCTTCAGGATTGATTCCTTGAGGACATGCTCCATGATTTTTCTGGGGACTGAGGTGAGGCTGACTGGCCTGTAGTTCCCAGGATCCTCCTTCTTCCCTTTTTTAAAGATTGGCCCTACATTAGCCTTTTTCCAGTCATCTGGGACTTCCCCCGTTCGCCACGAGTTTTCAAAGATAATGGCCAAGGGCTCTGCAATCACATTCGCCAATTCCTTTAGCACTCTCGGATGCAACTCGTCCGGCCCCATGGACTTGTGCACGTCCAGCTTTTCTAAATAGTCCCTAACCACCTCTTTCTCCACAGAGGGCTGGCCATCTACTCCCCATGTTGTGATGCCCAGCGCAGCAGTCTGGGAGCTGTCCTTGTTAGTGAAGACAGAGGCAAAAAAAGCATTGAGCACATTAGCTTTTTCCACATCCTCTGTCACTAGGTTGCCTCCCTCATTCAGTAAGGGGCCCACACTTTCCTTGGCTTTCTTCTTGTTGCCAACATACCTGAAGAAACCCTTCTTGTTTCTCTTGACATCTCTTGCTAGCTGCAGCTCCAGGTGCGATTTGGCCCTCCTGATTTCATTCCTACATGCCCGAGCAATATTTTTATACTCTTCCCTGGTCATATATCCAACCTTCCACTTCTTGTAAGCTTCTTTTTTATGCTTAAGATCCGCTAGGATTTCACTGTTAAGCCAAGCTGGTCGCCTGCCATATTTACTATTCTTTCGACTCATCAGGATGGTTTGTCCCTGTAACCTCAACAGGGATTCCTTGAAATACAGCCAGCTCTCCTGGACTCCTTTCCCTCAGCCTCTCCTCATAAGTCATAAGTTCCAGCCCTCTAATCATTTTTGTTGCCCTCCGCTGGATACTTTCCAATTTTTCCACATCCTTCTTGTAGTGCGGGGCCCAAAACTGGACACAGTACTCCAGATGAGGCCTCACCAATGTCGAATAGAGGGGAATGATCATGTCCCTTGATCTGCTGGCAATGCCCCTACTTATACATCCCAAAATGCCATTGGCCTTCTTGGCAACAAGGGCACACTGTTGACTCATATCCAGCTTCTCATGCACTGTAACCCCTACGTCCTTTTCTGCAGAACTGCTGCCTAGCCATTCGGTCCCTAGTCTGTAGCGGTGCATGGGATTCTTCCGTCCTAAGTGCAGGACTCTGCACTTGTCCTGAAACTCTTCCGATTTCTTTTGGCCTAATGCTTAAATTTGTCTAGGTCCCTCTGTATCCTATCCCTACTCTCCAGTGTATCTACCTCTCCTCCCAGTTTAATGTCATCTGCAAACTTGCAGAGGGTGCAATCCACGCCATCCTCCAGGTCATTTATGAAGATATTGAACAAAACCGGCCCCAGGACCGACCTTTGGGGCACTCCGCTTGATACCGGCTGCCAACTAGACATGGAGCCATTGATCACTACCCGTTGAGCCCGACGATCTAGCCAGCTTACTATCCACCTTATAGTCCATTCATCCAGCCCATACTTCTTTAACTTGCTGGCAAGAATACTGTGGGAGACCGTGTCAAAAGCTTTGTTAAAGTCAAGGAATAACATGTCCACTGCTTTCCCCTCATCCACAGAACGAGTTATCTCATCATAGAAGGCAATTAGATTAGTCAGGCATGACTTGCCCTTGGTGAATCCATGCTGACTGTTCCTGATCACTTTCCTCTCCTCTAAGTGCTTCAGAATTGATTCCTTGAGGACCTGCTCCATGATTTTTCCAGGGACTGAGGTGAGGCTGACTGGCCTGTAGTTCCCGGATCCTCCTCCTTCCCTTTTTTAAAGATGGGCACTACATGAGCCTTTTTCCAGTCGTCCGGGACCTCCCCCAATCTCCATGAGTTTTCAAAGATAATGGCCAATAGCTCTGCAATCACATCTACCAATTCCTTTAGCACTCTCAGATGCAGCGCATCCAGCCCCATGGACTTGTGCTCGTCCAGCTTTTCTAAATAGTCCCGAACCACTTCTTTCTCCACAGAGGGCTGGTCGCCTCCTCCCCATGCTGTGCTGTCCAGTGCAGTAGTCTGGGAGCTGACCTTGTTTGTGAAGACAAAGGCAGATTCATGGCTGCTAGGACCCTACACAGTCATGTGACCAGGTCACCTGGTACTGGACTCCATCTTGGAATACCAGTGTTTTTCCACTGATTGGCATGGGAACGAAGCTTGGAGACAAAGGGTTCCTGCCATATGCAAAAGCTAGTTAAGGCAGGTGAGTAACATCATCGTGGCTCTTCATAGATTCATAGATATTAAGGTCAGAAGGGACCATTATGATCATCTAGTCTGAGCTCCTGCACAACGCAGGCCACAGAATCTCACCCATGTCTGAGCTATTGAAGTCCTCAAATCGTGGTTTAAAGACTTCAAGGAGCAGAGAATCCTCCAGCAAGTGACCCGTGTCCCATGCTACAGAGGAAGGCGAAAAACCTCCAGGGCCTCTTCCAATCTGCCCTGGAGGAAAATTCCTTCCCGACCCCAAATATGGTGATCAGCTAAACCTGAGCATATGGGCAAGATTCACCAGCCAGATACTACAGAAAATTCTTTCCTGGGTAACTCAGATCCCACCCCATCTAACATCCCATCACAGGCCATTGGGCCTATTTACCATGAATATTTAAAGATCAATTAATTGCCAAAATCATGTTCTTCACTGACTCCCCGCCCAAAGGCGACTCCTGAAAAACACCTGAGGAACAAGGACTGAACTGTGGGGAAGTGCTGGACCCAGGCTAAAGGGAAGTTTTAGCCTGTGAAAGGAACACCTGGGGTTTTTAAGCTGTAAGCAAGTGTGGGTGGCCCCTTAAGAATCTCTGCAGCCTGCTTGAATCATCGAATGTGAGAATTTGCTAAATCATATCCTACCTATCTAGTATGTTAAGCTCAGTTTAGGGTTTTGTTTATTTACTAGGTAATCTGCCTTGATCTGTTTGCTATCCCTTATAATCACTTAAAATCTATCTTTTGCAGTTAATAAACTTATTTTTGCTTTGTCTAAAACCAGTGTGTGGGAATCATAACTTGGGCAGAAGGCTGTTGCATATCTTTCTCCACACTGAGGGAGGAGGCAAATTTCATGAGCTTATACTGTACAGTTCTCTGTACAGTGCAAGATGGTATAATTTTGGGCTTACACTCCAGAGCGGGGAGTGCAATTGAGTAGCCGGGCTGTTCTTTAGCTGTAGCCTCCCCATGCAGAGCATTTGTATGTTCTGCAGCCGGGTGTGTCCCTACCTGTATGTGTGCTGGAGCCTGGGAGAGGCCTTGGCAGGCTGGTCACAGCAATACAGTGTAAAGGGAGCCCAGGCTGGTGGGTCAGGGAGGCTCAGTGGTACCCCAGTTCCAGGTAGCACTCCAGGGGAACCTGCCACAGTCCCATTTTCTGAAAGAAGGCTCTCTGGTAGGCCAAACATCATAAAAGTGGTTAAACAAGAGATGAGCTTCTTTGAGGAGCCTTGTGAAATTATGAATGCAAAGAAGTAATGTGAGTAACAGCCTATAACACTCAATAGCACGTAGCCATGCACTGCAATCAAGGGGCCAGGAATATCCACTTCAATTCTCTGCCATGGTCTATCTACGACTACGATTATCAAAGGGGCTGGAGGAGCAGTAGTTCTATGCACTGTGAAGTCTGAATATGCCTTTGCATGATGCTCAATGTCTGAGTGCAGCCCTAGCCACCAAGCATAACTACACAGAATCACCTTCGTCTTCATAACTCCCAAATGTCCTTCATGAGTCACATCCAGGACTGCATGTCGAATGATGCTGGGATGATCATCCGTGCTCCTCTGCATAAGATATGTTGAGTAGCACATGTCTTCACTGTGAGCTCAGAACAAAATTTAGTAGAATATAGACAAAATTCTCTTAAGAACTGGGTCTATCCAACCCGTTTGTACAGCATGTATCACCTTGCCCAGTTCAGCATCTTGAAGAGCAGCAGTCTGCCTTAAGTCAACTGGCAAGCTGTTCAGTAAAAAGCATAACGCGTACCTTGCCATTTCTGCACACGAGGGTGCCAACCCGTCAGAATTTCTTGAAAGAGTATCAGTAAGTAAATTAGGTCTTTGTACCAAATGAAAACCAGTCATACTGCTGCAACCGATAACCCACTGCTGCAGCCTCATGTTCAGCATATCAACAGCCTTATGACAGAGGCCCAAAATAGGCAAATCAGTTTCTAAAGTAAAATGTTTTCCCAGTAAATAGACTTTGAAGCGTACAATAGCAAAAACCATCACCAAGAACTCTAGCTCAATCTGGGAATACTTTGCTTCTGTCAGGGTGAGAGTACGGGATTAGTATATAACTGGCCATCCCTCCTAGAACAGAACTGTGCCCAGACCCTGATTGCATATATCAATTTGAATCACTATGGGCTTCCTTGGATCAAAATGAGAAAGAGATCTGTTTTGTCTCTTTAGTCCAAACTAACCGTCCGTGGATTAGATCTCTCAGCAGCTTGGCAAGGGTACTAAAATTGGGTAGAACACGGCCACCTACTTCTTTTACTAGGCCAAGGAATGAACGTAAACCACTACAATCTGTGTGTTTCGGTAGCGAAGCTACAGCTTGTAGCCATTCAGGTGTCAGTTTCACACCATCAGCTGACAGAGAATGTCACAGAAACTCTACAGCATCTTTCACAAAACTGCAGCTGGCCACATTCAACTTTATGCCAGCTTGTTGGAGTCGGGTTAGCACCTGATCCAGATAAGCATTATGCTCAGGAAGGGTCTTATCAAAGACAAGAATGTCATCCAAATAGCACCATGCACGCTGGATATTACCAAAGAGCTGAGAGACCACTCTCAAATACTTCAAGGAGCAGAGACTAAACGAAAAGGGAGTCATTGATAGCAGTACCTCCCTAATGGCATGCTGAAAGCAAACTTCCAGACACAGGTATTTTCCAATAACCGGATCAGTAATCCAACACAGAGAAAATCTGGGATCCACTGACCCAACAGGTCACCTCTTTGAAGGTTGGCAACTGAAGCTGCTCACGTTTCTCATATTTATTAAGAGCCCTAAAATCTGTGAAATTGAATATCACCATTCTTCTGGTATACTATCACTGTGGATAAGCTTCAGTCCATAGGCCCTTCCACCTCCCAAATGATATCATCAGTTTTCATGCATTGCAGTTCTGCTCAGATCTTGTCCACAAGTATAGGAGGTACATCTCATGCACGGGGTGCAAAGGGCTTGGTGTTCAAATCCAACAGCAAAGAGTATGCATAGCCCATGGATGGAACACTGTCATTGTTAAACAAATCATGGTGTCTCTGGAGGATACATTGGGTATCCCCTTCTAATCTAGCTGACATAACCACACCTGAGATATGCTGTGAGAGCTCATGCATGATACCAAATTGTAAGCACAAATCGTAGGAAAATAATGGAACAACATTCACAGCATTGTCTTTAACAAGATAAAACTTTGCAGTCAAGGCTATGCCTTTGTAGAGCACAGAACACACAGTTTCACCCACTGTCTGCAAATACAAATTCCAGGCTTTTATAACCACTGTGGTTGGGCAAATGTCCAGATTATGAACTGACCCAAAAGGGAGAACGTTAACTGCAGCACCTGTATCCATCAGGCACCTCACCAGTGTACCATTAATTTCTATGATATGAGAGATCAGTTCCAGTGCCTTTCCACATGAGAAGATTGTATTAAAGGCAACATTGGAGTCCCTGTATTGTATTCAAGGCAACAAGGTGGTCTCATGTGGCTTCACGTTCCCAATATAGAATCATAGAACCACAGGGTCAGAAAGGACCATCTTGTCTAACCCCGTGCCAAGATGCAGGATTTGTTGTGTCTAAGCCATCCAAGATAGTTGGCTATCCAGCCTTGTTTTGAAAACCTCCAGTGAAAGAGCTTCCATGACTTCCCTAGACAATATGCACTTCAGGCCTCTTCTTGTCATAGAATCATAGAATATTAGGGTTGGAAGAGACCTCAGGAGGTCATCTAGTCCAATCCCCTGCTCAAAGCAGGACCAACACCAACTAAATCATCCCAGCCAAGGCTTTGTCAAGCCGGGCCTTAAAAACCCCTAAGGATGGAGATTCCACCACCTCCCTAGGTAACCCATTCCAGTGCTTCACCACCCTCCTAGTGAAATAGTATTTCCTAATATCCAACCTAGACCTCCCCCACTGCAACTTGAGACCATTACTTCTTGTTCTGTCAGCTGCCACCACTAAGAACAGCCTAGCTCCATCCTCTTTGGAACCCCCTTTCAGGTAGTTGAAGGCTGCTATCAAATCCCCCCTCATTCTTCTCTTCTGCAGACTAAACAACACGAGTTCCCTCAGCCTCTCCTCATAAGTCATGTGCCCCAGCCCCCTAATCATTTTCGTTGCCCTCCACTGGACTCTCTCCAATTTCTCCACATCCTTTCTGTAGTGGGAGGAACAAAACTGGATGCAATACTTCAGATGTGGCCTCACCAGTACCAAATAGAGGGGAATAATCACTTCCCTCGATCTGCTGGCAATGCTTCTACTAATACAGCCCAAAATGCCATTGGCCTTCTTGGCAATGAGGGCACCCTGCTGACTCATATCCAGCTTCTCATCCACTGTAATCCCCAGGTCCTTTTCTGTAGAACTGCTGCTTAGCCAGTTGGTCCCAGGCCTGTAGCGGTGCATGGAATTCTTCCTTCCTAAGTTTAGGACTCTGCACTTGTCCTGCACTTGTCATGAACCAGTGTACAATGGCACACTAACTTAAAATGTCCTTTCTCTCTGCAAGCCCAGCACTCAGCAGTTCTAGCCAAGCAGGCAAAAAAATTGGCCAAGTGATCTGTACTACCACACAGGCAATTTTCACTGCTGAGGCTGTGGAGCAGGAGTATGTAGTGTCGTCTGACTCTGGGTGATGGAAGTACAATGAGCAGCTAATAGTTTAAGCACAGACACAAAGGTAGCAGCAGTCTGAGACACAGAACCTCTTTCAGCCTGAGCCCTCATATGCCTTGCTCTTGGTAACTGCAGCATCAAAAGTTAGGGTTCTAGCATCTTGCACCAGTAACCATTCACCAAGGTGGTCACTGGCTATGCCAACCGCAAAAATATCCAAGAGCATGATCATAATAACATCCACAAAATCACAGTCCTGTGTCAACCACCATAAATAAATTCACATATGGTTTCATTAGGCTGCTGATGAGCTTCAAAAAATTGTTTTCCTCTTTAACAGAACAGAATCTCCAGTGTCAAAATACTCACTGAGATGCTGCACAACTGCATCAAAAGAGGACTTGGGCTCCAGGAGTCCATCATAAATATCAATGCGATAACAGCCTAAGCAGTTCTGCATCTGGGGTAATCTAGCAGCATGGGAGAGTTGCATGATCTGCACACAGTTCCAGAAATTCTGAATAAAGTATCACCATTCAACAACAGAAGGATGTACAGGGAGCATGGGTTACACAATAGAAGCACTCATTGCCATAATGTTATGCATAGATGCACCCCAGAATGGCAATCCCAAAACAGCAAAAAATAAAAAAAAATAAAAATGAAGGAAGACTCGCAGGTAAGTTGCCAAACAAAACATGTAATAACCATGAACCAGTTAAGCCTGAACAAAACATAACAGTCTGAATGGCAGATAACTAGCAGCAGACACTGAGTAGATGCACACACCCAATGTTATACATGCACAAACACAGGAACTGGACCACTGAGTATAGAGAGTAGGAAGCAAGAAGGCAGCACACATACTCACAAACCAGATCATCAATAAAGAACTGGGGGAGGAGAGAGAGAGAGAGAGAGAGAGAGAGAGTGAGAGAGGGAGGGAGACCGACCATAGCTGGACACTGCCCCATTATCACTTTCCTCCTTCAGCCGGGTGTCTCTCCTCTATGTGACAGAGTTCCTATCCAAGCCAATGTGAATTATTTGAGGGAGAAAGGTTCCATACATAACTGTATCAAATGCTTTTACCAAACTCCAAATCACTATGTCTAGGTACTTATAGTCCCTTCATCGCAAGATCCCTTCCCACGCTACTCCCTTCACCTATTCAGTTTGCAATTCCTTCACAACAGCAATCAAGTTGATTTAGCAAATTTTGCTCTTCAGAAATTTCCTGTGTTGTTCTTTACTCATGACTACAGGGGGCAGAGAGGAAGGTTCTTACCTTTCCTGTGTGAGTGGGACATCTGGTTTAATTAGGAGAATTCGGTATCTGCCAGAAACAAACCAAATTTAACAACAAGGGAGAGAGAAATCTCTGATGCCCTGAGCTGATCCAGTGTTCCCATTACAGCAAGGATGACTGCAAATCAGTACCCGTCCACTTCCTCCTCCTGCCCCACACATACCATACCCACAGTCTTAGGTCCTTTTCACACTTTTTAATCAGGTCGTTTCACTCACTGTTGATCAGAATGGCATTTCCCTCCCTCCATTATTGGAATCACTTCCCTACCGACCTTCATCAAACAACATTTCATGATTTTAACAAACCTTTCTGCAAATTCCTCAAAAGATGGTCTCCAGGAAAAGCCGTTTCGCCGAATCCGGATGGTTTCCAGCAATCCATTGTACCTGAGCTGAGGTGAGAGCACAATAAGGTTCAAAAAGAGATTAACAGATTTTACGGCCAGAAGGGACGATTATGATCATCTAAGTCTGGCCTCCTGCACAGCATAGGTCAAAGAAGTTCATGCAGATATTCCTGTAACCAGACCAATAACTTCTGGTTGATCTAGAGACATCTGTTGGAAAAGTCATACAGCAAAACAACATTTCCAATAAGTTCTTGGAATGTATTTGGGACAAATTTGTTTCAGAAAGTGGAGAAAATAACCAAGTGGGTCAGCCTTTTTATACTTCATTTTGACCAGCAGGGAGGAACTGACTGTGAATTTGAAGGTGGAACGCAACTGGGGGAAAGTGAACATGAAATCATAGATTTCATGATTTGAAAGAAAGGAAGAAGTGAGAGCAGCTGAATAAGGACAATAGACTTCAAAAAAGCAGACATCAACAAATTCAGAAAAGTGGTAGGGTAAGGTCAATGGGAAGAAAATCTAAGGGATATAGGAGATCAGGAGAGCTGGCATTTGCTCAAGGAGACAATATTAAAGACACAACTGCAAACTATCCCAATGTGAAAAATAGGAAGAATAGGAAGAAACCAAGATGGCTCCATCAGGAGACCTTGAATGAATGACCTAAAAATAAAAAAAGCATCCTACAAAAAGCAGAAACATGGATGAACTGCTAAGGAGGAGAACAAAATATTAGCGTAAGCATATAGGAAAAAATCAGAAAGGCTAAATCACCAAATGAGTTATACCTAGCAAAGGACATCAAAGGCAATAAGAAGAGGTTCTTTAAATACATTAGGAACAAGAGAAAGATGAAGGAAAGTGTAGGTCCTCTACTTACCCAGGAAGGAGAGCTAATAAAAAATAGGACATCAAGAAGACTGATGTGTTCAATCCCTATATTGCTTCAGTCTTCACTAAACAGGTTAACGGTGACCAGACACTCAACACAATTAATATTAACAATAAGGGGAAGGATTGCAAGCCAAAACAGGGAAAGAAGAGGCTAAAGAATATTTAGACAAGTCAAAGGTAATGAGGTCAGCAAGGCCTGATGAAATTCATCCTAAGGTACTTAAGGAACTAGCAGAAGCAATCTTGGAACATGAGAAATTATCTTCAGGAACTCCTGGAGAATGGCTGAGGTCCAGAGAAGGGCAAACATAGCACTTATCTTTAAAAATGGAAACAGAGAGGACCCAAGGAATTACAGACCAGTTGGCCTAACTTCAATACCTGGAAAGATATTGAAAAAAAGTATTAAACAATTTGTCAGGACGTTGAGTTATAAAAAGGTGTTATAAGGAATAACCAGAATGGATTTTTCAAACACACATCATGCCAAACCAACCTAATTTCCCTCTTTGGCAGGGTTACCAGCCTAGTGGATACAGGGGTAAGCAGTAAACATGATATGTAGTACTTTGCACTTGTCTTTATTGAATTTCATCATGTTTATTTCAGGCTTATTCTCCAGGTTGTCAAAGTCACTTGGAATTCTAATCCTGTCCTTGAAAGTGCTTGCAACCCCTCCCAGCTTGGTGTCATCCACAAATTTTAGAAGCTTACTCTCCTATTATCCAAGTCATTAATGAAAATATTGACTAGTACCAGACCCAGGACTGACTCCCATGGAACCCCACTTGAGACATCCTCCCAGTTTGATTGAACTATTGATAACCACTCTGAGTGTAGTCTTTCAACCACTTGTGAACCCACCTTATAGTAGTTTTATCTAGACCCATTTCCCTAGGTTTTTTTACAAGAATATCACATGGGATTATGCCAAAAGCCTTACTAAACTCACCAAAGGCTCTTATGTAAATTAAGTTGTCATGGGATAAGAGGGAAGATCCCTTCATGGATTGAGAACTGGTTAAAAGACAGGGAACAAAGGGTAGGAATAAACGGTAAATTTTCAGAATGGAGAGGGGTAACTAGTGGTGTTCCCAAGGGTCAGTCATAGGACAATCCTATTCAACTTATTCATAAATGATCTGGAGAAAGGGGTAAACAGTGAGGTGGCAAAGTTTGCAGACGATACTAAACTGCTCAAGATAGTTAAGACCAAAGCAGACTGTGAAGAATTTCAAAAAGATCTCACAAAACTAAGTGATTGGGCAACAAAATGGCAAATGAAATTTCATGTGGTGTGACAGGGTCAGGCCGGATGGCTACAGGAGAGTGATAGAAGGCAGATATATTAGCCCCAGGTTAAGTAGGTCCCTTTTCCCTGGGTAAGGTAACAGGGAAGGTTCCAGAACAATCAGGAACTTTCCGGAAACAATTAAGGTAGACAGGCTGATTAGAACACCTGCAGCCAATCAAGAAGCTGCTAGAATCAATTAAGGCAGGCTAATCAGGGCACCTGGGTTTAAAAAGGAGCTCACTTCAGTTTGTGGTGTGCGTGCAAGGAGCTGGGAGCAAGAGGCTCAAGAAGCTGAGAGTGAGAAGGCATACTACTGGAAGACTGAGAAGTACAAGCATTATCAGACTTCAGGAGGAAGGTCCTGTGGTGAGAATAAAGAAGGTTTTGGGACGAGGCCATGGGGAAGCAGCCCAGGGAGTTGTAGCTGTCACGCAGCTGTTACAGGAGTCACTGTAGACACTTGCAATCCACAGGACCCTGGACTGGAACCCAGAGTAGAGGGCGGGCCCGGGTTCCCCCCATACCTCCCTACTTGATACCGGAGGAGTTGAACTGGACTGTGAGTTCCACCAGAGGGGAAGGTCTCTGGCCTGTCCCCTGATCCACTAGGTGGATCAGCAGAGACTGCAGGGATTGTTCTTCTTCTTTTCCCCATGCTGGCCAGTGATGAGGCTAACTGAGTGAAGTGCAGGTTTGAGCCACGAAAGTGGCCAAACTGAGGGCTGCCGTGAACCTCTGAGGCGAGGAAATCCACCAATAAGCGCAGGACCCACCAAGGCAGAGGAGGAACTTTGTCACAGTGGATAAATGTAAAGTAATGCACATTGGAAAAAATAACCCCAACTATACATACAATATGATGGGGGATAATTTAGCTACAACTAATCAGGAAAGAGATCTTGGAGTTATTGTGGATAGTTCTTTGAAGACATCCACGCAGTGTGCAGCGGCAGTCAAAAAAGCAAACAGGATGTTAGGAATCATTAAAAAAGGGATAGAGAATAAAACGGAGAATATCTTATTGCCCTTATATAAATCCATGGTGCGCTCACATCTTGAATAACTGCATACATATGTCGTCTCCTCATCTCAAAAAAGATATACTGGCATAAGGAAAGGTTCAGAGAAGGGCAATTAAAATGATTAGGGGTTTGGAACGGGTCCCATATGAGAAGAGATTAAAGAGACTAGGACTTTTCAGCTTGGAAAAGAGGAGACTAAGGGGTGGATATGATAGAGGTCTATAAAATCATGAGTGGTGTGGAGAAAGTGAATAAAGAAAAGTTATTTACTTGTTCCCATAAGAACTAGGGGCCACCAAATTAAATTAATGGGCAGCAGGTTTAAAACAAATAAAAGGAAGTTCTTCACACAGCACACAGTCAACCTGGGGAACTCCTTGCCTGAGGAGGTTGTGAAGGCTAGGACTATAACAGGGTTTAAAAGAGAACTAGATAAATTCATGGAGGTTAAGTCCATTAATGGCTATTAGCCAGGATGGGTAAGGAATGGTGTCCATAGCCACTGTTTGTCAGAGGGTGGAGATGGATGGCAGGAGAGAGATCACTTGATCGTTACCTGTTAGGTTCACTACCTCTGGGGCATCTGGCATTGGCCACTGTCGGCAGACAGGATACTGGGCTGGATGGACATTTGGTCTGACCCAGTATGGCCATTCTTATGTTCTTAAAGTGTTAGGGCATTCAGGCTGTATTCAATTTTTTTTCTTGATCACCAAATTTTAGTATTAAATGTTATTTTCCCTCTATAAACTCCCCATTTTATTCTGAGTCATTGTTGGCATGTCTGGATGAGCAAATTGATATGGCCCTTGCCCGTGCTGCTTCCCGCAGCCCCCATTGGCTTGGAATGGCGAACAGCGGCCAGTGGGAGCTGCGATCGGCTGAACCTGCAGACGCTGCAGGCAAACAAACCGTCCTGGCCCGCCAGCGGATTTCCCTGACGGGCCGCATGCCAAAGGTTGCTGATCCCTGAGCTAGAGCTAAAAATTCTTCCATGTTTTATGAGATGGTAGCCTCAGGCACTGGTAGAGACACTTCAGTTGAGGAACCCTATATTAATGATGACACCTGGATAGTATATTTTGGCCAGGTCTTTAATGATTCACCCAAATCAGCTTTTTTAAATCTAATTTTACTATAATTGATGCAATGAGGAATCCTCGGTCTGATTTACCACTCTGGTCTCCAGTAATGGACAGTGAAGTATAGTCATTTATTTTAGTCCAACAACAGAAAAAAGCTTCAGGGGAAGACTTTTCTCCCTGCTGAAATTTTTCAGGAGAATCTTAATTGGTGGTTTTGGCTAAATTATATACTGTTGTTAATCATACTTGATTGATTCCGTCTAACTGGAAGCCCAGTACTGTAGTTCCTATTTTATTTTTTAAAAGGGAATAGAAAGAATCCTGCTTCTTACAGACCTAGTAGTCTGATAGATGATAGATAAATTTATTCCAGATTTGTAATGGGCGACAGGGTTGGATCACTTGGTGATTACATGTTCTGTTCATTCCCTCTGGAGCACCTGGCATTGGCCACTGTTGGAAGACAGGATACTGGGCTAGATAGTCCTTTGGTCTGACCCAGTATGGCTGTTCTTGTGGTCTTAAGATAGTAAGGTAATAAGTAACAGTCAGCATGGATTTGTCAAGAACAAATTGTGTCAAACCAACCTAATTGCTTTCCTTGACAGGGTAACAAGCTTTGTGGATGGGGGGGAAAGCAGTGGATGTGGTATATCTTGACTTTAGCCAGGTTTTTGATACTGTTTCACATGCCCTTCTCATAAACAAACTAGAGAACTATAAGCTAGATGGAGCTACTATAAGATAGGTGCATAACTGGTTGGAAAACTGTTCCCAGAGAGTAGTTATCAGTGGTTCACAGTCAAGCTGGAAAGGCACATCAAGTGGGGTCCTGCAGGGATCGGTTCTGGGTCTGGTTATGTTCAATATCTTCATCAATGATGTAATTCAGCGGTGTCCAATATGTTCGCCATTAGCCACATGTGGCTAATAGGCTATTGAATTGTGGCTAATACATGTGGCTTTTTTTAATGTGGCTAATAAGAAAAATTCAAAACCACTGATTTGATTACTACTCTGGACTGAGGAAAAAGCTAAGCATTATCTTTTGGGATGGTGACAAAATTTCTTTTTGAGACAAAAGAGGTAAAAACGAGCATGCTTTCAGCAGCTGGAAAATTCTACAGTCCAAAAGGTACTGAGGTAGGTGTTCCAACTCTCCAGATTTATGTGGGGAAAAGATAAGATGTGAAGGAACTTTTCTTTGTCTGCCTTACGGGACAGCAGTTTCCATGGTTTTGAATCTTGACTGAGTATCTGCCTTACATAAATATGGGTTTTATAAAAACATGAGCTGTCTTCAAAGTAGAAAACCAAAAGGCAAGCTTAGAATCGTGAATCATAGCCAGATCTTCTTCACAGTATCTGT
This sequence comes from Chelonia mydas, assembly GCF_015237465.2. Classification (NCBI taxonomy): domain Eukaryota; kingdom Metazoa; phylum Chordata; order Testudines; family Cheloniidae; genus Chelonia; species Chelonia mydas. Next base: position 162,405 of record NC_051245.2, on the reverse strand, counting down.
CATTGTATGTTTGACTAGTTGATTATGTTGATTAAAATATATCAACACTAAGAGAGAAACCCAACCTATCTATAATAAATCGAAAGGTCTTATACCATGGAACTAAGGAGTACACAGGTTGTTCCTCCAGCTCCTGAAGGCGAAGACAGGGCCATCTATAATCTGGAAGAGCACAGATCTTAGACCAAAATTTAAGAAAAGCAATACAGGCTCTACTACTTAAGAAAGAACACCCACCTCAGCATATAAAAAGTGAAAGTCTCCTCAGAAAATTATTTTGAACAATCCCTAAGGCCAAAATATGGCCCTATGCCAAACTGTGGCCCCATATGGTGACAGGTTTCAGAGTGGTAGCCGTGTTAGTCTGTATCAGCAAAAACAACGAGGAGTCCTTGTGGCACCTTAGAGACTAACAAATTTATTTGGGCATAAGCTTTTGTGGGCTACAACCCACTTCATTAGATGCATGGAGTGGAAAATACAGTAGCAGATATAAATACACAGCACATGAAAAGATGGAGTTGCGTTACCAAGTAGGAGGTCAGTCTAACAAGACAATTCAATTAACAGTAGGATACCAAGGGAGGAAAAATCACTTTTGTAGTGGTAATGAGCGTGGCCCATTTCAAACAGTTGACAAGAAGCTGTAAGTAACAATAGGGGGAAATTAGTATGGGGGAAATTAGGTTTTGTAATGACCCAACCACTCCTAGTCTTTATTCAGGCCTAATTTGATGGTGTCCAGTTTGCAAATTAATTCCAGTTCTGCAGTTTCACATTGGAGTCTTTCTGAAGTTTTTCTGTTGAAGATTTGCCACTTTTAGGTCTGTTATTGAGTGTCCAGGGAGATTGAAGTGCTCTCCGACTGGTTTTTGAATGTTATAATTCCTGATGTCAGATTTGTGTCCATTTATTCTTTTGCGTAGAGACTGTTCAGTTTGGCCAATGTACAGGGCAGAGAGGCATTGCTGGCACATAATGGCATATATATACCACATAGGTAGACGTGCAGGTGAATGAGCCCCTGATGGTGTGGCTGATGTGGTTAGGTCCTATGATGGTGTCCCTTGAATAGTCCCTTGGTAAGGCATCTCCATCTTTTCATGTGCTGTGTATTTATACCTGCTACTGTATTTTCCACTCCACGCAGCTGATGAAGTGGGTTCTAACCCACTAAAGCTTATGCCCAAATAAATGTGTTAGTGTCTAAGGTGCCACAAGGACTCCTCATTGTTTTTGGCCCCATAGAACATGTGTGATCTTATTTTAGCCTCAAAAATTCTTAGTTCTGGGCGACTCTGTTCTCATCATATGAGCAGGTAAAACAGAGCACCCCTTGAGCAGAGCTAAGGGCCATTTTGTTTTATAGAATCGTAGGACTGGAAGGGACCTCAGGAGGTCATCTAGTCCGGTCCCCTGCACTCATGGGAGGACCAAGCATTATCTAGACCATCCCTGACAGGTGTCTGTCCAACCTACTCTTAAAAACCTCCAATAATGGAGCTTCCACCACCTCAGTAGGCAATTTATTCCAGTGTTTAATCACCCTGACTGTTAGGAAGTTTTCCCTAATGTGAAACCTAAACTGCCCATACTGCAATTTAAGCCCATTGCTTCTTGTCTTATCCTCAGAGGTTAATGAGAAAAAATTTTCTCTCTCCACCTTGTAACAACCTTTTATGTGCTTGAAAACGTATCGTTTCCTCCCTCAGTCTTCTCTTCTCCAGACTAAACAAACCCAATTTTTTCAATCTTCCTTCATAGGTCATGTTTTCTAGACCTTTCATCATTTTTGTTGCTCTTCTCTGGACTTTCTCCAAATTTGTCCACATCTTTCCTGAAATGTGGTGCCCAGAACTGGACACAAGACTCCAGCTGAGGCCTAATCAGCGTGGAGTAGAGCGGAAGAATTACTTCTTGTGTCTTACTTACATCACTCCTGCTAAGACATCCCAGAATGAGGTTTGCTTTTTTTTTGCAAGTGTTCCACTGTTGACTCATTTAGCTTGTGATCCACTATGACCCCCAGATCCCTTTCTGCAGAACTCCTTCCTAGACAGTCATTTCCCATTTTGTACGTGTGCATCTGATTGTTCCTTCCTAAGTGGAGTACTTTGCATTTGTCCTTTTTGAATTTCATCCTATTTACTTCAGACCATTTCTCCAGTTTGTCCAGATCATTTTGAATTTTCATCCTATCCTCCAAAGCACTTGCAAACCCTCCCAGCTTGGTATCATCCACAAACTTTATAAGTGTACTCTGTATGCTATTATCTAAATCACTGATGAAGATATTGAACAGAACCGGACCCATAACTGATCCCTTCGGGACCCCACTCGTTATGTCCTTTCAGCATGACTGTGAACCACTGATAACTACACTCTGGGAATGATTTTCCAACCAGTTATGCACCCACCTTATAGTAGCTCCATCAAGATTGCAATTCCCTAGTTTGTTTATGAGAAGGTCATGCGAGACAGTATCAAAACCCTTACTAAAGTCAAGATATACCATATCTATCGCTTCCCCCCATCCACAAGGCTTGTTACCCTGTCAAAGAAAGCTATCAGGTTGGTTTGACACGATTTGTTCTTGACAAATCCATGCTGACTGTTACTTATCACCTTATTATCTTCTAGATGTTTGCAAATTGATTACTTAATTATTTTCTCCATTATCTTTCCGGGTACAGAAGTTAAGCTGACTGGTCTTTAATTCCCTGGGTTGTTCTTATTTCCCTTTTTATAGATGGGCACTAGATTTGCCCTTTTCCAGTCTTCTGGAATGTCTCCTGTCTTCCATGACTTTTCAAAGATAATTGCTAATGGCTCAGATAGCTCCTCAGTCAGCTCTGAGTATTCTAGGATGCATTTCATCAGGCCCTGGTGATTTGAAGACATATAGCTTGTCTAAAATAGGGAAAGAACAAGTCAAAAATTACTTAGACTCTGATCCTACCTCATTTTCACTGGCATTCACTATGTTAAACGTCAAACCGCCACCAACCTTCTTGGTGAAAACCGAAACAAAGAAGTCATTAAGCATCTCTGCCATTTCCACATTTTCTGTTATTGTCTTTCCCCCCTCATTGAGTAACGAGCCTACTCTGTCCTTGGTCTTCCTCTTGCTTCTAATATATTTGTAGAATGTTTTCTTGTTTCCTTTTATGTCCCTAGCTAGTTTGATCTCGTTTTGTGCCTTGGCTTTTCTAATTTTGTCCCTACATACTTGTGTTATTTGTTTATATTCATCCTTTGTAATTTGACAGATTTTCTACTTTTTGTAGGACTCTTTTTTGTGTTTTAGATAATTGAAGATCTCCTGGTTAAGCCAGAGTGGTCTCTTGCCATACTTCCTATCTTTCCTATGCAGTGGGATAGTTTGTTCTTGTGCCCTTAATGTCTCTTTGAAAAACTGCCAACTGTCTTCAATTGTTTTTCCCCCTAGACTTGCTTCCCATGGGATTTTACTCACCCGAAAGACAGTTCTCCTCAGAAGAGAGCTATCACCTCAGTCGGGAAAGTACCATCTGAGGCTGGGATCTTGAATCCCAGCAACAGCATGCACCCGACTGTGCATCTTACTAGGGGGCTGGGAGTGGGATCTCTAGTGCTAGTGCCCTGGGAGGCAGATCCTGCTGTAATTAGCAAAAGTGGTAGAGGGAGTGCTGGAGTATGAATTTTGGTGCCAGAGTCCTGGAGTGTGGAGAAGAACCCTAAACACTCAGAGTTTAAGTGGAGAAAGAGCTATGCCTTCTCTGCTCCCTGCCCCCGTCATTGCCCCTCCTGCTGAAAGAATAAGCTTTCAGTGTTCATTCAAGCCATTCAGTCTTCAAACCCCACCCTCACAATGGGGTTTGTCCTGCCCAGTCCCAGCTGTATCCAGCCCCCTGCTCTGTCACAGGTCTGGTTCCTAACAGGACCTGGTTGAAGGGATGCTGAGCCCCTCACTCACCTGCTCCAGCACAACTTGGCTGTCAACCACGCCCGGCTCCTTCTGGCTGTTCGGTTTGATGCAGCGCACAAAGTGTGGGTTAGCAGAGTACATTCGCTCCATCAGCACGGATAGTGAATGCTAGCAGGAGGCGGTGACACAGGTCAGCAAATGCCAAATAATTTCCTGATTTTTGGCTCATTACAACAATCTGTAACCCACTCACCCTCCTTTGTCCTAGGACTATAGAGGTGTCAACTGGCCACTTCATTCTGAATGGCCTTTTGCAACATGTGAACTCCTTATCTGTACCAACTTGTAGTTAGCTGTGACACTCTGGTTTTTGGAGGGGGGTGTGGTGGTGGGGGGGGGGGTGAGAAAACCTGGATTAGTGCTGGAAATGACCCACCTTGATTATCATGCGCATTATAAAGAGAGGTTTCAAAGAGGGATGGGCTATTACCAGCAGGAAAGTGAGTTTGTATGTGTGTGTGGGGGGGGGCGGGGGGGAAGGGTGAGAAAACCTGGATTTGTGCTGGAAATGGCCCTACTTGATGATCACTTTAGATAAGCTGTTACCAGCAGGAGAGTGGGGTGGGAGGAAGTTTTGTTTCATGGTCTCTGTGTGTATATAATGTCTTCTGCAGTTTCCACGATATGCTATGCATCCGATGAAGTGAGCTGTAGCTCACGAAAGCTCATGCTCAAATAAACTGGTTAGTCTCTAAGGTGCCACAAGTACTCCTTTTCTTTTTTCTGAGTACATTGCCTCTGTGTCAGCTTGAAACTGAAAGCTTGCTTCTTTCGCCAACAAATACTAATATCAATAACATTACCTCATCCATGGGTGGCTGGCATCATAGGCATGGGAAGACTGTACCTTCACAAACAGTCTGACACGTCCGTGCCCATGCTCCACCTCCAGGACCAGGGCCAGATTAACCTTTGTGGGCCATGCGCCAAACATATTTGTGGGGCCCCATGGGGGCAAAGGAGCATGGCGTGGGGAGGTCGGTCCCCAGAGCGAGAGGCCAGCCAGGGGCAATGCGGCATAGCATGGTGGGGCTGGCCCTGCTCCACCCAGCCCAGTGCAAGTGCACTGTATACAAACCGGAAGTTGCCAGATGCACAGTGGCCCGCCCAGCCCTGTGCTGCCAGCGTGGCCCTTCCCCTTAGGGGTGGGCCCATGCCGTGCCACACAGCCTCCGACTCCCTATGCCCAGCGTCCCCCGGAACTGCTATGCCCAGCGGCCCCCCACATAGACCCTCCATCACAAATGCACAGCGGCCTGCACACTACCACCCCTGCCCAGCATCCCCACACACAGCCGCACCACTACTGCCCAATGCACTTCCCCATAGCCCACCACTACAACTACACAGCACCCCACTCAGACCCCACACTGCCCAGCATCCCAACACACAGACCTCCCCCACCGCCCCCCAACAGGCCCTCCACTGGCCAGCAGCCCCCCCACCCCCCGACACCTCCAGAGACCCACTCCTTCACACCCTGCCCCCTGGCCACACTCACCGGCCCTGCTGGAAGGTGGCGGCGTCTGCCAGGCTGAGCTGGCAGCGCATCCGGGGCTGGTCCAGTGCCAGGCTGGGGAAATCACTCCAGCCTCTCAGGAGTGGCGCGATAAGCCAGGCCAGGGTCTGCCCCTGCCCTGGCCAGACTCCCTCAGGACCCACTTGTCTGGAGATAGGGTGACCATACATCCCCATTTGGCAGGGACAGTTCCCTTTTTAAGCTCTGTCCTGGCCTTCCTGTCTTTTTTGACAAAAATGGACATTTATCCCATTTGCTCTCGCCAACTAATCAGTTGGCGAGAGCAAATGAACAAATGCCCAGTTTACAAAAAAAGTCCGGTGCCCCCCCCAGCAGGGCGTGGAGGAACATGCGTGTGGGGGGTGGCGACGTGTGGTGTCAGGCAGCAGAGCTTTGGGGGTCAGCCCCAGCCCCAACCCCAGCCAGAACGGAGCTTGTGGGGGTTAGGGGCCAGCCCCAGCCCATAGCAGCAGTGCGGAGAGGGTGTCAGCCCCAGCTCCTGTCACTTGTGCAGGGAGCTGGGGCGAGGGAGGGGTCAGCCCCTGTCCTGGCAGTGGCATGCAGAGCTTGGGGAGTGGGGAGTCAGCCCCTGGCTGCGGCGTAGGCAGCTGTGGGGGAAAGGTCAGCCCCAGTGGCGGATTTAGAGTTAGTGGAGCCCTGTGCTCAGCTTCATTTTTGGGGCCCCGTCTTGGGACCCAGCCAAGAAAAAGAACATTTGCTCTTATCTCCCCCCCCACCCTCGTTTTTCATTCTTTTTTTCTTCATCCTCCTCCTATAAGTAATAGCAAGTAAATGAAAATGAAGTGAGGTACCTTGATTGTTCTTGTCGTCTAACTTATTTTTCCAAACACCACTTGAAAATCGCTGGGGGTCTCGGCAAACCACAATGATCTTTCCAAATATTGTTTGTACTGTTAGCTAACTATTGTAAAGCTCTTTGGATAAGAGTGCTTTATAAAAAAATGTCGGGGTGCGGGGTCTGGCCAGGACTTAGGGTGCGGGAGGGGGCTCAGGGCTAGGGGTGCAGGGTCTGGGAGGGAGTTAGGGTGAGGGAGGGGGCTCAGGGTTGGGGTGTGGAGTGCTGACCTGGGGCAGCTCCCATTTGGTGCGTGGGGTGCAGGTGGTGATGTGGGGAGGGGTATGGGAGTCAGGGAGGGCAGGGGGCTGGGGGTGTGTGAGAGGGGTGCAGGAGTCAAGGCTGGGGATGCAAGGTCTGGGAGGGAATTAGGGTGCAGGAGTGGGCTGGGGTGCAGGGTCTGGCCAGGAGTTAGGATGCAGGAGGGGGCTCAGGGTTGGGGCAGGAGGTTGGGATGAGAAGCGCTTACCTGGGGCAGCTCCTGTTTGGTGCGACAGGTGCAGGTGGGAAAGTGTGTGTGGGGGGGTGTTGCAGGAGCTCCTGTTTGGGGCTCAGGGTGGGGATGGGGATGTGGGGGGGTGCAGGAGTGAGGGCATTGGGGGCTGGGTATATGGGGGGTGCAGGAGTCAGGGCAGGGGGCTAGGGAAGTGTAAAGGGGTGTAGGAGTCAGGGCAGGGGGCTGAGGGTGTTGGTTGGGGTTGTGGGGGTTCTCCCAGCCCCCTGCTCTGAGCAGCTCATGGCAGGGGGCTGGAGGGGGTATGTGTAGGGGGAGTGCAGGGCCCCGCCTTTGCTCAGCCCTGCCCCGATTCCACCCCCTTCCCAAGGCCCCGCCCCTGCCTCTTCTCCGCCTCCTCCCCCGAATGCGCTGCAACCCCACTTCTCCCCCTCCCTCCAGGAGCGCCGGCAAACAGCTGTTCGGTGGCAGGGGAAGCGCTGGAAGGGGGAGGGGTGGGAACACGGCACGCTTGGGAGAAGAGGCGGGGGAGGGGGGAGCTTGGCTGCCGGTGGGTGCGGGCGGAGCCTGCCCTGCAGCATGAGCCCCAGCAGCCGGCAGGACCAAGCTTCTGCCCCCGCAGGGGAGCATGGTGGGCAGAGAAGAGCTGGTGGGACCTTGCAGCCCAAGCAGTGTGGGCTTGGCCGGGGCCACTTTGGAGCCTGGGCCCGGGGCCATGGTAAACCCAGTACTGCCCAGGCCCCATCCTGCCTGCTGTAAGGCTGTTCCCTTTGTGCTGGGGCCGCTGGGACCAGGGCTGCTCCGGCCACACCGCCCACCGGCCCAGCGCTCGCAGCTTGGCTGGGGGGCGCCTTCAGGGGAGGGGATGCCGGTCAGCTGGGTGTTGGGCTGGTCGGTGTGGCCAAGGCATGCTGGCCATGGGGGTTGGGCTGGGTGGCATGGCCCGGGGATGCTGGGGCCGCTCTGCCCAGCTCTTTGGTGCTCTGGGGGTGCTAGCCTGGGGCAGGGGCTAGCAGCCACAGTGTGTGTGTGTGGCGGGGGGGGGGGGGGGGGGGGCTAGCAGCCACAGTGTGTGTGGCGGGGGGGGGGGCGGGGGGGTGGTGCTGGGCAGGGGCCAGTGGCCATAGTGGGGGCTGGGCTCCGGTGGGTGTGGAAGGGGCAGGGCCTTGGGCAGAAGGGGCAGGGCTGGGGGCTAGTCTCCCCAAGCCCAGGGTTTTCCCACCACCCATGATCTCATCCACCTTTTCTCGCTAATATCTTGGGACCAACACAGCTACAACAACACTGCAAACAAAGAATAACCAGACCCTCCTGGATCCATGGTCCTGTTGGTGAAAACTCCATCAGCAGTGCCAGCCAGGGCTCTGGCAGTGGGAGCTCCCTCTCAGCAGCGCAAGCCAAGATTTTCCCCTCACTACAGCCTGCACTTATAGCTCAGAAAAGTCCTTTCTCCAAGTGCCCGGAGCTCTATTGACTATGTTTGGGTTCCTGGGGGCCATTTCGGCATTTCCTTGCATGTTACTAAATAAGCATAGCAAAACAACAGTACTTTACCCGGAATTGAGCACCCACTGATTGCTTCCGTGTGTTGTTGAAGTTATTGTCTGTTCCTGGCAAGACCTGAAACCAGACCTAAACATGTATATCACATACTCCAACATCATTCCCCTGAGCTCCCAGCCCGGAGCCCTGTCTCTATCTGAAGATCAAGCCCATAGGGTGCTGGGAAAAGGACAAGAGAATGGATTTCAAAGGAGGAAAAAGTGAGTATGCATGTGCCAGGGAGACAAGAGGGAAAGCCCACTGCCACAAAAGGAGGAAGAGCTATAGGAGCAGAGACAGATTCCAATGTGCAGGGCTGCCTGTCCTCATTCTCTCCCCCCACCTTAATTGTAGACATCCCAGATGGGAGAATCATGCCACCAGGACCCAGTTATTGGTTGTCCTGGGGACCCCATGGTTCTTACCTTGGCTTTAATGTGAGGCATCAAAGTCCCTGTTCTGGAGACTGTGGCTGGATAAAGAAAAAGGTAACACTGAGTTCTGCAGCCCCATCCCTCAAACCAGGTGAAACCATCAGCAGACACGGAAACCTCCCCACAGGTGCAGAAAGCTTGTCCTGGTAAACCCTCTTCCCCAGAAAAACGTTTAAGCTTCACATGCTGAATACAAATGAACGAAACCCTGGTAAAACAATGAGCTTAAGAGCAGGAAAGGAACACTTGGAAAATGTGCAGGTACATAAAACAGACAACCTAGGAAGTAGCATCTGGGGCACTGAGGGAAATTGCTAATCAATTTACTGAACAACCGGCCACCATCTTTGAAAGAGTCAGGGACAACTGGGGAGGTGTGAGAAGAAAGGAGAAAAGCAGAAATAGTGCCAATTTTAAAAAAAAAGTAAGAAGAGGGATCCTGACAATTACTACTACCTTGCAACTTTTATCCCTATCAGAATAATGGGAATGTTAACAGTATAAACAAAAACAAAAAACCCCCGAACCCACACAACACTGAATATCACGAAGACAACTCAACTATGAGCAACAGTCAGCATGGGAGGCTTATAAAGAGTCATACCAGGTGAGTTATTTAAATAATTTCAGGATGAGGTTAAAAACAGATAAAATAGCATTGAATTTAGTGAAGGATGTGATACAGTCTCGCACAACATGGATACAACATTGTCACCTGAACTGAAGACTGGCCGAAAGACCATAAACACAGGACAAAGATAAACAACAAAGAAATGAGCTGGGGGGATGAGGTTCAGTCTTATTTCACATTTTCATTAATCTGGAAGAGGTAAGCAAACAAGATGTTAATGACATTTGCCCATAGAGCTACACTGGAAAGAGTTGGAAATCCCATCAAGGACAGAAAAATGCTGAGACCCAGGTTATTTATTTAATTTGCTAAATGCCAACAGGTAGCTGGAGGAGCTGAACAAGACATAAAATATAAAGTGAACACTGTACACTTTGTATTGTGTTGTAATTGAAATAGATATTTGCAAATGTAGAAAAACACCAAAAATATTTATTAAATTTTAGTTGGTATTCTATTGTTTAACTGCGATTAATTGAGATTAATGTTTTATCACAATTAATTTTTTGAGTTAATTGCGTGAGTTAACTGCGATTAATTGGCAGCCCTATATAATATACATATTGTGTGTGTGTGTGTGTGCGCGCGCAAGCACGCGCACACATGTTGGAAAGTTAGGCTAACTGAATGTATTATACTCTCCCTGCAATTCCGTTCACCCATGTCAAATATCCCACAGCACTTTGCAAAGTTGAAGTGATCTTTGGCATTAGAAAATAGGAAGTCTGTCGAAGCCAAAATACATGAACAGCATATCCTAGCGCAAGTTGGGGTGTACCTCCTATGCCCAACTGGTTCGGAATTTAGCATCCAAAACAGAGATGAGAAAAGTACAGAACAAAACAAGTTAAAGAACTGTTACAAACTGGTGGGCTGGATGTTCGTAAAACGTAAATAGTTTTCTAACTTGTAACTATAAATACTACTAGCTGAAATGCATATATTTGAAGCACACCTTCTGTATAAGGTGAACATACTGAAAGAATTTGCTTCCCAAAAGGAGGATTGTTTTGTGACTATTGGGCCTACAAAATGTACCTCAATTGTAAGCTCAAAACTAAGAAATGAGTGAAAGTTCCTAAAATGTTACAATAACCATAAAAAATAGGTCAAATTGTTTACAACAATGAATGTTGAAACACGTGGCAGAGAACCAAAGAAGCTGGATTAGTCTAACGCAAAAAGGCCATGTTGATATAATCCAAGGACGGTTGAAATTATGCTTGGAGAAACGGAAGGCGTGGAACTAGAAATTAATAGATCAAAACTGGTGTTATGGATAGTACGCCTCACTGGTGGACAAAATAATGAGGGGGATGAACTATGCAACCCTTGGGCTTCTTAAATAAACTTCTGGGAAAAAATCTTCAGTTCAGCTCTCCTTCTCTTCTCTCGTCGCACTTTGCATCATAGCCCTGGTCTACACTACGAGTTTAGGTCGAATTTAGCAGTGTTAGATCGATTTAACCCTGCACCCGTCCACATGACAAAGCCATTTTTGCCGACTTAAAGGGCTCTTGCAATCGATTTCTGTACTCCTCTCCCAACGAGGGGATTAGCGCTGAAATCAACATCGCCAGGTCGAATTTGGGGTACCGTCGATGCAATTAGACAGTATTGGGCTCCGGGAGCTATCCTAGAATGCTCCTTTGTGACCGCTCTGGCAGCACTTTCAACTCAGATGCACTAGCCAGGTACACAGGACAAGCACCGGGAGCTTTTGAATTTCATTTCCTGTTTGGCCAGCATGGCGAGGTCATCAGCGGAGGTGACCATGCAGAGCTCATCAGCACAGGTGACCATGCAGTTCCAGAATCGCAAAAGAGCTCCAGCATGGACCAAATGGAAGATACTGGATCTGATCGCTGTATGGGGAGACAAATCCATGCTTTCAGAACTCCGTTCCAAAAGATGAAATGCCAAAATATTTGAAAAAAAATCTCCAAGGGCATGAAGGACAGAGGCTATAACAGGGACCCGCAGCAGTACTGTGTGAAACTTAAGGAGCTCAGGCAAGCCTACCAAAAATCCAAAGAAGCAAACGGCCGCTCCGGGTCAGACCCACAGATATGCCGCTTCTATGATGAGCTGCAGGCAATTCTAGGTGGTTCCCCTACCACTACCCCACCCCTGTACGTGGACTTCTGCAAGGGGGGAGTCTCACACAACAGGGATGAGGATTTTGGGGACGAGGAAGATGAAGATGAAAAGGAGGATGAAACCGTCCTCCCCGATAGCCAGCAACTATTTATCACCCTGGAGCCAATACCCTTCCAACCTTCCCAAGGTGGGCTCCCGGACCTTGAAGGTGGAGAAGGCACCTCTGGTGAGTGTACCTTTGTAAATATAATACATGGTTTAAAAGCAAGCATATTTAATGATTAATTTACCCTGAAGACTTGGGATGCATTTGCGGCCAGTACAACTACTGGAAAAGTCTGTTAACATGTCTGTGGCTGCAGCGGAAATCCTCCAGGGACATCTCAATGAAGCTCTCCTGGAGGTACTCCCAAAGCCTTTGCAAAAGGTTTCTGGGGAGGGCAGCCTTATTGCATCCTCCATGGTAGGACACTTTACCACGCCAGGCCAGTAGCACATAGTCCGGAATCATTGCAAAACAAAGCATGGCAGCGTATGGTCCCGGTGTTTGCTGGCATTCAAGCAACATCCGTTCTTTATCTCTCTGTGTTATCCTCAGGAGAGTGATATCATACATGGTCACCTGGTTGAAATAGGGGAATTTTATTAAGGGGACATTCAGAGGTGGCCGTTCCTGCTGGGCTGTTTGCCTGCGGCTGAAAAGAAATCATCCCCGCTGTTAGCCACGGGGTGTAGGGAGGGGTGAAGCGATCATCCCAGAGATTTGGGGGGGTGGGGGGAAATGACCTTTGTACTGAAAGCACATGTGCTATGTAATATTAACAGCTTGGTTCACCGTGAAAGAATCTACCTATTGTTCTCTAAAATGTGTCTTTTTAAATACTACTCTCCCTTTTTTCCTCCCGCAACTGCAAATGTTTCAACGTTGCGACTAGCATCTCCGTCTCAGAGGCTAGCGCAGATAAGAAGACGAATAAAACTGCATTCATGATTAAATGTTTTCTGAGCTCATGCAGTCCTCCCGCACTGAAAGGGCTCAGTAGAATGTGTGGAGGCAAGCAATGTCAGAGTCCAGAAAAGCACAAAATGAACGCGAGGGCAGGAGGGACGCGCGAGAGGAGAGGTGGCGGGAGCAGAGGAGAGGTGGCGGGATCAAGATGATAGGCAGCGGCAGTGTGATGAAAGGAGGCAGGATGCAATGCTGAGGCTACTGGAAGATCAAACTGATATGCTCCAGGGTACGGTTGAGCTGCAGGAAAGGCAGCAGGAGCACAGACTGCCACTGCAGCCCCTGTATAACCGACCACCCTCCTCCCCAAGTTCCATAGTCTCCTCACCCAGATGCCCAAAAATGTGGGGGAAAGAGGGGCACTCCAGGCACCCAACCACTCCACCCCAGAGGACTTCCCAAGCAACAGAAGGCTGGCATTCAATAAGTTTTGAAATGAAGTGTGGCCTTGTCGTTCCCTCCTCCACCACCCCACCCGGTGCTTCCCTCCTCCCCCACCCCTCCCGGGCTACCTTGGCAGTTATCCCCCTAATTGTGTGACGAATTAATAAAGAATGCATGAATTTGAAACAACAATGACTTTACTGCCTCTGCAAACGGTGACCGAAGGGGGGAGGTCGGTTGGCTTACAGGGAAGTAGAGTGAACCAAGGGGGCAGGTTTTCATCAAGGAGAAACAAACAGAACTGTCACACCATAGCCTGGCCAGTCATGGAACTGGTTTTCAAAGCTTGTCTGATGTGCAGCACACCCTGCTGTGCTCTTCTAACCACACTGGTGTCTGGCTGCACGTGATCAATGGCCAGGCAATTTACCTCAACCTCCCACCCCACCATAAACGTCTCCCCCTTACTCTCCAGATATTGCAGAGCACACAGGAAGAAGTAATAACAATGGGAATATTGGTTTCGGTGAGGTCTACCTGAGTCAGTAAACTGCACCAGCGCACTTTTAAACATCCAAATGCAAATTCTACCACCATTCTATTTGCACATAAGCTTTCATGAGCTACAGCTCACTTCATTGGATGCATTCAGTGGAAAATACAGTGGGGAGATTTATATACACAGAGAACATGAAACAATGGGTGTTACCATAGTGATCACTCTGGTTACAGTATGTATGGTAACACCCATTGTTTCATGTTCTCTATGTATATAAATCTCCCCACTGTATTTTCCACTGAATGCATCCAATGAAGTGACCTGTAGCTCACAAAAGCTTATGCTCAAATAAATTTGTTAGTCTCTAAGGTGCCACAAGTACTCCTTTTCTTTTTGCGAATACAGACTAACATGGCTGCTACTCTGAAACCTACCACCATTCTGCACTTGCTCAGCGTATATTTGAACAGCTTCTGACTACTGTCCAGGGTGCCTGTGTATGGCTTCATAAGCCATGGCATTAAGGGGTAGGCTGGGTCCCCAAGGATAACTATAGGCATTTCAACATCCCCAGCGGTTATTTTCTGGTCTGGAAAGTAAGTCCCTTCCTGCAGCTATTCATACAGACCAGAGTTCCTGAAGATGTGAGCATCATGTACCTTTCCCAGCCATCCCACGTTGATGTTGGTGAAACAGCCCTTGTGCTCCACCAGTGCTTGCAGCACCATTGAAAAGTACCCCTTTCGGTTTATGTACTGGCTGCCAAGGTGGTCTGGTCCCAAGATAGGGATTTGTGTTCCGTCTATTGCCCCACCACAGTTGGGGAATCCCATTGCAGCAAAAGCCATCCACTATGACCTGCACATTTCTCAAAGTCACTACCCTTGATAGCAGCAGCTCAGTGATTGCGTTGGCTACTTGGATCACAGCCCACTCCAAATGGATTCCTGACTGACTGGTAGCTGTCTGGCATTGCAAGCTTACAGAGGGCTACCGCCACTTGCTTGTGAACTGTGAGGGCTGCTCTCATCTTGGTATTCCTGCGCTTCAGGGCAGGGGAATCATCCCAGACCTGCAAAACTATGCCATCCCACCAGTCTGTGCTTGTTTCCCGGGCCCAGAATCAGCGTTCCACAGCATAAGCCTGCCCCATTGCCTCAGGATGGCCAAATTGCCAGGGCCTGTACTTTGAGAGAAATCTGTGTCCATGTCCTCGCCATGTCCTGTCATCACCGCGCTGCCGTCACCTCCTCAACTGCTTTTGCAGGTTCTGGTTCTGCATATACTGCATGATAATGCGCAAGGTGTTTACAATGTTCATAACTGCCACGGTGATATGAGTGGGCTCCATGCTTGCCGTGGTATGGTGTCTGCAGGAGAGCAGAGTTGCAGTGGAAGCAGTGGCTGATGACAGATGCCAAGAGAATAGATATTTATAGAGAACAACGAGAGGACCTGCGAGGTGGATTCATGAGAGCAGAGCTGCAGCGGAAGCGGGAGCCCATGACTGCCAACATGGAGAAATTCACTATCGAGACAAAAGCAGGAGAGCAGAGTTGCAGCGAAAGCAGTGGTTTGATGACGACCGTTAGCAATCCTACTGCACCGTCTGCTGAAAGCAGTATGGCACCCGCATGGAAAAAAGGCGCGAAACGATCGTCTGCCATTGCTTTCATGGAGGGAGGGGCAACTGACGACATGTACCCAAAACCACCTGCAACAATGTTTTTGCCCCATCAGGCATTGGGAGCTTAACCCAGAATTCCAATGGGCGGTGGAGACTGCAAGAACTGTGGGATAGCTACCCACCGTGCAACGCTCCAAAAGTCGAGGCTAGCCACGGTACTGTGGACGCACTCCGCCGACTTAATGCGCTTAGTGGAGACACACACAATCGACTCTATAAAATCGCTTCCTAAAAAATCGACTTCTATAAATTTGACTTAATTTCGTAGTGTAGACATACCCAAAGTTCATCCCCCTTCCTGCCAGCACTGCAACTCATCTGAAGGACTTTCTTCCTGAGAGAAAGACCGGCTGGCCTTGCTCCTGTTTAAGGAACTTTGTTTTCGCCTGTGAGTACTAAAAGTCATCGCATTATCATACACAATGTAGTCGTAGCTGTGTCGGTCCCAGGATATTAAAGACACAAGGGAGATAATGTAATATCTTTTACTGGACCTACTTGTGTCACTAGAGACCTGAAGAAGAGCTCTGTGCAACTCAAAAGCTGTTCTCTCTCACCAACACATGTTGGTCCAATAAAACATATTACCTCACCCACCTTGTCTCATTGCATTATCATGTCATCCAGTCCTCAGCCCACCAGTGGGGATATATGATTAGTAGCACTACAAAAGCACTATATTGTATTCTCTACCCTTATGGTGTTATTTTATGCCCCACTGGACATTGAGGTGCTAAAGGAGCGCTCAAGGACGATAAAGCCATTGCGGAGAAACTAAATGAATTCTTTGCATAGGTCTTCACGGCTGAGGATGTGAGGGAGATTCCCAAACCTGAGCCATTCTTTTTAGGTGACAGATCTGAGGAACTGTTCCAAATTGAGGTATCATTAGAGAAATCTTTGAGGGGGTCAACAATCACGTGGACAAAGGGGATCCAGTGGATATAGTGTACTTAGATTTTCAGAAAGCCTTTGACAAGGTCGTTCACCAAAGGCTCTTATGCAAAGTAAGCTGCCACAGGATAAGAAGGAAGGTGCTCTCATGGATTGGTAACTGGTTAAAAGATAGGAAACAAAGCGTAGGTATAAATGGTCAGTTTTCAGAATGGAGAGAGGTAAATAGTGGTATCCCCCAGGTGTCTGTTTTGGGACCTGTCCTATTCAACATATTCATAAATGATCTGGAAAAAGGGGTAAACAGTGAAATGGCAAAATTTGCAGATGATACAAAATTACTAAAGATAGTTAAGACCCAGGCAGACTGCAAAGAGCTACAAAAGGATCTCTCAAAACTGGGTGACTGGGCAACAAAATAGCAGATGAAATTTAATGTTGATAAATGCAAAGTAATGCACATTGGAAAGCATAATCCCAATTATACATATAAAATGATGGAGTCTAAATTAGCTGTTACCACTCAAGAAAGAGATCTTGAAGTCACTGTGGATACTTCTCTGAAAACATCCACTCAACGTGCAACAGCAGTCAAAAAACCTAAAAGAATGCTGGGAATAATTAAGAAAGGGATAGATTATAGGACAGAAAATATCATGTTGCCTCTATATAAATCCATGGTACGCCCACATTTTGAATACTGTGTGCAAATGTGGTCGGCCCATCTCAAAAAAAGATACATTGGAATTGGAAAAGTTTCAGAAAAGGGCAACAAAAATGATTAGGGGTATGGAACGGCTTCCGTATCAGGAGCGATTAAGAAGACTGGGACTTTTCAGCTTGGAAAAGAGATGGCTAAGGAGAGATATGATTGAAGTCTATAAAATCATGACTGGTGTAGAGAAAGTAGATAAGGAAGTGTTGTTTACTACTTCTCATAACACAAGAACTAGGAGTCACCAAATGAAATTAATAGGCAGCAGGTTTAAAACAAATAAAAGGAAGTATTTCTTCACACAACACACAGTCAACCTGTGGAACTGCTTGCCAGAGGATGTTGTGATGGCCAAGGCCATAACAGCGTTCAGAAAAGAACAAGATAAATTCATGGAGAATAGGTCCATCAATGACTATTAGCCAGGATAGGCAGGAATGATGTCCGTAGCCTCTGTTTGCCAGAAGCTAGGAATGAGCGACAAGGGGATGGATCACTTGATGATTCCCTGTTCTGTTCACTCCCTCTGGGGCACCTGGCACTGGCCACTGTCGGAAGACAGGATACGGGGCTAGATGGACCTTTGGTCTGACCCAGAAGGGCCATTCTTATGTTCACTGTTTCTTTCCTCTCATCCTATCTCACTCTCTTGGCTTTTCATTGAATCCTGAAATCAACTATCCTGCGATCATCCAAACCTGTGTTGTTTAAGGAGAAAGGATCCAACCAGATGACAGCACTGACCAAAACATAACTAACCAGGGCCCAAGCAACAGGTGTCATGGTCGACATGCCAGCCAAAGCATCCACTGATAACTAACCAGCAGTACAGTGTTCCAAAAACATAATCAAAAGCCATATTTCACCCATCTTTTCTATCCCGTCTCTCCTCCACCTTTGTGGCTGTCTATTTGTTAAGAACAGGATGAGTGCATATCTTTCACATCAGGACTGAGAGTAAAATTAACCTTCTCCTGTTCATCATAGAAAATTTGCTCTGAAAATAAGAGATTCTAATATTTTGACTACAAAAGGAGAAAGACATTGATAAGGTCTGACTAAGTTTGTTTTGCATAATCACTCAACAACAGTTTCAACAGAAATGCCTGTTTTAATTTCCTGTTTTTTACTGTGCCTAATTAAACTTAATTTGAATGAATGCTTTTGGGTGTTTGCCAAGTAACAGAGTAAAACCAAGGCTTTGTTTAAAGATAACCCTGAACCATGATGCCAGTACAGTTTTGGGCTGCACATACAACTGCATGGACTGCCATATCACAAAGCAAGGCAGAATAGTCTGACTTTGGAATACTGCAGCTGTGCCTGGGATATGGAGTCATCTTTGTGAGCCACATAATAGACAAACTGAAGAGAGTTCAAAGAAGAGCCATGGAACTAATCAGGGTGGAAAGAGCCAGACTATTCCATTCTTTCACTTAGAGACAGTAAGGGAGCGAAGGGAAAACTCTTCACAAATACATGAAGGCATAAACACCAAGAACGGGGAGAAAAATTATAAAGGGCAACTCCTCAGAGTCAACTAGCAAGGATGAGGGTGCTACAAATAATGTTAATTAGGGCTGTGAAGTGATAAAAAAATGAATCACGATTAATTGCACTGTTAAACAATAGTATAATACCATTTATGTAAATATTTTGGATGTTTTCTACATTTTCAAATATATTGATTTCAATTACAACACAGAACACAGTACTCACTTTATATTTATTTTTATTACAAATATTTGTGCTGTAAAAAAATGAAATAGTATTTTTCCAATTCACCTCATACAAGTACTGCAATACAATCTCTTTATCATGAAAGTTGAACTTACAAATGTAGAATTATGTACAAAAAAAACTGCACTCAAAAACAAAACAATGTAAAACTTTAGAGCCTACAAGTCCACTCAGTCCTACTTCTTGTTCAGCCAGTCACTCAGACAAACAAGTTTGTGTACATTTGCAGAAGATATTGCTTCCCTCTTCTTATTTACAATGTCACCTGAAAGTGAGAACAGGCATTCGCATGGCACTGTTGTAGCCGGCGTCGCAAAATCTTTACATGCCAGATGCACTAACGATTCATATGTCCCTTCATGCTTCACAATTCCAGAGGACATGAGTCCATGCTGATGACGGGTTCTGCTCGATAATGATCCAAAACAGTGCAGACCGACGCATGTTCACTTTCATCATCTGAGTCAGATCACACCAGCAGAAGGTTGATTTTCTTTTTTGGTGGTTTGGGTTCTGTAGTTTCTCTCATCAGAGTGTTGCTCTTTTAAGACTTTTGAAAGCATGCTCTACACCTCATCCCTCTCAGAGTTTGGAAGGCATTTCAGATTCTTAATCCTTGGGTCGAGTGCTGTAGCTATCTTTTGAAATCTCACATTGGTACCTTCTTTGCATTTTGTCAAATCTACAGTGAAAGTGTTCTGAAAATGAACATGTGCTGGGTCATCATCTGAGACTCCTATAACATGAAATATATGGCAGAATGTGGGTAAAACAGAGCAGGAGACATACTATTCTCCCCCAAGGAGTTCAGTCAAAATTTAATTAACACATTATTTTTTTAAAAAAGCGTCATCAGCATGGAAGCATGTCCTCTGGAATGGTGGCCAAATCTGGCAAGTAAATACCTTGTAATGCCGGCTACAAAAGTGCCATGCGAACGTCTGTTCTCACTTTCAGGTGACATTGTAAATAAGAACAGGGCAGCAATATCTCCTGTAAATATAAACAAACTTGTTTGTCTTAGCGATTGGCTGAACAAGAAGTAGGACTGAGTAGACTTGTAGGCACTATAATTTTACATTGTTTTGTTTTTGAGTGCAATTATGTAACAAAAAAAATCTGCATTTGTAAGTTGCATTTTCACAATAAAGAGATTGTATTACAGTACTTGTATGAGATGAATTGAAAAATACTATTTCTTTTATCATTTTTACAATGCAAATATTTGTAATAAAATAATATAAAGTGAGCACTGTACACTTTATATTCTGTGTTATAATTTAAATCAATATATTTGAAAATGTAGACAAACACCCAAAATATTTAATAAATTTCATTTGGTAGTCTACTGTTTAACAGTGTGATTAAAACTGCAATTAATCTTTTTTTATCGCAATTAAATTTTTTGAGTTAATTGCGGGAATTTACTGTAATTGACAGCCCTAATATTAATTAAAATTAGATACAGGTTGGAAATCAGGAAAAGCTCCCCTAGAGTAAGATGCAAAAGGGGATATGGCCTTCATGGAAGAAACAGTGTCTCCAGGGAAATGGAAGCCCCATTGCTTCTCTTTGAAAATTAACACTAGTGAATGTACAATAGGGGACAATCCTGCACTGGCCCCAGGGAGGTGGGCTATTTGATCTAGGGCAAGAAAGTGAAGAAATGGCTGATTCTTGGAATTGATATAACTTGTCCAGCTTTCCAGCCATAATGAAAATGACAAAGTGGCCAAGGCCACATTTCCTTTACAGACACCACACAGCCCTTGATACTGAAAAGATAAACATTAGCCTTTAGCTGAAAGGTGCCCATTAATCATGTGTTGCCACTTGGAGAGAGGAGCATCTGACTACAAGCAGCTTTTACAAAGAACAGGTCATGCCAGGTCTTGGGGCTGAGGTGGGCATTACCTGTGCAGGAGAAATGAAAAGACTGCCTCCTTTATTTCAGACCTAAACAAGACCTCCAAGTAGCCAGACCCTGGGAGACACTTCCACCATCTACAGGATGGCCTTTGAGGGATGCTTCCACTACCATGAGTATGTGTTACTCCTGGGGGAATGCTGCGCTACTGCGTGCATGCGTAATTAATGAGCCACACATATTTTTATTTTTTTGCGCAGAAAAAAGCTTCTGCTGAAACGTTGCTGCAGTTCTGCCTTTTGCCCACGACAGGACACTTAGGGTTGCCGTGCCTGTCAGGCCAGGTCAGGAGACGGGGCTAAGGGGAGACAGACAGCGTGGGATGTGGTGGGGGTCAGACAGGGGCTCATAAGGTCTAGTGGGGGAGGACAGACTGGGAAAGGGGCTGAATGGGAGTGGAGGTGCAGGGCCACATGGTGATGGGGGAGGGGGTGCAGAGCTACAGAGGGTGGCTGAGTGGGTGTACAGAGACACATGGGGACAGGGGGAAGGGGGATAGGGACAGGGGAGTGGCTGGGTGGGCGTACAGAGACACATGGTGATGGGGGAGGGGGTACAGAGCCACATGGGAACAGAGGGGTGGCTGGGTGGAGGCCCAGACACACATCCAGACAGGGGGAGGGGTACAGGAATACATAGGGACAGGGGGAGGGGTGCAGGGCCACATGGGGATAGGGGGAGTGGGTGTATGAATGGGGGTGGAGGGACACATGTGGACAGGGGGTGCAAGGACACATGGGGGTGCAGGAACACATGGGAACAGGGGAAGATATGCCTGACGAGAAAGGCTAGAGGTCAGCCAGGGTCTGCATCGGGGAAGCTCCCTAACAATCCCTCCCTGACCCCCCAAAAAACTTGTTCCATACTTTCCCCACCCATACCCAACAACCCTCCAAGTTCACACCCAGGCTCCTTCCCAGCAATTTACTTCCCTGTCCCTCAACTCCTCCATTGCCTCTGACACCCCCAAGCCTTTGCACTGCTTCTGAGGGGTGTGGGAAATACGGTTCTGTACGGTCATTTAAATGAATTATTACTCAGAGTTCTGTATTAATATGCCTAGTAAGGAATTTATTTGACAAAAAACATTTCCTGAATCTTTGTTGTTATCTGTATTGTTACAGAGATACTTGCTGACAGGTATTTTGAAATAAATGACCAAAAATAATTGAAACTGGTGTGATTATATTGTGTTATTTTGACAAATAAAATATGCAGAATTTTGCAGCATTTTAAAATATTGTGCACAGAATTTTTAATTTTTTATTGCAGAATTCCCTCAGGAGTAATGTGTCGGGGGTGGATTTGCTTTTATCCTCCCCCTCCAATAAACTGGGGCCTAACTGCTCAGCAGGCTCTATAGTTTGCTGACAGACTTAGTCATGGCTCCCAGACCATGAGAGGGAAGCCTGCTTACCTAGGAGCACTGATGCTGTAGCCTCCACAAAACCCTTCTGGAACTGTAGGCCCTGGCAGAGCAGGAGTGAGACGTTGCACTAAGGGCACCACAAGCTTGGCTGCTGCACTTATGTTTTTGCCATGGGAGGGCTGGGATAATACTTTGCATCTGGATAGCTGTGATCAGTGTGGTGCGCAAACATTCAGTTACTCAGTCTAAGACAAAAAGAAAAGGAGGACTTGTGGCACCTTAGAGACTAACAAATTTATTTGAGCATAAGCTCAGTCTCTCAGGTGCCACAAATACTCCTTTTCTTTTTGCGGATACAGACTAACACGGCTGCTACTCTGAAATCAGTCTAAGACAGACACCTTGGGCTGGAGGAACAGTGAAGGGGATGCAAGTGAAGGGGACACAGTCCAATATTAAGCAGATGTCTGTGTCCCAGGCACGGCCTCCTGGCCAGTGCACAGCTCTTACAGCAGTGTTTGTTTACTGGATTCTAATCTGATTGATTCTCTCCCCTAAGCACAGTCCATGAACTCAGGGATCATTGGTGATACTACCCACCGGGCACCCACGGCAACAGGGGGACTGACCTGTGAACAGCACACTCAGTAGTGGGGTGACACTGTTGATGAAGAGACCCCGGATATTTGCTGGCAAAGTGTCTCTGTTCTTCTCTAGGAAGCCACTGGAAGCATACTGAACCTGGGGAGAGAAGCAGAGCAAGGGAAGCAATTTGCCAACCCAACCCAAGCACAGTGGAACCCAAAGTGTAGGGTGACCAGATGTCTCAAATTTTGGGTCTTTTTCTTATGTATGCTCCTATTACCCCCACCCCCTGTCCAAATTTTTCACACTTGCTGTCTGGTCACCCTACTAAAGTGTATGGCACCAAGAGCCACGCTGGCAGCACGCAAAAGTCCAAGACAGATAAAAATCAATGATTTTTTTTTAAACATGAATTTTTTAATATTTACGTTGGATTTTTTTAAATTGTTATTTAAATTATAGTAAGTTTTTCTCTTTAAAAATTACCTGTTTAGAATGAAATCTGAATTTAATACAAAATATGTTAAGGCCTAAACTTATTATAATTTAGTTGTAAATATAAAAGATGTTTTGATAAGAGAAGTTTACGTATCCAAAATATTTAAGGTGGCTTTGTATAAGACAAATAAATTTCATAAGATGTTTGGTATTTAAATTCCAGCTCCCACAGATGCAGCTTGACATAAATCATGAGCAAAAAGTAAATTATCTAGTAAATAAGCAACATCTCACTCACTATTTTCTAACATACTAAAATGTACAATTAATAAGAATCTGAAAATATTAAGCATTATAATTGCTTAAATAAATAGTGTATTCTCCTAAGTAGCAAAAAGATGTACCAAGTCTAGAGTAAAGGCTCTATTTAGTTGTAAATCAACATATTTTAATGGTTATATCAGCAAATGAGAATTAACTTTTCTTTAGAAAGTAACTGATGTACAAATAAAAAAGCTGATTGAAATTGATGAATCAAATAGAACAGTGGGCTGTGACCCCAAAGTGGGTCGTGACTCCATTTTGATGGGGTCGCCAGGGAAGAAAGTCCCACAGGGGGCCCAGAGTCCCAGCTCATGACTGGGCCCAGAGCCCCAGTCATGAGCTCCCAGACGGTGATGCTGAAGGTAGGGGGGTTGCAATTCTTTCTAGTGGGGAGGTCACGATTTTATTTTAATGGGGTCACTAGCAAATGGGGTCACTAGCACAAAAATTTTGAAAACACTAAAATAGAGGCTTTCCACTTGGTGATTTAAATCACCTCGATTAAAATAAATTCATCTCGCAAGAGTCCAACACAACAACCATTCTGCATTTACATTTGTATGAATTTTGTATCCTCTTCCCATGGATGCATTTTGACTAAACACCATGAATGAAATACAAATAATAATACCCAGACACTACAATGATGGTGCACAGCTGGCTTAATAACCCGAAGATATTAATTTTTTCTTGCTTTGCCTTCCTTTCTCATTTTATTCCATTTTCTTTCTATCTGCAACTTCCTTTCTCTCCCCCTCGTTCCATTATGTTGTTATCCTTTCCACTGTGCTCTCTTTCCTCCATTCTCCCACTCCCCTCATTTCCTACCTTCAGCCTCCCATTCTCTCTTTTCCTTTAACTAGATGTTAAGTATTTTAATAATGAATGTCTTAGAGGGTAACCCCCTGAACAAATACTGAATCAAAGTATTAAATCACAGAACATTAGTAACCTGAACTGTGTCTTCCCTTGTTACAAAATTCACTTCCATGTAAATGAGCTGTTTAATAAATTATGGCCAAGATTATCGATCCAGGGGAAGTATATGTTCATCTGTCCTAAATTAGGCTCCTCAGTCTATATTTAAGCGTTGAAATAAATGGCCCAATTTTCAAAATGCTAAAGCACCTAGCTGCTCCCATTGGGTTTGTTAATGTTTGGAAATACAGCAGTGATTCTGGTATTCCGGGCTCCTGGACAAAAGGCCACTAGGTTTCTCCATCAATGCCCTACAAAGAATGCAGAGTATATCTTAGAAGGAAATCAGCAAAGCAATAGCTTGAGACAGGAGCTCAGATACAGCAGAACCCCAATTATCCAATCTAATTGGGACCGGGTCCAGATCGAATAATCAAAAATTCAGATAATCCGGAGAATGGGCAAAGAGCTTTCTATCCATTATTTAAGATGTGGAGTTGCTTTTAAACTATCTGACCCCTCCCAGAGAAGCATTAAAACACACACTCCTTTTTTATTTTCAGTGTACCTCAACAGCTACCTCCAGTAAAGAGTACCAGTTTTTAAAAATGCAGAATAATCATTTTAAGTTGCAACAACAGCAACACTATTATTTTGCAGTTGCTTGAGTTTATCATTTCTGCTCTTTACTAGAAGTAATAGTTCATGTATGCTATCCTTTGACCATGGGATGGTGTTCCATGAAGGAGGAGTGCTGGGCAGAGATGGGCTCCACCTTACGAAGAGAGGGAAGAGCATCTTTGCGAGCAGGCTGGCTAACCTAGTGAGGAGGGCTTTAAACTAGGTTCACCGGGGGAAGGAGACCAAAGCCCTGAGGTAAGTGGGAAAGCGGGATACCGGGAGGAAACACAGGCAGGAACGTCTGTGAGGGGCAGGCTCCTGCCTCATACTGAGAAGGAGGGGCGATCAGCAGGTTATCTCAAGTGCTTGTATACAAATGCACAAAGCCTTGGAAACAAGCAGGGAGAACTGGAGGTCCTGGTGATGTCAAGGAATTATGATGTCATTGGAATAACAAAGACTTGGTGGGATAACTCACATGACTGGAGTACTGTCATGGATGGTTATAAACTGTTCAGGAAGGACAGGCAGGGCAGAAAAGGTGGTGGAGTAGCACTGTATGTAAGGGAGCAGTATGACTGCTCAGAGCTCCGGTATGAAACTGCAGAAAAACCTGAGTGTCTATGGATTAAGTTTAGAAGTGTGAGCAACAAGAGTGATGTAGTGGTGGGAGTCTGCTATAGACCACCGGACCAGGGGGATGAGGTGGATGAGGCTTTCTTCTGGCAACTCGCAGAAGTTACTAGATTGCACGTCCTGGTTCTCATGGGTGACTTTAATTTTCCTGATATTTGCTGGGAGAGCAATACAGCGGTGCATAGACAATCCAGGAAGTTTTTGGAAAGTGTAGGGGACAATTTCCTGGTGCAAGTGCTAGATGAGCCAACTAGGGGGGGAGCTTTTCTTGATCTGCTGCTCACAAACAGGGAAGAATTAGTGGGGGAAGCAAAAGTGGACGGGAATCTGGGAGGCAGTGATCATGAGTTGGTTGAGTTCAGGATCCTGACGCAGGGAAAAAAGGTAAGCAGCAGAATACGGACCCTGGACTTCAGGAAAGCAGACTTCGACTCCCTCAGGGAGCGGATGGGTAGGATCCCCTGGGGGACTAACATGAAGGGGAAAGGAGTCCAGGAGAGCTGGCTGTATTTCAAGGAATCCCTGTTGAGGTTACAGGGACAAACCATCCCGATGAGTCGAAAGAATAGTAAATATGGCAGGCGACCAGCTTGGCTTAACGGTGAAATCCTAGCGGATCTTAAACATAAAAAAGAAGCTTACAAGAAGTGGAAGGTTGGACATATGACCAGGGAAGAGTATAAAAATATTGCTCGGGCATGTAGGAATGAAATCAGGAGGGCCAAATCGCACCTGGAGCTGCAGCTAGCAAGAGATGTCAAGAGTAACAAGAAGGGTTTCTTCAGGTATGTTTGCAACAAGAAGAAAGCCAAGGAAAGTGTGGGCCCCTTACTGAATGAGGGAGGCAACCTAGTGACAGAGGATGTAGAAAAAGCTAATGTGCTCAATGCTTTTTTTGCCTCTGTCTTCACTAACAAGGACAGCTCCCAGACTGCTGCACTGGGCATCGCAACATGGGGAGTAGATGGCCAGCCCTCTGTGGAGAAAGAGGTGGTTAGGGACTATTTAGAAAAGCTGGACGCGCACAAGTCTACAGAGCCGGACGAGTTACATCCGAGAGTGCTAAAGGAATTGGCGGATGTGATTGCAGAGCCATTGGCCATTATCTTTGAAAACTGGTGGCGAACGGGGGAAGTCCCAGATGACTGGAAAAAGGCTAATGTAGGGCCAATCTTTAAAAAAGGGAAGGAGGAGGATCCTGGGAACTACAGGCCAGTCAGCCTCACCTCAGTCCCCGGAAAAATCATGGAGCAGGTCCTCAAGGAATCAATCCTGAAGCACTTACACAAGAGGAAAGTGATCAGGAACAGTCAGCATGGATTCACCAAGGGTAGGTCATGCCTGACTAATCTAATAGCCTTCTATGATGAGATTACTGATTCTGTGGATGAAGGGAAAGCAGTGGATGTATTGTTTCTTGACTTTAGCAAAGCTTTTGACACGGTCTCCCACAGTATTCTTGTCAGCAAGTTAAAGAAGTATGGGCTGGATGAATGCACTATAAGGTGGGTAGAAAGTTGGCTAGATTGTCGGGCTCAACGGGTAGTGATCAATGGCTCCATGTCTAGTTGGCAGCCGGTGTCAAGTGGAGTGCCCCAGGGGTCGGTCCTGGGGCCGGTTTTGTTCAATATCTTCATAAATGATCTGGAGGATGGTGTGGATTGCACTCTCAGCAAATTTGCAGATGATACTAAACTGGGAGGAGTGGTAGATACGCTGGAGGGCAGGGATAGGATACAGAGGGACCTAGACAAATTGGAGGATTGGGCCAAAAGAAACCTGATGCGGTTCAACAAGGATAAGTGCAGGGTCCTGCACTTAGGACGGAAGAACCCAATGCACAGCTACAGACAAGGGACCGAATGGCTAGGCAGCAGTTCTGCGGAAAAGGACCTAGGGGTTACAGTGGACGAGAAGCTGGATATGAGTCAGCAGTGTGCCCTTGTTGCCAAGAAGGCCAATGGCATTTTGGGATGTATAAGTAGGGGCATAGCCAGCAGATCGAGGGACGTGATCGTTCCCCTCTATTCGACATTGGTGAGGCCTCATCTGGAGTACTGTGTCCAGTTTTGGGCCCCACACTACAAGAAGGATGTGGATAAATTGGAGAGAGTCCAGCGAAGGGCAACAAAAATGATTAGGGGTCTGGAACACATGACTTATGAGGAGAGGCTGAGGGAACTGGGATTGTTTAGTCTGCAGAAGAGAAGAATGAGGGGGGATTTGATAGCTGCTTTCAACTACCTGAGAGGTGGTTCCAGAGAGGATGGTTCTAGACTATTCTCAGTGGTAGAAGAGGACAGGACAAGGAGTAATGGTCTCAAGTTGCAGTGGGGGAGGTTTAGGTTGGATATTAGGAAAAACTTTTTCACTAAGAGGGTGGTGAAACACTGGAATGCGTTACCTAGGGAGGTGGTAGAATCTCCTTCCTTGGAAGTTTTTAAGGTCAGGCTTGACAAAGCCTTGGCTGGGATGATTTGATTGGGGATTGGTCCTGCTTTGAGCAGGGGGTTGGACTAGATGACCTCCTGAGGTCCCTTCCAACCCTGATATTCTATGATTCTATGATTCTATGATCCTGTGTGTGCGCTGGTTGTTTGGTTAATACGAAGAGCTGGTTAATGAAGGCTCGGATAAATGGGGTTCTGTTATACCATGGTGATGGGTACATTGCAAATACTGAGAAAATCCACAGTTTCCAGGGGAAGCCCCACCTTCCCCAGGGACTATGTGCCCTCTGGGACAAAGTTCCTCCTCTACCTCGGTGGGTCTTGCGCTTATTGGCGGATTTGCTCACCTTGGAGATTTGCGGCAGCCCTCAATTTCGCCATTTTCGTGAACCCACAGTCCAGGTCAACTCCTCCTGTGTCTGATCAGGAGTTGGGAGGCTTGGGGGGAACCCGGGCCTGCCCTCTACTCTGGGTTCCAGGCCAAGGCCCTGTGGAATGCAGCTGTCTAGAGTGCCTCCTGGAACAGCTGTGCGACAGCTACAACTCACTGGGCTACTTCCCCATGGCCTCCTCCCAACACCTTCTTTATCCTCACCATAGGACCTTCCTCCTGGTGTCTGATAATGCTTGTACTCCTCAGTCCTCCAACAGTACGCATTCTCACTCTCAGCTCCTAGTGCCTCTTGCTCCCAGCTCCTTACACACACACTACAAACTGAAGCGAGCTCCTTTTTAAACCCAGGTGCCCTGATTAGCCTGCCTTAATTGATTCTAGCAGCTTCTTGATTGGCTGTAGGTGTTCTAATCAGCCTGTCTGCCTTAATTGTTTCCAGAAAGTTCCTGATTGGTCTGGAACCTTCCCTGTTACCTTACCCAGGGAAAAGGGATCTACTTAACCTGGGGCTAACATATCTGCCTTCTATCACTCTCCTGTAGCCATCTGGCCCAACCCCGTCACACCTCCCACAGATTCATAGATTCTAAAGCCAGAAGGGACCATTGTGATCATCTAGTCTGATCTGTGTAGCAGAGGACATGGAACTTCCCCAAAATAATTCCTAGAGCAGATCTTTTAGAAAATCATCCAATCTTGATTTAAAAATTGTCAGTGATGGAAAATCCACCACAACCCTTGGTAAATTGTTCCAGTGATTAATTACTCTTATTGTTAAAAATTCATGCCTCATTTCCAGTCTGAATTTGTCTAACTTCAACTTCCAGCCACTAGATCATCTTACACCTTTCTCTGCTAGACTGAAGAGCTCATTATTAAATATTTGCTCCCCAAGTGGGTATTTAGACTCTAATCAAGTCATACCCTAATCTTCTCTTTGTTAAGCTAAATAGATTGAGTTCCTTGCATCTATCACTATAAGGCAGGGTTTCTAAATCCTTTAATCATTCTCACGGCTCTTTTCTGAATCCTCTCCAATTTATCCACATCCTTCTTGAATTATGGGAACCAGAACTGGACACAGGATTCCAGCAGCCATCGCACCAGTGCCAAAGACAGAAGTAAAATAACCTGAGATTCTCTTGTTCATGCATCCCAGGATCACACTAGCTCTTTTGGCCACAGCGTCACATTAGGAGTTTGTGTTCAACTGATTATCCACCATTTCTCTCAAATCTTTTTAAAAGTCACTGCTTCCCAGTACACAGGATATGGGACTCTAAGGCCTTGTCTACACTACAAAGTTTTGTCAGCAAAAGCTGCCTTTTGCTGACAAAACAGGGGAGGTGTACATACTACAAAGCTACTTTCGGTGAAAAAACTCTGCTGTTTTACTGACAAAATAAAACCACCTCATCAAGAGGCATAAGGCTTTTTGTGGCAAAAGTTTAAGTGACAAAATGCCAGTGCAGACACCGTTGTTTGTTTTGTTGACACAACTGGCTTCCACCAGTATCCCACAATGCCTGCCATGACAGCTCTGCTCACTGTTTTTATCTCTGCTGCCCTGCAGGCATGCGCTCCTCCCTTTTCAAAGCTCGGGGAAGTAACAGCTGTGCTTCGTTTTGGGGAACAAAGAGCAAATCATTAACGTGGAATGCTCTTGTTCTGCCCTGCACTAGGAACACAGCTGCAGACAGACTGCTGCTGCGGGGAGCTGAGGTCGGGGGTTGCGGGGGGACAGGACACAGGACACACACTGCTGTGCTGCTTTGACATTCCTCAGCATGGAGAGCTCACAGAGCTTCTCAGGATTCTGCTCCTGGCAGCTGAGGAGGCTGTGGGAGAACTCAGACGGAATCACGGAACCATAGGCAGGCAGGCAAAGCAGACTGCTTCTGGAGAGACTGCTGTGCCGAGCAGAGCTGGGGGCTGCCTCAGGATAGGTCGGTCAGCCTGCTGTCTCTCCCACCACATGTACACCACTCTTCTCTTACTCCCCCCACACACTTCAGTTGAAAAAGCAGCTGACAATATACTAGGATGCCCCTGAAATGATAGGATTGAGAAAGAAGAAGTTACTCACCTTGTGCAGTAACGATGGTTCTTCGAGATGTGTGTCCCTGTGGGTGCGCCACTCTAGGTGTTGGTGTGTCTCTGCACCAGAGATCGGAGATTTTTTGCCGCAGTACTCGGTCGGGGGAAGGGCGCGCACAGGAGCTGTCTCGTGCAGCCATTGGTGCCTTCTGTAGCGCACACACCCCCGACCGTCCCCTCCGTTCCTTCTCCATCGCAGAGCTCGGCTGTGTGATCTCCGAAGTAGAAGGGAGGAGGGTGGGTAGTGGAGCACCCACGGGGACACACATCTCTAAGAACCATCGGTACTGCACAAGGTGAGTAACTTCTTCTTTGAGCGATGTCCCTGTGGGTGCTCCACTCTAGGTCCTTGTAGAGCAGTATCCCACTAGGGATGGCAGGGGTTTGGAGTTACGTATAAGTGTGTGATGGGAGCACTGTGAGGCCAACAATAGAATCTGAGATAAGGCCTTGGGTGATAGCGTAATGCTTTGCAAAAGTGTGCTCCAATGTCCAGGTTGCAGCTCTACAAACATCTATTAAGGGGACATTGTTCAAGAATGCGATTGATGTTGCCATGGCTTGTGTTGAGTGGGATCTGATGCCCACAGGGCATTCTTTGTTCTGTAGGTGGTAGCAAGTTTGAATACCGGAAGAGACTCATTTGGAGAGTCTCTGGGTCGATACTGTAAAACCTTTGGAGCGTTCTGCTGTAGAGACAAACAGTCTTGGTGACTTGTGAAACGGTTTAGTTCTGTCCAAGTTGAAGGTTACAGCCCATCTGACATCTAGCGTGTGTAACGTTGCTTCTTGAGAATCCTTATGTGGCTTGGGATAGAAGGCAGGTAAGTGTATGGTTTGGTTAATATGAAAATGTGTAGCCACTTTGGGCAAGAATTTTGGGTGAGGACGTAACATGATTTTGTCTTTGGTAAATACAGTGTACGGTGGTACAGCCATCAACACTCCTATTTCGCTGACATGTCTTGCAGACGTGATGGTCGCATTCCTAGTGGCATTCATTGACATATGTAAGAGCGAGCAGATTGCTAGAGGTTCGAAGGGTGGTCTTATGAGACATCTGAGCACAAGATTGAGATCCCATGGTGGCATAGGTTGGCATACTTCTGGGTGCATGTTCTGTATACCTGCAAGAAAGCATTGTGTAATCGGGTGAGCGAATATTGAAGCCCCTTCTATCGCTCGTGGAGGCCGTGATGGCAGCCAGGTGTACTTTAATAGAACTTATGGCTAACCCCGTTTCCTTCAGTTCTAGTAGGTAGTCTAGGATCATAAATAGAGGCGCCTTGGTCGCGTCCAGCTGTTTTTGCTGGCACCAAAGGGAGAATCTTCTCCACTTGTGGTGGTAAGTATTCCTAGTGGTGAGGTGACGGCTATTTAGTAATACCTGTTTTACTTTCTCCGAGCAGTTCAATTCTCCATGTTGGAACCACACAGGAGCCACCTTTGAGATAGAGCTTTGCTGAGTCTGGATGGAGCATCAGGCCCTTGTTCTGGGACAGGAGGTCCATCTATAAGGGCAGCGGTTGTGGGGCACAGACTGCTAGGCATGACAGGTACGGAAACCAAGTCTGTCTGGGCCATGTGGGGACAATGAGAATGATGTATGCTCTGTTGATTCGTATCTTGCGGAAGACCCATGGGATCATTGGTATCAGCAGGAAGACATACATGAGCGACGCATTCCACAGGATGAGGAAGGCATCCCCTAACAATCCCGGTGCCAGGCCGGCCCTGGAGTAAAAGAGTGGACATTTGTAGTTTGTTGCTGAGGCGAACAGGTCGATCACTGGGTAGCCCCATTTTTGGAATATCGTGCTGAGAACACTGACATGAATTTCCCACTCATGTTCCTATGAGAAGTGCCTGCTGAAGTTGTCGGCAGTAGTGTTTTGGCATCCCGGTAGGTATGACGCTGTGATGTTTATATTGTTGCGGATGCACAAGTTCCACAAGTTTCATGGCTTCTATGCATAGCGAGTGAGACCTGGCTCCCCCTTGGCAATTGATGTAAAACATGCATGCCACATTGTCGGTGACAATAGAGATTGAAGTCTGCCATATAAGTGGGAGAAAGTGGCGGCATGCATTGTGTACCCACGTGGAGTTCCAGGACATTGATATGTAGTGAGGTTTCCGTCGCAGACCACTTGCCTTGTACATTGTGGTGACCCAAGTGTGCGCCCGGACCTATCAGGGAGGTGTCTGTTGTAATAGTCACAGACGGGGGGGTCTTGTTGAAAGGGAATCCCTGAGCATACATTGCCTGGTTGTGTCCACCATTGTAGGGAGAGGATAACCCTTGGTGGTAGTGTCACACATCTGTTGAGAGAGTGTTTGCTGGGTGCATAGACTATGCTCAACCAGTGTTGCAGACAGCGCAAATGGAGTCTGGTATACTTTACTATGAAAGTCGTAGCTGCCCTATGTCCCAGAATCTGAAGGCATGTCCTCACTGAAGCTTGTGGGCTGATGGTCACTGTGGAAATAAGATTGGTCAATGTCGTGAACCTGTGGTTTGGTAATATTGCCTTGGCTTGTATGGAGTCTAAGTTGGCTCCAATAAAGCCCAAGCGCTGAGCTGGTTCCAGGGAGGATTTCTTTAATTTATCTATCGACCTAGCTGGTGAAACAGGTCTATTGTGGCTTTCTTCTGGCAACTCGCAGAAGTTACTAGATCGCAGGCCCTGGTTCTCATGGGAGACTTCAATCACCCTGATATCCGCTGGGAGAGCAATACAGCGGTGCACAGGCAATCCAGGAAGTTTTTGGAAAGTGTAGGGGACAATTTCCTGGTGCAAGTGCTGGAGGAACCAACTAGGGGCAGAGCTCTTCTTGACCTGCTGCTCACAAACCGGGAAGAATTAGTAGGGGAAGCAAAAGTGGATGGGAACCTGGGAGGCAGTGACCATGAAATGGTTGAGTTCAGGATCCTGACACAAGGAAGAAAGGAGAGCAGCAGAATACAGACCCTGGACTTCAGAAAAGCAGACTTTGACTCCCTCAAGGAACTGATGGGCAAGATCCCCTGGGAGAATAACATGACGGGGAAAGGAGTCCAGGAGAGCTGGCTGTATTTTAAAGAATCCTTATTGAGGTTACAGGGACAAACCATCCCGATGCGTAAAAGAATAGTAAATATTGCAGGCAACCAGCTTGGCTTAACAGTGAAATCCTTGCTGCTCTTAAATACAAAAAAGAAGCTTACAAGAAGTGGAAGATTGGACAAATGACAAGGAATGAGTATGAAAATATTGCTCGGGCTTGCAGGAGTGAAATTAGGAAGGCCAAATCACACCTGGAGTTGCAGCTAGCAAGAGATGTTAAGAGTAACAAGAAGGTTTTCTTCAGGTATGTTAGCAACAAGAAGAAAGTCAAGGAAAGTGTGGGCTGATTGAGGGAGGCAACCTTACTGATTGAGGGAGGCAACCTAGTGACAGAGGATGTGGAAAAAGCTAATGTACTCAATGCTTTTTTTGCCTCTGTCTTCACGAACAAGGTCAGCTCCCAGACTGCTGCACTGGGCAGCACAGCATGGGGAGAAGGTGACCAGCCCTCTGTGGAGAAAGAAGTGGTTTGGGACTATTTAGAAAAGCTGGACAAGCACAAGTCCATGGGGCCGGATGCGTTGCATCCGAGAGTACTAAAGGAGTTGGCGGATATGATTGCAGAGCCATTGGCCATTATCTTTGAAAACTCATGGCGATCGGGGGAAAGTCCCGGACGACTGGAAAAAGGCTAATGTAGTGTCCATCTTTAAAAAAGGGAAGGAGGAGGATCCTGGGAACTACAGGCCAGTCAGCCTCACCTCAGTCCCTGCAAAAATCATGGAGCAGGTCCTCAAGGAATCAATTCTGAAGCACTTAGAGGAGAGGAAAGTGATCAGAAACAGTCAGCATGGATTCACCGAGGGCAAGTCATGCCTGACTAATCTAATTGCCTTCTATGACGAGATAACTGGCTCTGTGGATGAAGGGAAAGCAGACGACCTGTTGTTCCTTGACTTTAGCAAAGCTTTTGACACGGTCTCCCACAGTATTCTTGTCAGCAAGTTAAAGAAGTATGGGCTGGATGAATGGACTATAAGGTGGATAGAAAGCTGGCTAGATTGTCGGGCTCAACGGGTAGTGATCAGTGGCTCCATGTCTAGTTGGCAGCCGGTATCAAGTGGAGTGCCCCAGGGGTCGGTCCTGGGGCCGGTTTTGTTCAATATCTTCATAAATGATCCGGAGGATGGTGTGGATTGCACTCTCAGCAAGTTTGCAGATGACACTAAACTGGGAGGAGAGGTAGATACGCTGGAGGGTAGGGATAGGATACAGAGGGACCTAGACAAATTGGAGGATTGGGCCAAAAGAAATCTGATGAGGTTCAACAAGGACAAGTGCAGAGTCCTGCACTTAGGACGGAAGAATCCCATGCACCACTACAGACTAGGGACCGAATGGCTTGGCAGCAGTCCTGCAGAAAAGGACCTAGGGGTTACAGTGGACGAGAAGCTGGATAGGAGTCAACAGTGTGCCCTTGTTGCCAAGAAGGCCAATGGCATTTTGGGATGTATAAGTAGGGGCATTGCCAGCAGATCGAGGGACGTGATCGTTCCCCTCTATTCGACATTGGTGAGGCCTCATCTGGAGTACTGTGTCCAGTTTTGGGCCCCACACTATAAGAAGGATGTGGAAAAATTGGAAAGAGTCCAGCGGAGGGCAACAAAAATGATTAGGGGACTGGAACACATGACTTATGAGGAGAGGCTGAGGGAACTGGGGATGTTTAGTCTTCAGAAGAGAAGAATGAGGGGGGATTTGATAGCTGCTTTCAACTCCCTGAAAGGGGGTTCCAAAGAGGATGGCTCTAGACTGTTCTCAGTGGTAGCAGATGACAGCATAGGCAGTGACCAAAGTTGTGGGATGGGGTATTTGTTTGCGCTAGAGGTGTGGAGAGGTCATGCAGACCCTCTACCAATACTTCAAAATTGTGGCTTAGAT
The DNA here is from genome assembly GCF_015237465.2 of Chelonia mydas. Classification (NCBI taxonomy): domain Eukaryota; kingdom Metazoa; phylum Chordata; order Testudines; family Cheloniidae; genus Chelonia; species Chelonia mydas. The sequence continues at coordinate 127,227 of NC_051245.2, read as the reverse complement.
GTAGATGGACGGTTGGACGAGGCCTGGTTCTGCGGAGCTTGTAGTCTCTGAGCCTGTTGTTTGCGTCTGTTCTCAGCAAAGTATCGTGGTTGTTGACGGTTAAACAAGGCGTCTCATGACCTCTGGTGTGGTGTAAAGTGTGGGCATTTGTCAGGTGGTGGGTGTATGCCTAGTGTACACAGCGTCGCTCGGGAGTCCTTCACGGTATGAAGGACATCGTCTGTTTGAGACGAGAATAGTTTATCCTTATTGAAGGGGAGGTCCTCCACTTTTAGCTGTAGTTCTTTCGGAATTCCTGAAGCTTGCAACCATGATGCTCTTCTCATAACCACAGCTGTTGCGGTTGTTCGGGCAGCTGTGTCCACTACATCCATTGAGGCTTGTGGCGCTGTGCGGGCTATTAACTGACCCTCATTGATAATGGCATCGAGTTGAGGACGTTTATGCTCGGGGAGGTCCTCCACGAGCCCTTGTATTTTACTATAGTTAGAGTAGCTTCTTAATCCTTTACAGGTGAAAGGGTTTTGCCTCTGGCCAGGAGGGATTTTATAGCACTGTATACAGAAAGGTGGTTACCCTTCCCTTTATATTTATGACAGACCCCCCCTTGTGGCCATTGCGTGGGGTAAGGTGTGTAACAAGGCTGGTTCTGGCGGGACCCAACTGAGACTGCCAATTCAGGACAAATTGCTTAAAGTAGGGCAGTTACAGCCCAAGGCTGGGGTTTCTATGCCCATCAAGGCAAACCAAACCAGCCAAACAGAGAAGACTTTGGTTTTACAGCACTGGCTAACCACAAGTCATACAAGCAATTCCCTTAGACACTCCAGTTTCCCAGTATCACCACCAGTGCCACTCCTTATGGGGATGAATGGTTATGAAAACCAACACCCCAGTAAAATGAAAAAGGTTCCCTCAATCCCAAAGGGCCAAGCCCCAGACCCAGGTCAATATATAAATCAGACCTTACCCACAAATCACGCTGTTGCCAATCCTTTAGAACCTAAAATCTAAAGGTTTATTCATAAAAGGAAAAAGATAGAGATGAGAGCTAGAATTGGTTAAATGGAATCAATTACATACAGTAAGGCAAAGTTCTTGGTTCGAGCTTGCAGCAGTGATGGAATAAACTGCAGGTTCAAATCAAGTCTCTGGAGTACATCCACAGCTGGGATGGGTCATTCAGTCCTTGGTTCAAAGCTTCAGCGTAGCAAAGTTCCTCCAGAGGTATGAAGTAGGATTGAAGACCAGCTGGAGGAGCTGCAGCAGCTTTTTATACTCTCTTGCCATGTGGTCTTTCTTTCTTTGTCCCAAGGACAAGCTGTCCATCACATGGCCTGGAAAACCCTCAGAGTTCTGTCCATCGGCAGGTCCCTGCATACCTTGCTGAGTCACGAGGCGTGTCTGCCTTCTCTCATTGGGTCACTTGTATAGCTGATGGTCCTTAATGGGCCATCAAACAGGCTAGGCAGAGCTGACACCAACTTGTCTGGGGTGTCACCCAGAAGCATAGCATAAGTTTGGAATACAGACAGTATAGAGCCAATACTTATATCTTTAAATACAAAATGATACATGCAAACAGATAGCATAATCCTAACAAGCAAATCATAACCTCATCTTAGACACCTTATTTGACCCCCTTTATACAAGATTTGGTGCCACTACAGGACCTTGGTTGCAACAATGTTCTATACGGTCCCAGTTCAAGTCAATAACATCACAAGGTGGTAATGGGTAAGGCCAGTGCTGCGCATAGCAGGGCTGTGAATGCTTGGAGGGATGAGTCTTAGGCTTCATAGTGTTCCATGTAGGTCTCATCTGTGATGAGGATGAACATTGAGAGAAGCGGTTGTCCTGCATGTCTCCTTCCTCACCACTATGCATGGAGATCAGTGCAGGAGATGAAAGATAGTACCATGCTATGTAGCTCGGGGAGTGTTCGGTTTTGAGCAGTGGTGACTGTGGTGCAGAAGAAACTGCTATGTCAGTATGATGTAGCAGTTGCACTGGTCCCGCCTTGGGGTTGCGGTCGACCATTTGAGCCCTGACCAGTGCCGGATTTGGTTTGTTAGCCGACATCAAGTCTGGAGCTGGTGCCAGTGTTGGCAGCATTGATTGCATTGCCGCTGCCTGTGTTGCATGCCACACTGGGATAGTCAGTGCCGTGGAGGAGACTTGACGTCTCAACTCCGGTGCTGCATTTTGGGGCTTGGCAGAGGTCCGCTGACAGATGGTGCTGGAGGAGCCCAGTGCCTTATAAGTGCTCTTTCTGGATGAGTGGAGCACTGAGGGTAAAGACCTCGCTGGAGAAGCTCTCTTTTTGTGAGAGTTCCTTGGAGAGGTCGAGGCTCGCCTCCTGATAGTTTTGGAAATCGGAATCTTATCGTACCTTAGGAATCTCGGTTTATGAGACTCCCCGGAGAACGTCTCTTGCAGAGGTTGGAGGGATTTCTCCATCAGAAGCATTTTCAAATGGAGATCCCTATTACGTCTTGCTCTTGACTTCAAATTGCTGCAGTGTATGCATTTCTGGGAGATATGAGTTTATCCCAGACACTGTATGCAGGATGCGTGGCTGTCAGAGACTGGCATCAGTTCATGGCAGGAGCCACATTTTTTAAACCCTGTTGAGCCCAGCATGACTTCAGTTAAGCCTCTCCCCCGCTCAGTAGATGAGGGTGGGAGTTAATTGAAGTGGTAAACTGTAGAGCTATTCCTAAACGGACAACTAAGTAAAGAATTATTTGTTGTTGTTGTTGAAGAAAAACCTGTAAGAGGAACTAACAAAACTATGTAACTATATACAGACTGGTTTCAGAGTAGCAGCCGTGTAGTCTGTATCTGTAAAAAGAAAAGGAGTACTTGTGGCACCTTAGAGACTAACAAATTCATTTGAGCATAAGTTTTCGTGGGCTACAGCTCACTTCATCGGATGTATTCAGTGGAAAATACATTCGGGAGATTTATATACACAGAGAACATGAAACAATGGGTGTTACCATACAGACTGTAACAAGAGTGACCAGGAAAGGTGAGCTATTACCAGGAGGAGAGAGGTGGGGGCGGGCAGAAGAGGAGGGGGAACCTTTTGTAGTGATAATCAAGGTGGGCCATTTCCAGCACTTTACAAGAACAGTAGGAGGGGAAATAAACAAGGGGAAATAGTTTTACTTTGTGTAATGACACATCCACTCCCAGTCTTTATTCAAGCCTAAGTTAATTGTATCCAGTTTGCAAATTAATTCCAATTCAGCAGTCTCTCGTTGGAGTCTGTTTTTGAAGTTTTTTTTGTTAAAAGTGGCAATTCTTCAGGTCTGTAATTGAGTGACCAAAGAGATTGAAGTGTTCTCCGACTGGTTTTTGAATGTTATAATTCTTGACATTTGATTTGTGTCCATTTATTCTTTTACGTAGAGACTATCCAGTTTGGCCAATGTATATGATGGCATATATCACACTGATAGATGGCAGGTGAACAAGCCTCTGATAGTGTAGCTGATGTTTGTGACACCACTGACTTCCTGAGGAAACTACAATCCATCGGTGATCTTCCTGAAAACACCATCCTGGCCACTATGGATGTAGAAGCCCTCTACACCAACATTCCACACAAAGATGGACTACAAGCCGTCAGGAACAGTATCCCCGATAATGTCACAGCTAACCTGGTGGCTGAACTTTGTGACTTTGTCCTTACCCATAACTATTTTACATTTGGGGACAATGTATACCTTCAAATCAGTGGCACTGCTATGGGTACCCTCATGGCCCCATAGTATGCCAACATTTTTATGGCTGACTTAGAACAACGCTTCCTCAGTTCTCGTCCCCTAATCTACTTGTGCCAGACAATCCTGCTGTCAGACTGACAGAGCCAGAAGAGAACCCAGAAGTTACCTACTACAGGACAGGCCCAACAAAGAAAATAACAGAACGCCACTAGCCATCACGTTCAGCCCCCAACTAAAACCTCTCCAACGCATCCCCAAGGATCTACAACCTATCCTGAAGGATGACCCATCACTCTCACAGATCTTGGGAGACAGGCCAGTCCTTGCTTTCAGACAGCCCCCCAACCTGAAGCAAATACTCACCAGCAACCACACACCACATAACAGAAACACTAACCCAGGAACCTATCCTTGCAACAAAGCCCGTTGCCAACTGTGTTCACATATCTATTCAGGGGACACCATCATAGGGCCTAATAACATTAGACACACTATCAGAGGCTCATTCACCTGCACATCTACCAATGTGATATATGCCATCATGTACATTGGTCAAACTGGACAGTCTCTACGTAAAAGAATAAATGGACACAAATCAGATGTCAAGAATTATAACATTCAAAAACCAGTCGGAGAACACTTCAATCTCTTTGGTCACTCAATTACAGACCTAAAAGTGGCAATTCTTCAACAAAAAAACTTCAAAAACAGACTCCAATGAGAGACTGCTGAATTGGAATTAATTTGCAAACTGGATACAATTAACTTAGGCTTGAATAAAGACTGGGAGTGGATATGTCATTACACAAAGTAAAACTATTTCCCCTTGTTTATTTCCCCTCCTACTGTTCTTGTAAAGTGCTGGAAATGGCCCACCTTGATTATCACTACAAAAGGTTCCCCTGCCTCTTCCCCCCTCCCCCCCCCGCTGGTAATAGCTCACCTTTCCTGATCACTCTTGTTACAGTCTGTATGGTAACACCCCTTGTTTCATGTTCTCTGTGTATATAAATCTCCCCACTGTATTTTCCACTGAATGCATCCGATGAAGTGAGCTGTAGCTCACGAAAGCTTGTGCTCAAATAAATTTGTTAGTCTCTAAGGTGCCACAAGTGCTCCTTTTCTATATACAGACTAATACTAATGAAACTATGCAACTAAGTATAGATTAATAAGAAGTTCCTATGTAACTTGTAACTCCCCCCCCCGCCCCAGAAAGTATCAAAGAGAGTACTGCCGCGGAACTCAATCTGCAACCAAGGTCAGTTGAGAAGGAACTGAGGTGACTGTCGGGGGTGCACGCACTACAGGAGGCGCCAACAGCTGCACGAGACAGCTCCTTTGCACGCCCTTCTCCCGACTGAGTACTGCTGCAAAAAATCTCCGGTGCAGGGATGCACCGACATCTAGAGTGGAGCACCCACAGGGACACCACTAGAAGAACCTGCATTATGTGATGCCGTACCTGTCCCATGAGGCATTGCAAACCGTTCCCAAAGCACCCTGCAGGCAGTTGCACAGTGGGATAGCTACAGGTGCATTGCTCTTTGTGTCAATGCAAGAGCTGTTAGCAAGGATGCACTCTCCCGACACCAGGAGCTAGTGTGGACACGCAACAGCGGTTTTAAAGTGGCATAACTTTTGCCGACAAAACTTTGTAGTGTAGACAAGGGCTAAGTATGGCCTACATTCTTTGTTCCTAGATGTATACATTTATATTTAGCTATATTAAAACTCATACTGTTTACCTGCCCCCAGTTTACCAAGAGACTGAGATCACCCTGAATCAGTGACCTGTCCTCTTCGTTATTTACTACACCCCCAATTTTTGGTTCATCTGAAGACTTTATCAGCAATAATTTTATGTTTTCTTCCAGGTAATTGATAACTATGTTAAATAGGATACCTTCTAGCGAGCCCAACCTCACTTAAGAAGTGGCCCCCTAGGAGCACGTCTCTCCCACCCCTACCCACATGGGCACCGGATCACACACCATCTCTTTCACCTACATGAGACAGAGTGCCATTTTGTACCCTAAAAAGTACTTACCTTCCCTGCATAGTGAATGATGCTGAACCCTAGCACACGGCCCCTACATGGCTGGAAGTGTGAGTTCCCCTTGAAGGTGCTGTTCAGTTTATCCACAAAGGTTTTATCAGTCGCCTGCAACACAAGAGATTTCATAGTAAAATCCCACAAAATGAGAAATTAATAGTAATTATTTATACAGCATCTCCATTCCCACCAAGACACTGGGCAGGGATCTACAACTGACTAGAAACACATTTCAATACAATACAAATACAATAAAAGCCACCCTAAAAGCCGAGACAGTGATGAAGAGAATTCTTGTCCATGCAGCAACTCCCTCTACCAACAGCTACTTAGCCTTTCTGCAAATGCCCATACTGTAAATCCACCCACTAGCTTCCCAGATTGGTATCCACCCACATTTGAACAAAGAGATGTGTCGGATTCTCCATCAATTGAAGTCTTTAAATCAAGATTGTATGGATCTTTTAGGAAGAGACTCACACAATCTCAGTCACAGGTTACTGGGCTCAGTGAAGGAGTTACTGGGTGAAATTCTGTGGCCTGTGTTATGCAGCAGGTCCTTTCTGTTTGTCTATTATGTGTTGCACAGAGATGATGCCATATCCCAGGTACAGCTGCAGTATTCCAAAGTGAAACTATATGAATGGTGGAATCTTCATTCTTAGAGGTTTTTAGGGCCTGGCTTGACAAAGTCCTGGCTGGGTTGATTTTGTTGGGGTTGGTTCTGCTTTGAGCGCGGGGTTGGACTAGATGACCTCCTGAGGTCTCTTCCAACCCTAATCTTCTATGATTCTATGGTCTAATGTTCCTCTCTGACTTACAGATCTTTGAACTCTAAATGGCATAACAAAATAGGCAAAGGCCCTGATTCTGCGAACACTTATACACATATTTAACTTTACACACGAGTGGTCCCACTGAAATCAAGTGGGCTACTTGTGCATATCTGTATGATCAAGACCTAAAGCAAATTTGGGGGAATTAAAAAAAAAATAAAATAAAATAAAAAATCTAATAGGCTTGGTACATTGTGAGGAAAAATAAAAATCTACCAGGTCAGCTGGAGAATCCTAAAACTCCTTAAAGTGCTCAGGGTGTAATTCCTTTGGGAAAAAAATGCAAAGAGCAGCAGCAGCCAATATGACTTCACAGGGAGCTAGCTTCAAAGATTTGGGGAATGTAATCGAATAATGCCAAAAGTAAATGGAAATCAGCATAAAAATGTATCACTCTTCGGTAAGGAAATGTTTCACTTGCTGTTACTTCAAGTATCAGGCAAGATGCTATAGGATTATCAGTGAAAATGATATTTCTTTGTGTCTGGTTTGTTCACTTTGTATGCTTAGCATCTACACTGATATTTTTTGACATTCTCCACTATCACTCAAGTCCCAGCTCTACTGATAGGTACAGAAATGCTGGGCTGGGACGGCATGCTTCTGTCCCGAGTAAGTAGGTCAGCTGACAATGGGATGCAGAGGTGAGAATGAGTGGACAGCTGGAGTAACACAGGGAACCAGAACTGCCTTGACCATATTGGTATCACCAGGATGACTTTTGCCTTGCCTTGCCTGATCTTTACCAGCACTTTCAGCAGCTGGGGAATTGGAAGAAATGTGTATATCAGATGATCCAATCATTTAAGCAGGAAGGCCTCTCTGGTTGAATTTGGGCCTTAAGCATCCCTGGAACAGTATCTCTGACAATCCCTGTTTTCGCTTGATGGAGACAGATCCCTCAACAGAAGACCCCAATGAAAGAATATATTCTGTGTCACCTGGTCTTGTAGTTCCCACTCATGGTCCCCAGAAAAATGCCTGCTAAGCCTGTCAGCTAACATGGTTTGTTCCCCCGTACGTGAACCGCAGACAGTGCGATGTGATGGTGAATGAGCCACTTCCAGAGGTTGGCACTTCTGTGCCCAAGTGAGAGGATCTTGCTTTGCCCTACTTGTTGATATAGCAGACAGCTTTCATATTGTCTGACAACCTGCATGTGCTGATTCTAGATCAGAAGCAAGCAGCGTTTTCATGATTCATACACAACTTTCAGTTCTAGAATGTTGATAATCTGTCTCACTGGGGACAAAGTGCCCTGAGCTACATGGCCCTTTATATGGGCTTCTCATCCCAACAGAAATGTCACTCTTTCTTTTTTTTTACTGGAAAAGAAGGGGGTTAATAGGATTCCCATACAAATGTTCTGTCTCTCCTTCCACCAGTTCAGTGAGTGGAGATTTCACCAACGTACCATGATCAACATGTCTAGACTGTGTTGGCCTGGTGCGTACGCCTGCTTGAGCCATGCCTGAATGCAATGTAGATGAGTCTCGCAAACAGGGTTACGTGTGAATGATGCCATGTGTCCCAAGCAAACAAGGCAAAATTGCACATGTCTGAGGGGTTGCTGGAGGTGATACATCAAGCTGTGTGTAATTTGGAATCTCTCGAGAAGAGAGTATGTTCACTCTGTGGTGAGCTCCAATCTTGCCACAATAATTTCTAAAGTCCATAGGGTTAAAGTGGCCTTTTCTGTGTTTAGGCTGAGATGTTGGAATAAGAGCCTCAGGGTGCATGTGGACTCTTGCACTAACTGGTATGTTCAACTTTTGATTAACCAGTCAAAGTAAGGAAATATTGATACACCTTGACGTTGTAGATGGGTTGCCACTACAGCCAGAACCTTTGTAAATACTCTTGTTGCAGTCAAAAGGAGGTGTTCCAGTCCCCTAATCATTTTTGTTGCCCTCCGCTGGACTCTTTCCAATTTTTCCACATCCTTCTTGTAGTGTGGAGCCCAAAACTGGACACAGTACTCCAGATGAGGCCTCACCAACGTCGAATGTAGGAATGAAATCAGGAGGGCCAAATCGCACCTGGAGCTGCAGCTAGCAAGAGATGTCAAGAGTAACAAGAAGGGTTTCTTCAGGTATGTTGGCAACAAGAAGAAAGCCAAGGAAAGTGTGGGCCCCTTACTGAATGAGGGAGGCAACCTAGTGACAGAGGATGTGGAAAAAGCTAATGTGCTCAATGCTTTTTTTGCCTCTGTCTTCACTAACAAGGACAGCTCCCAGACTGCTGCGCTGGGCATCACAACATGGGGAGTAGATGGCCAGCCCTCTGTGGAGAAAGAGGTGGTTAGGGACTATTTAGAAAAGCTAGACGTGTACAAGTCTATGGGGCCGGACGAGTTGCATCCAAGAGTGCTAAAGGAATTGGCGGATGTGATTGCAGAGCCATTGGCCATTATCTTTGAAAACTCGTGGCGAACGGGGGAAGTCCCAGATGACTGGAAAAAGGCTAATGTAGTGCCCATCTTTAAAAAAGGGAAGAAGGAGGATCCTGGGAACTACAGGCCAGTCAGCCTCACCTCAGTCCCTGGAAAAATCATGGAGCAGGTCCTCAAGGAATCAATCCTGAAGCACCTTACACAAGAGGAAAGTGATCAGGAACAGTCAGCATGGATTCACCAAGGGTAGGTCATGCCTGACTAATCTAATAGCCTTCTATGATGAGATTACTGATTCTGTGGATGAAGGGAAAGCAGTGGATGTATTGTTTCTTGACTTTAGCAAAGCTTTTGACACGGTCTCCCACAGTATTCTTGTCAGCAAGTTAAAGAAGTATGGGCTGGATGAATGCACTATAAGGTGGGTAGAAAGTTGGCTAGATTCTCGGGCTCAAGGGGTAGTGATCAATGGCTCCATGTCTAGTTGGCAGCCGGTGTCAAGTGGAGTGCCCCAGGGGTCGGTCCTGGGGCCAGTTTTGTTTAATATCTTCATAAATGATCTGGAGGATGGTGTGGATTGCACTCTCAGCAAATTTGCGGATGATACTAAACTGGGAGGAGTGGTAGATATGCTGGAGGGCAGGGATAGGATACAGAGGGACCTAGACAAATTGGAGGATTGGGCCAAAAGAAACCTGATGCGGTTCAATAAGGATAAGTGCAGGGACCTGCACTTAGGACAGAAGAACCCAATGCACAGCTACAGACTAGGGACCGAATGGCTAGGCAGCAGTTCTGCGGAAAAGGACCTAGGGGTTACAGTGGACGAGAAGCTGGATATGAGTCAGCAGTGTGCCCTTGTTGCCAAGAAGGCCAATGGCATTTTGGGATGTATAAGTAGGGGCATAGCGAGCAGATCGAGGGACGTGATCGTTCCCCTCTATTCGACATTGGTGAGGCCTCATCTGGAGTACCGTGTCCAGTTTTGGGCCCCACACTACAAGAAGGACGTGGATAAATTGGAGAGAGTCCAGCGAAGGGCAACAAAAATGATTAGGGGTCTGGAACACATGACTTATGAGGAGAGGCTGAGGGAACTGGGATTGTTTAGTCTGCGGAAGAGAAGAATGAGGGGGGATTTGATAGCTGCTTTCAACTACCTGAGAGGTGGTTCCAGAGAGGATGGTTCTAGACTATTCTCAGTGATAGAAGAGGACAGGACAAGGAGTAATGGTCTCAAGTTGCAGTGGGGGAGGTTTAGGTTGGATATTAGGAAAAACTTTTTCACTAGGAGGGTGGTGAAACACTGGAATGCGTTACCTAGGGAGGTGGTAGAATCTCCTTCCTTGGAAGTTTTTAAGGTCAGGCTTGACAAAGCCTTGGCTGGGATGATTTGATTGGGGATTGGTCCTGCTTTGAGCAGGGGGGTTGGACTAGATGACCTCCTGAGGTCCCTTCCAACCCTGATATTCTATGAATAGAGGGAAACGATCACGTCCCTCGATCTGCTGGCAATGCCCCTACATATACATCCCAAAATGCCATTGGCCTTCTTGGCAACAAGGGCACACTGTTGACTCCTATCCAGCTTCTCGTCCACTGTAACCCCTAGGTCCTTTTCTGCCGAACTGCTGCCGAACCATTCGGTCCCTAGTCTGTAGCGGTGCATGGGATTCTTCTGTCCTAAGTGCAGGACTCTGCACTTGTCCTTGTTGAACCTCATCAGATTTCTTTTGGCCCAATCCTCTAATTTGTCTAGGGCCCTCTGTATCCTATCCCTACCCTCCAGCGTATCTACCTCTCCTCCCAGTTTAGGGACATCTGCAACTTCCTGAGGGTGCAATTCACACCATCCTCCAGATCATTTATGAAGATATTGAACAAAACCGACCTGAGGACCAACCCTTGGGGCACTCCACTTGATACCGGCTGTCAACTAGACATGGAGCCATTGATCACTACCCGTTGAGCCCGACAATCTAGCCAACTTTCTACCCACCTTGTAGTGCATCCATCCAGCCCATACTTCTTTAACTTGCTGACAAGAATACTGTGGGAGACCGTGTCAAAAGCTTTGCTAAAGTCAAGGAACAACACATCCACTGCTTTCCCCTCATCCACAGAGCCAGTTATCTCGTCATAGAAGGCAATTAGATTAGTCAGGCATGACTTGCCCTTGGTGAATCCATGCTGACTGTTCCTGATCACTCTCCTCTCCTCTAAGTGCTTCAGAATTGATTCCTTGAGGACCTGCTCCATGATTTTTCCAGGGACTGAGGTGAGGCTGACTGGCCTGTAGTTCCCAGGATCCTCCTTCTTCCCTTTTTTAAAGATGGGCACTACATTAGCCTTTTTCCAGTCATCCGGGACTTCCCCCGATCGCCATGAGTTTTCAAAGATAACGGCCAATGGCTCTACAATCACATCCACCAACTCCTTTAGCACTCTCGGATGCAGCGGATCCGGCCCCATGGACTTGTGCTCGTCCAGCTTTTCTAAATAGTCCGAACCACTTCTTTCTCCACAGAGGGCTGGTCACCTCCTCCCCAGCTCATCTTGTCTTGACTCTTTTTCCCTAACCCCAAGATAGAAGCAGGCTAGACTAAAAGAAAGACTTTCTTCCAAGAGGAAGGCTGGCTAGCCTTGCTCTTGTTTAAGGAACTTTATTCTCACCTGAGAGTGCTGAAATCATCATAACATCCCGTCCTCTGCCCATATGTTGGGATACCTAATTGCCAGCATCACAGAAATACTTAAGATCTTTTTTTGCCTCCCTTCCCTGTTGTGTTACTTTCTCTTAACCTATATCTTTCTCTCTGCTTTTCATCAGATCCTGAAATCAACTGCATTGCATCAGCATAGAGACATGAGATGACCATAGCCCTGCCCATGGAGAAGAGACCCAAACAGATAATGTCCCTGACCAGAAAGTGAACCAGGGTCCAAGCAACAGGTGCTGTGGTTGATCTGCCAGCCAAAGCCTCCATTCATGACTGACCAGACATCCAGTGTGCCAAGAACACCAAGAAAAATCATTCCCCCCCCCCCCCCCGATCTTTTCTATCCTCTCTCTCCTCCACCTTGTGTCAGCCTGTCTGTTGGAAACAGGAGACTTAACTACCCTTTGCACACCAGGACTGAAAGTAAAATTAACCCTTTCCTTTTCAAAGAAAGGTTATTTTGAAAATAAGAGACTGATATTTTGCCTCCAAAAGAAGAGAGACTTTAAAGGTTTTGATTAAGTTTGTTTTGCTGAATTTCAGTTACAATATAAATGCTTGTTTTAATTTCTTGTTCTTTCTTGTGTTTGATTAATAAACTTTCAGCTTTAGAATCAATGTTTTGGGTGTTTGCCAAGAAATCGAGTAAAGTAAGGTCTATGTAGGAAAAAAACCTGGACTTCTTTGTATCACTGTTTTCATGTTAGACAGTGAAATCACCTTGAACGCTTTTGATCCTTGAAATTAATACAACAGAACTGTCAAAATGTTTGCTTTGATGATGGTGCTGACTGGGATGAAAATGACAATGGTGCATTTGGTTTTTGCTTTTGCACCCTTTGTCACATCATCTACATGCTAATGATAAAAGGATGGCAGAGGGGTAGGTTTTTGCCTGTGGCAGGATTGAGTCCTAGTATATTTCCTCTTTGGTGCCAGATTATTTATGCTGAGGGAACAAAGTGTGGTTCTAGAGCCGTTAAGCGTGTACAGTGACTCATCTGTCTGCTCACTGAACAGGTGGCCTTCAAATGGTAGAACTACAACCATTGCCTGCACTTTTCAGAAAACCCAATGAATGGAGCCATGATGACCATTTCATGGCAACAGCAGTTGCCAGAAAGCACGAGGCGGTGCCTGCCCCATGCAGAGCTGTTTGGAATGATGACCTAGCCTGCAACTGTCCTTTGTCAAGTACAGACTAAAACTGTTGTCTGCAGTCCTGGGGGAATATGTCCTGTAAATTCACTAACTATCAGAGGGGTAGCCATGTTAGTCTGTATCCACAAAAACGTGGAGTCCGGTGGCACCTGACAGACTAACAGATTTATTTGGGCATAAGCTTTTGTGGGTAAAAAACCCACTTCTTCAGACACATGGAGTGAAAATTACAGATACAGGCACAGATATATTGGCACATGAAGAGAAGGGAATTACCTTACCAGTGGAGAACCTCAGCCTGGACCAGTCCACACAAGAAATCCACTTCCTGGACCCTACAGTGCAAATAAGTGATGGTCACATAAACACCACCCTATACTGTAAACCTACTGACCGCTATACTTACCTACATGCCTCCAGCTTCCATCCAGGACACATCACACAATCCATTGTCTACAGTCAAGCCCTAAGATACAACCGCATTTGCTCCAGTCCCTCAGACAGAGACAAACATCTACAGGATCTTTATCAAGCATTCTTAAAACTACAATACCCACCTGGGGAAGTGAGGAAACAGATTGACAGAGTGAGACGGGTACCCAGAAGTCACCTACTACAGGACAGGCCCAACAAGGAAAACAACAGAACACCACTGGCCATCACGTACAGCCCCCAGCTAAAACCTCTCCAGCACATCATCAATAATCTACAACTTATCCTGGAAAACGATCCCTCACTCTCACAGACCTTGGGAGGCAGGCCAGACCTTGCTTACGGACAGCCCCCCAACCTGAAGCAAATACTCACCAGCAACTACACACCACACCACAGAAACACTAACCCAGGAACCAATCCCTGTAGCAAACCCCATTCCCTGCTCTGTCCCCATATCTACCCTAGTGACACCATCATAGGACCCAACCACATCAGTCACACCATCAGGGGCTCATTCACCTGCACATCTACTAATGCGATATATGCCATCATGTGCCAGCAATGCCCCTCTGCCAAGTACATTGGCAAAACTGGACAGTCTCTATGTAACAGAATAAATGGACACAAATCAGACATCAGGAATGGTAACATACAAAAGCCAGTTGGAGAACACTTCAATCTCCCTGGACATTCAACAACAGATTTAAAAGTAGCCATCCTTCAACAACAAAACTTCAGAAACAGACTTCAAAGAGAAACTGCTGAGCTACAATTCATTTTCAAACTTAACACCATTAATTTGGACTTGACCAGGGACTGGGAGTGGCTGGCTCACTACAAAAGCAATTTTCCCTCTCTTGGTATTGACACCTCCTCATCAGTTATTGAGAGTGGACCACATCCCCCCTGACTGAATTGGCCTTGTCAGCCCTGGTTCTCCCCTTGTAAGGTAACTCCCTTCTCTTCATGTGCCAGTATAACTATGCCTGTATCTGTAATTTTCACTCCATGCATCTGAAGAAGTGGAGATTTTTACCCACGAAAGCTTATGCCCAAATAAATCTATTAGTCTTTAAGTTGCCACCAGACTCCACGTTGTTTTTGTAAAGTCATATTTTGTCATGAGTGCTTGCTAATTTAGAATCCTAAATGCAAGCTCAGTGATCAATACAATTATCTCCTGAAGAGATCTAGTCACTTAATGTCCTTATGGAGTCCAATTTATTAAGTCCAGCATAAAGTCTTTCAAAAGAAAACTCAAACTTAAGTAGTCTTTATCCCAGTTTCAGCTGGTCCCAGCCCCTCCTCCCTGAGGGCCTGTCTTCTTCCCAAATGCCTCTTGCTTGGAGTTTGGCGTTCTCCACAGGTTGATTCAAGGCCCTGCAGGAGCCATCTCACTCCCTGCAGCGTCTGCAGGAATCCACCAACCACCACCTGCATCTGTCTCCCTGTTTATGGGGCTCAGAAGCCTCCTTAAGCCTTTGGTCCAGGTGCACTGGACCCTGCTTCCTCATAAAGGGGCCAGTCACTCTGTGACATACCCTGTGTTTGACAGTTCCTAAGTGAGAGAAAGTAGCAATGCTCACAACAGCTTAGACACTATCTGGGCTCACTTCTTGTGAGCGTGGTTTCTGCAGGTATTCTGGTGACACAGTCCCACTGGAAATGGATTCAGAAGATGGGTATGAGTCCTCTGAATCAAATGACAGTGCCATCAATACCGGAGAGGAGTGTGATCTAGCTTGACTCATAGACAGTACTGGTGAAGGAAACCACATGGTAGCCTGTGCTCACTCAAGTCTTGGTTCATAGAATCTTAGAATATCAGGGTTGGAAGGGACCTCAGGAGGTCATCTAGTCCAACCTCCCTGCTCAAAGCAGGATCAATCCCCAATTTTTGCCCCAGATCCCTGAATGGCCCCCTCAAGGATTGAACTCACAACCCTGGGTTTAGCAGGCCAATGCTCAAACCACTGAGCTATCCACTTAGGTTGCCCCTAAAGATGCGGGGATTCTGGTTCTGTACAGACAGTGAAATTGCTTGGCACTGTATGTGGAATCAATGCCATTGATGGAGGATTTGTTGTCATCCTCTCTCTCGTTGGTACCAGAGGTGCCATGCTCTGTGCCAATATCAGCCATTTTGAAGTTGCACTCTGAATCAAAGAGCATTCATCTCTCCATACAATGGCTGTTGGTCCCATCGGCACCCATTCAGTCAGTATGGAATGATCCTGTACTATGGGGAGCTCTTCTCCAGCAGACTTGGTGCTGGTTGGTGGTGCCAGGCCCTCTGACTTAAATGTTACAGAGCCAGGATCGCGGTTCTTATGAGCGCTGGATATGCCCATGCCATGGCAGGGAGTCTCATGAGATGCGGAGGACAGGCTCTTCTCTGAAGAAGACTTAGAGGGAGATTTATTCCTCTTCTCTTTAAGGGAATGCTTCAATCTCCCTTCCTCACTCTTTCCCTAGTGCTTCTTACCACTGTCCTTTGAAAACTATTTCAGAGAAGGAGCCTTGGAGCCAATCAACACTGAGCTTGATGGAGCACTCTTGAACTCCTGCAGCTGGTGTACAGAAGGTCCCACAAGCCTGAGTTCCAGTCTACCCTCATGGGCCTGTCCATTAGAAACATTTTAAGCCAGCGGTCTCTGGATTGCATCATCCTATGCAATAACAAGCAGCAGATACCACAGTTAGAAGTAATGAGAGTCTGTCCCAGGAGTAGAGGCAGGTATCGTGGTCTTCCTTCATAAGAAGCAGTCTGAGACAGACCACACAGTTTTTAAATCCAGGCGACCTGGGTATGTTAGGAATCTGTTCTTCAAGAGGGAGATCAGTGGGGGAGTTAAGTCCTGAAAATGATCCCCCTTTGCACTTACTTTCTACTGTAGGCAACAGTTACCTAAATATAAATAAATACACATATACCTATATATAAATAACAATACACACAAAATCAAATAACTAGCCAAATCTCAACTGGCTACAGATACAGCTCACTCCATCTCAGGCCAAGGACGGGGAGGAACTGGAGTGGCAGATGGCTGGTGCCACATTTTATATCCTTGGAAGGGAGTATGAGGGTAGGCAGGTGCATGTATAAGCCAATGGACACTGCTTGTGAGAAGCTTCTGGTCTCGGCACATGGAATGTGGACTATAAGATGGATAGAAAGTTGGCTAGATTGTCGGGTTCAACGGGTAGTGATCAATGGCTCCATGTCTAGTTGGTAGCCGGTATCAAGTGGAGTGCCCCAAGGGTCGTTTTTGTTCAGTATCTTCATAAATGATCTGGAGGATGGTGTGGATTGCACACTCAGGAAGTTGCAGATGACCCTAAACTGGGAGGAGAGGTAGATACGCTGGAGGGTGGGGATAGGATACAGAGGGCCCTAGACAAATTAGAGGATTGGGCCAAAAGAAATCTGATGAGGTTCAACAAGGACAAGTGCAGAGTCCTGCACTTAGGATGGAAGAATCCCATGCACCGCTACAGACTAGGGACCGAATGGTTCGGCAGCAGTTCGGCAGAAAAGGACCTAGGGGTTACAGTGGACGAGAAGCTGGATAGGAGTCAACAGTGTGCCCTTGTTGCCAAGAAGGCCAATGGCATTTTGGGATGTATATGTAGGGGCATTGCCAGCAGATCGAGGGACGTGATCGTTTCCCTCTATTCGACATTGGTGAGGCCTCATCTGGAGTACTGTGTCCAGTTTTGGGCCCCACACTACAAAAAGGATGTGGAAAAATTGGAAAGAGTCCAGCGGAGGGCAATAAAAATGATTAGGGGACTGGAACACATGACTTATGGGGAAAGGCTGAGGGAACTGGGATTGTTTAGTCTGTGGAAGAGAAGAATGAGGGGGGATTTGATAGCTGCTTTCAACTCCCTGAAAGGGGGTTCCAAAGAGGATGGATCTAGACTGTTCTCAGTGGTAGCTGATGACAGAACAGGGAGTAATGGTCTCAACTTGCAGTGGGGGAGATTTAGGTTGGATATTAGGAAAAACTTTTTCACTAGGAGGGTGGTGAAACACTGGAATGCGTTACCTAGGGAGGTGGTGGAATCTCCTTCCTTAGATATTTTTAAGGTTAGGCTTGAGAAAGCCCTGGCTGGGATTATTTAGTTGGGGATTGGTCCTGCTTTGAGCAGGGGGTTGGAATAGATGACCTCCTGAGGTCCCTTCCAACCCTGATATTCTATGATTCTATGAATGCATGTACAATCAAGCTCTTGAAGAATGAGTTGGTTTTCCTTATAAAAATGAAATACTTGTTTTTAAATAATGTTTAAGTATAATTATTTATAATTTTTTTTTATCGCCTCAGCTGAATGAGTGCACCCTTCCTTGTTTACTGGATGAGATACTGGTCATACATAAATAACAGTACCTGATCATATAACTAAAGACTAATGTAATGCATATGCACAAACAGGACACATGTTAAGGTTATACAGAAAAACTTAACGTTAGCCATTTCCTGGTTTTTGAGTGTTTATATGGAATTTCCTGGTACATTTTTTATTAGGGCTGTTGATTAATGGCAGTTAACGTATGCAATTAACTAAAAAATAATTAATTGCAATTAAAAAAATTAATCGCGATTAACAGCGGTTTTAATCGCACTGTTAAACAATAGACTACCAACTGAAATGTACTAAATATTTTTGGATATTTTTCAACATTTTCAAATATATTGATTTCAATTACAACACAGGGTTGGTCCTGCTTTGAGCAGGGGGGTGGACTAGATGACCTCCTGAGATCTCTTCCAACCCTAATCTTCTATGATTCTCCTCAGACATCTGTTGCACCAGCCCCCACAACATCTTCTCTGATCCACAGCTTGTCCCTGTACCACTCTAGTCACAATTGCCATACCTGAGGGAACATGCTCTGCTCATCCAGGAGAGACAGCAGCCCCAGCGGCTTGGCCAGGAACAGGTCCTGCAGCAGGAGAAGGAAAAGAGATGAGCCCCTTACCTAACAGGAGTGAAGGCAGTCCATCCTCTCCTGAGAGGCCATCTCCCCTCCATCTGCTCACTACGCTCTCTGCCCCCACCTTCAAAAGAACTTTTCCCAAGATCCTAACCCTCCCAACACTGGATACAGCACTTCCTCCCTCCCTCCCTCGGGCCTCTGCCTAGGGCTAGAGGGATCTCTCCCACACCCAGCTCTAGGTCACTCACCAAAATGGGTTTGTTATTGTTGAATGTAATTTCCTCCCAGGGCAGCCCTTCCTCCTGGTACACGGCCTGCTCCAGTTGGAAAATATGCTGAGACACAGAAGAGAGTAAAATTGGAGCTCCCAGCAGCACCAACAGCCTTCAGCCAAGTCATGCATCCTTCCCCTCGACACTCTACATGCAAGGCAGAGTCACAGCTTCAAACCTCCCCAAGACAAGATCACTGCTGTGAGCAGTCCCTCTGTGCCAGGCCCACCATCCAATGGTAACCCCCATGCATGAGGAGGCCTCTGCTCCTGGTCTCCACTCTGCTCCCATGGCAGGATCACCACTCTGGGCTCCCCCAGCCCCATGGGGGCCCTACTGTACAGGGAGAGGTCACCACTCTGCCCTCCCATGGCTCTCCCAACACCCTGCGGAGCACCCTGCCAGGCCAGAAAATGTCACACCTGGAACTCACATAATTGAAGAAGTGCTGCAGCTGCTCATTGGCCAAGTTTATGCAGAGCTGCTCAAAACGATTCACCACAAAGTTCTCAAACCCAAAGATATCCAGGATCCCTAGAAGGAGGGAGATGAGCCTCAACATAGACCCCTGTAGACTCACCTATGGGGTGGCTGAATACTCCTTAAACTAAGCCCCCTACTTTGGCAGCTAAAGACTCCCCTCCCTGAGCCCCATGCCTTCACACCAAGCTCTCATCCCCTCAGAGACTTGGCCTTGTGAGACCCCCTCCCCCCCCGCATAATGCCTCTTCCACAGGCTGCCATGACACCCCTGCACTGCGTCTCATTCCCCTCACACCAATCCCATCCCTGCAGCCAGCTACACCCCAGCTCCCTCCACCCCACAGAGACCCACCTCACAGAGAACACTAGAACTAAATTCCAGTGAACTCTAGTGAGACCCCCAGCAACAATCCAAACCCCAGCACAAGCCCTGCCCCATTGCAAAGACTGCATTCTCCCCCAGAATTACATCTGTGCAGCCAGGTTCCTCTTCTGACTGTGTCCTCCAGAGACACTGTGAAAATAATCTTCCCCAAGGCTACCATCTCCTGGGAATTACAACCCTGTATTCAGTCCTAGAGACACCTCCACCCCCATGGTGCTTTGCCCCTTTGACTGTAGCATGTGCATTCAGGGGGCTGACAGGAGCAAAATAGTTGGGACTCACCAATCTCCCTCAGCTCCACCTCAGGATCCACATTCTCAGCCAGCAGTTCATTGATTTTGCGGACAATCCAACCAAACACGCGGCCATATGCCACCTTAGCAATGGAGTCCCGGGCATCTGCACAGCCAGACAGTAAAGAAAGATGGTCACCTAGCCACAGGTGCTCCTTCCCCTCGAAGAACTTCTGAGCTTCTCCCTAGGCCACCAAGAGGCCCTTGGGGTGGGACCCTCCTCCACCTGGGGGCCCAAGAGACCTAATGGCTCCAGAGAGAGAACTGGGTACCGTTGCACATGCTAAACAGGGAATGTGGGGCCTGGGCTATTTCTCTGCACCTCCCCCCACATGTGATTAATGCTCTGTCTGGAGTAGATTATGAAGCTCTGTTGAGACTGTAACTAGCTATCCATTACAAGATGGATTTTGACCCCTACCCACCCTTAAGATTCCTTGGGAAGACAAAAAGAAAAGGAGTACTTGTGGCACCTTAGAGACTAACCAATTTATTTGAGCATAAGCTTTCGTGAGCTACAGCTCACTTCATCGGATGCATACTGTGGAAAATACAGAAGATGTTTTTATACACACAAACCATGAAAAAATGGGTGATTATCACTACAAAAGGTTTTCTCTCCCCCCACCCCACTCTCCTGCTGGTAATAGCTTATCTAAAGTGATCACTCTCCTTACAACATGTATGATAATCAAGGTGGGCCATTTCCAACACAAATCCAGGGTTTAACAAGAACGTCGGGGGTGAGGGGTGTAGGAAAAAACAAGGGGAAATAGGTTACCTTGCATAATGACTTAGCCACTCCCAGTCTCTATTCAAGCCTAAGTTAATTGTATCCAATTTGCAAATGAATTCCAATTCAGCAGTCTCTCGCTGGAGTCTGGATTTGAAGTTTTTCTGTTGAAATATCGCAACTTTCATGTCTGTAATCGCGTGACTAGAGAGATTGAAGTGTTCTCCGACTGGTTTATGAATGTTATAATTCTTGACATCTGATTTGTGTCCATTTATTCTTTTACGTAGAGACTGTCCAGTTTGACCAATGTACATGGCAGAGGGGCATTGCTGGCACATGATGGCATATATCACATTGGTGGATGTGCAGGTGAACGAGCCTCTGATAGTGTGGCTGATGTGATTAGGCCCTATGATGGTGTCCCCTGAATAGATATGTGGGCACAGTTGGCAACGGGTTTTGTTGCAAGGACAGGTTCCTGGGTTAGTGGTTCTGTTGTGTGGTATGTGGTTGCTGGTGAGTATTTGCTTCAGGTTGGGGGGCTGTCTGTAGGCAAGGACTGGCCTGTCTCCCAAGATTTGTGAGAGTGTTGGGTCATCCTTCAGGATAGGTTGTAGATCCTTGATAATGCGTTGGAGGGGTTTTAGTTGGGGGCTGAAGGTGATGGCTAGTGGCGTTCTGTTATTTTCTTTGTTAGGCCTGTCCCGTAGTAGGTGACTTCCGGGAACCCTTCTGGCTCTGTCAATCTGTTTCTTCACTTCCGCAGGTGGGTATGGTAGTTGTAAGAATGCTTGATAGAGATCTTGTAGGTGTTTGTCTCTGTCTGAGGGGTTGGAGCAAATGCGGTTGTATCGGAGAGCTTGGCTGTAGACGATGGATTGTGTGGTGTGGTCTGGGTGAAAGCTGGAGGCATGTAGGTAGGAATAGCGGTCAGTAGGTTTCCAGTATAGGGTGGTGTTTATGTGACCATCGTTTATTAGCACTGTAGTGTCCAGGAAGTGGATCTCTTGTGTGGACTGGACCAGGCTGAAGTTGATGGTGGGATGGAAATTGTTGAAATCGTGGTGGAATTCCTCAAAGGCTTCTTTTCCATGGGTCCAGATGATGAAGATGTCATCAGTATAGCTCAAGTAGAGTAGGGGCGTTAGGGGACAAGAGCTGAGGAAGCGTTGTTCTAAGTCAGCCATAAAAATGTTGGCATACTGTGGGGCCATGCGGGTACCCATAGCAGTGCTGCTGATTTGAAGGTATACATTGTCCCCAAATGTAAAATGGTTATGGGTAAGGACAAAGTCACAAAGTTCAGCCACCAGGTTAGCCGTGACATTATCGGGGATAGTGTTCTTGACGGCCTGTAGTCCATCTTTGTGGGGAATGTTGGTGTAGAGGGCTTCTACATCCATAGTGGCCAGGATGGTGTTGTCAGGAAGATCACCGATGGATTGTAGTTTCCTCAGGAAGTCAGTGGTGTCTTGAAGGTAGCTGGGAGAGCTGGTAGCGTAGGGCCTGAGAGGGAGTCCCTGTGGATTAGTATGTTGTTCAGAGGTGTGTTGGAAATATTTCTTGAGTCGGAGACGTCGAAAATAGGATTCTAGGTCACCACAGAACTGTATCATGTTCGTGGGGGTGGAGGGGCAGAAGGAGAGGCCCCGAGATAGCCCAGCAGAAGCAGCTGTCCTAAGAGTATAGTTGGATAGGTTAACAATATTGCTGGGTGGGTTGAGGGAACCATTGCTGTGGCCCCTTGTGGCATGTAGTAGTTTAGAAAGTTTAGTGTCCTTTTTCTTTTGCAGAGAAGCAAAGTGTGTGTTGTAAATGGCTTGTCTAGTTTTAGTAAAGTCCAGCCACAAGGAAGTTTGTGTGGAAGGTTGGTTTTTTATGAGAGTATCCATTTTTGAGAGCTCATTCTTTATCTTTCCCTGTTTGCTGTAGAGGATGTTGATCAGGTGGTTCCGCATGGCCCCACAGTATGCCAACATAAGTGATGCTGCTTTTCCACAATTTCAGCCCGTGCACATCGGCGGAAGCACTCTATGTAGAAGTCCAGTCTGCTGTCTCGACCTTCAGGAGGAGTCCACCTAGAATCCTTCTTTTTGTAGTGTTGGTAGGGAGGTCTCTGTGGATTAGTATGTTGTTCAGAGGTGTGTTGGAAACATTCCTTGAGTCGGAGACGTCGAGACCTCCCTACCAACACTACAAAAAGAAGGATTCTAGGTGGACTCCTCCTGAAGGTCGAGACAGCAGACTGGACTTCTACATAGAGTGCTTCCGCCGACGTGCACGGGCTGAAATCGTGGAAAAGCAGCATCACTTGCCCCACAACCTCAGCCGTGCAGAACACAATGCCATCCACAGACTCAGAAACAACTCTGACATCATAATCAAAAAGGCTGACAAAGGAGGTGCTGTTGTCATCATGAATAGGTCGGAATATGAACAAGAGGCTGCTCGGCAGCTCTCCAACACCACTTTCTACAAGTCATTACCCTCTGATCCCACTGAGAGTTACCAAAAGAAACTACAGTATTTGCTCAAGAAACTCCCTGAAAAAGCACAAGATCAAATCCGCACAGACACACCCCTGGAACCCCGACCTGGGATAATCTATCTACTACCCAAGATCCATAAACCTGGAAATCCTGGGCGCCCCATCATCTCAGGCATTGGCACCCTGATAGCAGGATTGTCTGGCTACCAGCACTCCCAGCTACCTTCGAGACACCACTGACTTCCTGAGGAAACTACAATCCATCGGTGATCTTCCTGATAACACCATCCTGGCCACTATGGATGTAGAAGCCCTCTACACCAACATTCCCCACAAAGATGGACTACAAGCCGTCAAGAACACTATCCCCGATAATGTCACGGCTAACCTGGTGGCTAAACTTTGTGACTTTATCCTTACCCATAACCATTTTACATTTGGGGACAATGTATACCTTCAAATCAGCAGCACTGCTATGGGTACCCGCATGGCCCCACAGTATGCCAACATTTTTATGGCTGACTTAGAACAACGCTTCCTCAGCTCTCGTCCCCTAACGCCCCTACTCTACTTGAGCTATACTGATGACATCTTCATCATCTGGACCCATGGAAAAGAAGCCCTTGAGGAATTCCACCATGATTTCAACAATTTCCATCCCACCATCAACCTCAGCCTGGTCCAGTCCACACAAGAGATCCACTTCCTGGACACTACAGTGCTAATAAACGATGGTCACATAAACACCACCCTATACCGGAAACCTACTGACCGCTATTCCTACCTACATGCCTCCAGCTTTCACCCAGACCACACCACACTATCCATTGTCTATAGCCAAGCTCTCCGATACAACCGCATTTGCTCCAATCCCTCAGACAGAGACAAACACCTACAAGATCTCTATCAAGCATTCTTACAACTACAATACCCACCTGCGGAAGTGAAGAAACAGATTGATAGAGCCAGAAGAGTTCCCGGAAGTCACCCACTACGGGACAGGCCTAACAAAGAAAATAACAAAACACCACTAGCCGTCACCTTCAGCCCCCAACTAAAACCCCTCCAATGCATTATCAAGGATCTACAACCTATCCTGAAGGACGACCCAACACTCTCACAAATCTTGGGAGACAGGCCACTCCTTGCCTACAGACAGCCCCCCAGCCTGAAGCGAATACTCACCAGCAACCACATACCACACAACAGAACCACTAACCCAGGAACCTATCCTTGCAACAAAACCTGTTGCCAGCTGTGCCCACATATCTATTCAGGGGACACCATCATAGGGCCTAATCACATCAGCCACACTATCAGAGGCTCATTCACCTGCACATCTACCAATGTGATATATGCCATCATGTGCCAGCAATGCCCCTCTGCCATGTACATTGGTCAAACTGGACAGTCTCTACGTAAAAGAATAAATGGACACAAATCAGATGTCAAGAATTATAACATTCATAAACCAGTCGTAGAACACTTCAATCTCTCTGGTCACTCGATTTCTGATCTCAAAGTGACTATCCTTCAACAAAAAAACTTCGAAAATAGACTCCAACGAGTGACTGCTGAATTGGAATTCATTTGCAAATTGGATACAATTAACTTAGGCTTGAATAGAGACTGGGAATTGCTGATTCATTATAAAAAGTAACCTATTTCCCCTTGTTTATTCCTTCCCCCCCCACTGTTCCTCAGATGTTCTTGTTAAACCCTGGATTTGTGCTGGAAATGGCCCACCTTGATTATCATACACATTGTAAGGAGAGTGATCACTTTAGGTAAGCTATTACCAGCAGGAGAGTGGGGTGGGGGGAGAGAAAACCTTTTGTAGTGATAAACACCCATTTTTTCATGGTCTGTGTGTATAAAAACATCTTCCGTATTTTCCACAGTATGTATCCGATGAAGTGAGCTGTAGCTCACGAAAGCTTACGCTCAAATAAATTGGTTAGTGTCTAAGGTGCCACAAGTACTCCTTTTCTTTTTGCAAACAAATGCTTAACTTTTAACGCATGAGAACTTAACTAGCACCTGCAGATGTCCTATGGACTTCCCTATAGAAGTATGCCCAATTCAGAATGTGCCTGTGCATTGAAAGATGTAAACATTTAGTCAGGTCTGAACTCCATAGACACACATGTGCCATTCTAATCGAAAGACTTATCAAACACCCTTATTTAAATAATGAATACACAGGCTCAAAGTATAATTTTTAAACCTTATCCCCCCACTTGACCTCTCACCTGCTTTTGCTATTGCTGTTTCAAACAGCAGGAGGTCAAAGTGCACTATTAGTTAGTGTTCCGTAGCAGGGTCCACACAGCCAGACGGTGCATGGCAGGCTACAGTGCTGTAGGTTTACACTCCAGCTTGCCACACACTAAATAGTCATGTGGACAAGCCCTCTGCATTCCCCATCAATGGAATATTCTGTTATTAATCAAAACAATAATAGTATTTCTCTCCCTCTTCCCAAGACGAGAAAGAATTGATAAGTTTACAGAGTTTGTGACAATAACCACATATCCCTGTATTAATTGTATATTTTGATCTGTAGCTAAAATCTGATTTTTCTGTCCTACGTTCTAAGACGGGGTGGACAAACTACGTGCCACGGGCCACATTCGGCCTACCAGCTGATTTAATCCGACTCTCGAGCTCCCGTGCTCCAGGCAGGGAGCAAGGTCGGGGGCTGCTCCACATGTGTGTGCCGCAGCTCCCAGAAGCAGCGGCATGTCTCCCCTATGGCTCCTATGTTTAGGGGCAGCCAGGGGGCTCCACGCACTGCCCCCGCCCCAAGCACCGACCCTGCAGCTCCCATTGGCTGGGAACCATGGCCAATGGGAGTTGCAGGGGCGGCGCCTGTAGATGAGGCAGCGCACAGAGCCACCTGGCTGCACCTCTGTGTGGGAGGCAGAGGGAGGATATGCAGCTGCTTCTGGTAAGCGCCACCTGGAGCCTGCACCCCGATCTCCTCCCATGCCCCAACCCCCAGCCCTGACCCCCTCCCGCCCTCCGAACCCCTCGGTCCCAGCCCGGAGTCCCCTCCTGCACTGCAAACCCCTCAACCTCAGCCCCACCCCAGAGCCTGCAGCTCCAGCCGGGGGCCTCCCTCCCCATACTCCAACCCCCTGCCCCAGCCTGGAGCACCCTCCCACACCCTGAACTCCTCATTTCTGGTCCCACCCCAGAGCCCACACCCCCATCCAGAGCCCTCACCCCCTCCTGAACCCCAATCCCAATTTTGTGAGCATTCATGGCCCACCATACAATTTCCATACCCAGTTGTGGCTCTCAGGCCAAAAAGTTTGCCCACCCTTGTTCTAAGGGTATTCTGAAGCTCCACAGGGTGTCTGGACTCCTTAGCAGTAGGAGGAAAATTAACTACTTCCTCATTGGTGAGGGTGCAACACGATTATGAGTGCAAATAACAATTATACTGCACTCAGAGACCCAGCTGGAAGCTCCAGCAGACCAAGGAAACCAGTTTAGGTGGGAGGGAATACAATCCCCAGGGAATCTGTTAATGATCCCAGAGACAAAACAGGGGCCAGCTTCTTAAGGGCTGACTGACTATGTCTGTCTGTCACACATAAACACAGCATGATGGACTAAAACCTAACAGAAAGAGAGGGAGAAACATTCTGTCTAAGAGGTAACTGAAGATAGACCATCTGGCTAGTAAGCATATATAAAAGATTAAATCTTACCAGGAGAGACATCTGTTTTGTTTGTAAATCATCTTTTTACTCTATTAAACAAACAAGTTGCTTTTAAGCAAAAGCCATCAAGCATCTCAGAAATTCCCATTTCTGGAGAGACAGTTGAGCAAGCACTCAACTTAGAGGGGTATCTGCAACATATGGATCTGTGAACCTAGGTATCTACCCTGCTTTTGGTCTAGAAGAGCATGGATAACGGATTCCATACAGGGCAGAGCAAGTTGCAAGAGCTGAAAGTAGGCGCTAATGTACAGGGAGATGTCAGCAAACCAGTAAAGTGCCTGAAACCACTATGGCTTATTGCTAAAAGCAGCCAAGTCAGCAGGCCGTAAAATGGCCATGTAGCAAACTCAGCTTGACCAAGGCAGGAGGGGAGGGGATTTTGAGTGCCACAGAAAGGGCAGCTTGACCCCGCAGCCTTCCTGATAAGAATTGTGTTGAAGTTGCTGATGCATGCATTTTAGAAGAGCAGGATGTGCCCCAGGAATGTCTACTGGGGCCTCAAGGCTGCAAACTCTGGGAAAAACCCACACCTGGGATCAATAATCAGAAGGAGCCTCTTGCTTGCCCATTGGAACTGCTTGCTTAACAAATTTTTTTAAGGGACATGTCATTCTATTACTAATGTATAAATAAGGGGGAAAAGTTTGAGGTAGTGGGATTCTTTGGGACTGAACTCTCCCTCTGGATGCATCTTGTGTTCCCCACCGGCAGACGGGCTGCCGCTGTGCCACTCGAGAGCCACACACAGCTTTGGTAATTATCGAGGGTTGGGGGTGTTTTTTTAATAACCTGTTGCCGACGTGTGTAAGTGCATGAGACTAAGTAAAGTTTAGCTTTAAATGAAAGCACTCGTGTTGTCCTGTTTGTGCCGCCATCTATCGGTCAGACGGCTGTGTCTCCCCTGATTTATTTCCTGACACCACCTGGCACAGAGTAAAAGTTACCAAGAGCTTTGGGTTGAAAGAACCCTGGGTAACAAAAAATGGTTTGTGTATATGGGAATGAGCAAGGGGGATGGTTTTGCTCTGTGTGCATGTAGCACATTGGGGAAGTTATGTCAATGTGATGAATTTTAATTCAAAATATGATGAGGCCGATGATCTCCTCTCCTATGGCAGAGTTTCATATTCTAGGTCTGGGACCTTTGGCAGCTCGGTCTTCTGCATTCACAAGCCCGCCCCGACTGAGGGGGGTTAACTGTTTTGGTGGACCATAGCTATGGGAGGTCCTGCTGCAAAGACAGGGATGTCTCTCAGGGAACCAAGGCTGATCCCACGGAGGGCTTATGGGGGGAGCCAGTACAGAGATAGAGGTGATGTGTTTGTGTTGAGTTTTGTACCAACTGAATCTCCCTCAGGGACTGATGTGTCTTCTCAGATATAATGAACTGCAACATCTGAGCCTGCATATGATAAAGCTCTGATCAGTTGCAGATGGAAGTGAGTTTATCACCCTTAGGCTGGGGCTTAGTCTGAGGGCAGACATGCTGGATAGTGAATTATGTTACAAACGCCTCAAGTTCTTTGAAGCACATCCCCCTTCCCACCTACATCACCTCCGTTCTTGCCTGGGTAAGAATACACTACCGACCACCTGACCAGAAAGGTGATGAGGACTGTGAAATGTTCCAGGAGATGAGAGAGACTATAAAAGTAGAAAACTCAATCATAATAATAGGGGATTTCAACTATCCCCACAATCAATGAAGTATATGTCACCTCAGACTGAGATACAGAGATAAAGTTACTAGACACCTTAAATGACTCTTCCTTGGAGCAGCTAGTCCTGGAACCCACAAGGGGAGAGGAAATTCTTGATTTAGTCCTAAGTGGAGCACAGGATCTGGCCCAAGAGGTGAATATACTTGAACTGCTCAGTAATAGCGACCATAACATAATTAGAATCATAGAATCATAGAATATCAGGGTTGGAAGGGACCTCAGGAGGTCACCTAGTCCAACCTCCTGCTCAAAGCAGGACCAATCCCCAATCAAATCATCCCAGCCAGGGCTTTGTCAAGCCTGACCTTAAAAACTTCTAAGGAAGGAGATTCTACCACCTCCCTAGGTAACGCATTCCAGTGTTTCACCACCCTCCTAGTGAAAAAGTTTTTCCTAATATCCAAACTAAACCTCCCCCACTGCAACTTGAGACCATTACTCCTTGTCCTGTCCTCTTCTACCATTGAGAATAGTCTAGAATCATCTTCTTTGGAACCACCTCTCAGGTAGTTGAAAGCAGCTATCAAATCCCCCCTCATTCTTCTCTTCTGCAGACTAAATTTAACATCCTGGGGGGTGGGGAGAAGGAAGGAGAGAGAGAATACCAAAGAAACCCACCATGGTAGCATTTAGCTTCAGAAAGGAGAACTACATAAAAATAAGGAAGCTAGTTAAATGGAAATTAAAAGGAAGAGTCTCAAAAGTGAAATGCCTGCAAGCTGCATAGAAACTTTTTAAAAACACTTTCATAGAGGCTCAATTAAATGTACACCCCAATTTAAAAAACACAGGAAGAGGACCAAAAAAGTGTTACCACTTCATTGTTAAACAATAAAGATAAGAATATGCTAGAGGCAAAAGGGCTTCCCGTTAGAAATTGGAAGTCAAATCCTACTGAGGACAACAGAAAGGAGCATACACTCTGGCAAGTCAAGTAAAAGTATAATTAGGCAGGCCAAAAAAATTTTTTTGAAGAGCAACTAGCAAAAGACTCAAAAAGAAACAGCGAATTTTTTTTAAGTATACCCAGAAGCAGAAACCTGCCAAACAATCAGTGGGGCCACTGGACAACTAAGGTACAAAAAAAAAAAAAAAAAAAAAAAAAAAAAAGCGCTCAAGGAAGATAAGGCCATTGCAGAGATGCTAAATGAATTCTTTGCATCAGTCTTTACTGCAAAGAGACTGAAGGAGAATCCCACATCTGAACCATTCTTTTCAGGGGACAAATCTGAGGAACTGTTCCAGATTGAGGTGTCAGTAGAGGAGGTTTTGGAACAAATTGATAAATTAAACAGTAATAAGTCACCAGAACCAGATGGTATTCACCCAAGAGTTCTGAAGGAACTCAAATATGAAATTGCAGTGTAGTAAGTGACCTACCGCTTAACTACAGGTTTCAGAGTAACAGCCGTGTTAGTCTGTATTCGCAAAAAGAAAAGGAGGACTTGTGGCGCCTTAGAGACTAACCAATTTATTTGAGCATAAGCTTTCGTGAGCTACGGATCACTTCATCGGATGCATCCATGCTGTAGCTCACGAAAGCTTATGCTCAAATAAATTGGTTAGTCTCTAAGGGACCACAACTACTCCTTTTCTATCGCTTAACTCAGTTTCTGTATAGGATGACTGGAGGATAGCTAATGTGACACTAATTTTTTTTAAAAGGCTCCAGAAGTGATCATGGCAATTACGGGCAAGTAAACCAATTTCAGTACCAGGCAAATTGGTTGAAACTATAGTAAAGAACAAAATTATCAGACACATAGATGAACACCATTTGTTGGGGAAGAGCCAACACAGCTTTTGAAAAGGGAAATTATACCTCACCAATCATTTAGAATTGTTTGAGGAGGTCAAACAAACATGTGGATGAGGGTGCGCCAGTGGATACGTGTACTTGGACTTTCAGGGCTGGTCTACACTAACGCTGTAAGTTGATCTAAGTTACGCTATTTCAGTTACGTAATTTACTTAGCTGGGGAAGACAATTTACGTGTCTTCCCCAGACTTGCTAAATCAACACCAGGGATGCAAACCCATACTCTGGGTGTCCCTAGCCTCTGACTGCCAGAAGCTGGGACTGGACAACAAGGGATGAATCATTTGATGATTGCCCTGTTCTGTTCATTCCCTCTGAAGCACTTGGCACAGGCCACAGTCAGAGTGAGAAGACTGGATACTGGGCGAGGACCATTGGCCTGACCCAGTATGGCTGGTTTTATGTACTGGGTTCCCCATCATCTAGCTGCTGATCTTAGTCAAGACACAGGGAGCTGGTGCTGGCTGTGTCGGACACACAGAAGATGGAGAGCTGGGTGCAGTCCATGTGCTGCTGACACTGTAGCTTTGATTGTCTCCTCAGCTCTCCCTAAAACATTATACCAATCTTGAATATCATGGTAGATATCATGAGTATGATGCCCCAAAGCTGAGTGCTTTGTGGGGGACAGTTGTCCAGGACAACCCCCTAGGCTAGATCTAAGCCATTTCAGGACTTCCCTTTCCTTTCATCCCTGGATGGGCTCCCCTTGACTAAAGGCAAGAGGAGGGCATCCATGGGAGGCAACAAGTGCTGGCTCTGTGCCAGGCCCTGGCCTCAATCCTGACTGACAGACTCAGGACACCTGCAGGTGGTATTGGAGACTAGATTTTGCTATTTTCTCTCTGAGCTGGCTTACCAAAGGGAGGTCGGACACTGGGCTGGGAAGTCTCTTGAGCTGAATGACTGTTTCTTGATGCAGGTCAGACTGCTAGGTGTTGGGGTGTGTGGGGCGCACTAGGTTCCTTTCACTAGAAGATGACAGCTGACAGTCTCTACCAGTCGGTGTTCCAGGTGCTCTCTAGTCTCTCAACTGCAGGGGAGGGCAGAGGCAGAGTCTCAGGGGTGGCCCTGATGCCATCAGTGCCTCCATGACAATATAGGAGTGGGCTGGGAGCATGAATTTCTTAGCTGCTCTTAGCTGGCTGTTTTTGGAGGTCTGCGAAGCCATCCCTGGGGCAGGTAAACTCTATGGAATAAGAATTCTCCACAGTGTGAAGTGATGGGCTGTGGGGCTGTTTGAGTTAAAGCAAGTTCAAGTTCAGAAGGCTTCTGTGTGGTGTGACTTTGTTGTCCATATGGCAGAAGAGAGGCAGTCTCTTTCTGTCCCTTCATGGCACCAGCATGGGTTTGTAGGATCCCTTTGTTTTGTCTCAGCCCGCTTCTATCATGCTACTTCCCGCCCTGATGCTCAAGTTTCCTTCCTTCCTACTTTTCCTGTTGCAGGTTCTTAGAGAGCCACAGTGATCCATGTGGGTGGTGGGGAGATGGTTTTGGTGCTGGGGTATCTATGGCCACAGTAGTGCCTCACTGATCTCTCCTACCCCTTGGTGTCTCAGGTAGGTGGAGCTTTCTGTCAGTATAGTAGTTTGGTGAGATCCAAATTTTCAAGGAGCGCTATACAAATAGTTTATTTTTTCTTCACAATGGGGAAAACTCTTGTTTCTGCCTGGATGTGGAAATGGTCTGACAAGGCTGGAGGAGGCTCATGTTTTATAACCACTTCCAGCCTTAGGATGCAGGCCAATAGAATAATACTCCTGTGCTCTTTCCCATCTGGTTTTAAATGCAGTGAAAGGGCTTTTTAGTGTCTGCATTGTGAGTATGACAGATGTGGGGATGACCAATGCAGCAGACATCTTGCTTTGGCTCTAATGTTTGAACAGGGCCATTCTCTTCCTGTGATGGGCTTTTTCTGCTGTCCTAAGGATGCTACAGACAGCCTCCGAGCAATGGCTGCTATGATTCTACAAAGACATATGATGTGACCACATGTTTCTAGACTCCATTTTGGGATGTCAGTGTTTTTCCACTGACCAGTCTGGGAACTAAGGTTTGAAACAAAACGTTCCCGCCATATGCAAAAGCTATGTAAGGCAGGGAGTGACATCACCAGGGATTCTTTGCTCCCCACACAAAGAGACTCCGGAGGAACAAAGACTGAACTGGGGGAAGTGCTGAACCCAGGCTAAAGGAATTTTTAGCCTGTGAATGGAACACCTGGGGATTCCAAGCTGCAAGCAAGTGCAGCTTGCCCCTTAAGAATCTGCAGCCTGCTCATATTATCACTTGGGGTGAGAATCTGTTATTCATATCCAATCTATTTAGCATACATGCAGTCCTCGGACTTACGACACAATTGGTTCCTGAAAGTCGCGTCTTAAGTCGAAAACATTGTAACTCGAATTTCCCATAGAAACAATATCAGATCGAGTACTGTAAAGTCAAAACCGATGTCATAAAGTCAAAACACAATGATAATTTATAAACGTTGTAAGTGCCATTCGTTGTAACTTGAACATTGTAAAGTCGAGGACTGCCAGTATTAAGTTTAGTTTGCATTTTTTGTTTATTTGCTAGGTAATCTGCTTTGATCTGTTTGCTATCATTTATAATCTCTCTTTTAGTTAATAAACTTATTTTTGCTTTATCTAAACCAGTGTGTGGGAAACATAACTCGGGGTAGAAGGCTATTGCATATTCCTCTCCACATTGATGGATGGGGTGAATTTTATGAGCTTACACTGTACAGTTCCCTGTGCAGTGCAAGATGGTGTAATTTTGGGTTTATACTCCAGAAGGGGTGCATGCCTGAGAAGCTGGTTGTTACCCTAGCTGTCGCCTTCCTATGCAGGGGCTGGTCAAAGCACCTGCATGAAACTGCAGGTGGGTGTGTCCCTACCTGTATGTATGTTGGTGAAAGTGCAAGCTGAAGCCTGGATGGCTTTGCAGCTTGTCACAGCAGTACAGTGTAAGAGGGAGCCCAGGCTGGTGGGTCAGGGAGGCTCAGTGGTATCCCAGCTCCAGGTGGCACCTCAGGGGGAACCCATCACAGGCCCCTCTCAGGATTAGGGCCCATTACAAGGGGGGCTGCACAAACACATAGGGAGACATAATCCCTGCTCCAGAGAGTTTACATACACTGTTGGGACAATACCAGGCTCTAAGGTCACAGATAAGACA
The DNA here is from genome assembly GCF_015237465.2 of Chelonia mydas. NCBI lineage: Eukaryota > Metazoa > Chordata > Testudines > Cheloniidae > Chelonia > Chelonia mydas. The sequence goes on along the minus strand of NC_051245.2, from coordinate 93,831 downwards.
GATGTGCCTAGAAGGGCTCTTCCAGACAATTTTTCTGATTTACCTCCCCTGCTCCTTACCCTCAGCCTGCTGCTGGGTGTGGAAACGCTGAATCTGCTCTCCCCGCGTTACGGACACTTTACAAATGAGGCATTTCAATAGTTCCTCTTCCTGGACTCCAAATTGACCCTGGGAGAGAAGGGACCAAAGAGAATAGTCAGTTTCAATCCCTGGTTCCATAGTGCAGTGGCTATGTCTCACCACCTTTGTGCGCCACCCAGTACAATGGGGTCATATCCTGACTGGGGCCTCTGGACGTTATCGTAATGTAAATAATAAGACATTGTGGGAATCAAGCCACAAACTCTGCAGCCACCACTCTCCTTAAGACCAGCTTGCTCACTCGCTCTCACGCACAAACAGCCCTCTTGGTCCGCTGCCTTCCCAACCCCCCACATACACCTTCCCAGCACTTACCTCCAATTATTTACATAACACATTATTAATTGCCTGTGCTGAAATCTGCGTCAGAGCTCTGCCCATCCTTGAAGGGGAGGAAGAGACATTTAAAACATGATCCTATGGCTCCTGGTTACCATAGAACCAGAGTGCTCTCCAAAAGTAGAAAGCTATAGCACAGAAATTTCTATTCCTGCGCTGCTGGCAAGAGCAGACTGAGCCTGGGTGCAGAGGTGTGGCTTTTACTTAGCTCCTAATACAATGAGGTTAGTGCTCATTCTGATTTCACCAGGCAGTGAATTCCAGAATCAGAACCCAGCTCCTGTGACGGTTCCATCTCCTGCAATCACAAGCCTCCCCTGCAGAGGGGCAGCTTCATGGTTGCAGTGGCATGCAGTCACTGTGGAAAGTTGAGGAGAGAGGGAATCTCTCTGTAGCCAATGATTTGATTTTGTTATTTATTTTGTCGTTATAATTAATTAACATGACATGTTATATATAATTATTGTATCCTAACCAAACTTAAGTGATAGGATTATAAAAGTATAAGATTGATTAGTAGTTAGAAGGGATAAATATGTATTAGGTATCTAAGTAAGGCTGAAATGCAAAGTCTATAGGCTGAGGCCTGTAAGATTTTAGCTTAGATATTTTAGGCCTTAGAAATAAAAAATACTGACATCAGTAAGTAATCAAAAAATAACCCAATGCCATAAGATTATAGGAAAAGATGTACCAAGAGATGAAATTGAAAAAAATTGGCCAAAAGATTCATTTTAGATAGCAAAAATGCTCTAGAAGCACATTTTTGTTTAACATGTGCCTTAACCACAGGATACAGGTTGTGCATCAATGCTAATGAGAATAAAAGGAACTATACACAACCTATAGAAACACCAAACACCAAACCAAACCAAACGGAAAAGACGGTTGACACTTTCATGCACATGCACACAATGTAGGTATAGGCAAAATCATATTATAGAAAGAAGGTGCCCAGATTGGAAAAATTGAGCTTCCTATAGAAAAACTCCTTCAGGAACCATCCCTCTACTGATGATCACTCCATAAAAGACCCATCAGACCCTAACACTATCTAGGAGGATGGGAGTATGACTGCAGCTACAATTTATACATGCTGTGATATTCATAACTGTGCTAGTAACTTGAATAACATTGATAAAAGATATTAGACCTTACTCTGTAATTGCATGTGCTACTTTCCTTGATTTTCATGTGTTCTTATGAATGCTAGATATGAAACAAGTGGCAGAGGTAACTGTTGAACTCGAGAATGTAGCTACCAAAGCTGAATACATCTAATGTCACTAAAATTACTTTAACTAAAAAGGAAAGGCTACATGTCAGGGAGCTGGGGCCCATCTCGTGGTGGGGCTTTGAAATCAAGATAGAGACCTAGAATTGGATTTACTCAATGGGAAGCGACTGTTGAGAGTAGGGCATTGAGGTGGCAGAGGAGGGGGTGGCACACAGCAGCCTGTTAAGCAGATGAGCTGGAGCTTTTTCAAGCCAGGGAACATTATTCTTAGCGAGAACTTCAATAGTCAAGCTCAGATTACAGGAAACTGCACCCCACCAAGGCCAGATCTGATGCAGTGTGCAGGAGGGCCTGTGGGAGGAGTGGTGCTGTCAGATCAACAGGTGAGAAAAAGTCTAGTACCTGTGTTTTGACAAAATGGGGAGGAGAGTGATGTGGGTGTCAGGCCAGGGAGAAAAAGGTTGTAGTAATTGAAACAGGAGAGATCAGGGTCTGACCAAGTGTTTTAGCTTTGAGGAGAGAGAAGACGGATCAGGTTTTCGATACAATATGGAGAAAGCAGGATTTGGATGCTGCCAGGATGTGAGGGGCTGAGATAGAAAAGAATTGGTCTGTAGCCCCAGCCCATCTTCTCCTCCAATTCTGAACCTGGCTTTGAACTGAGTAACCTGCTGGTGGTTAAAACCCACATAAGGTGCATGGTGGGAGAGAAGAGGGCTTGAAGATACCAGTCACTAGGGCAATCTGGTGCATTCCTGGGACAACTCCTAATTCTTTTGTAGCGTCTTTAGAATCAGTGATAGGAGTCCCCTCTGCTGCGTCAGTCAGGTGTAGCATAAGCAGCACCCAAAGAATGGAAGGACCCCCGCAGTGGACCTCATCTACCCTTCATACATGGATTTAAAGACCATTCCTAACATAAATATTCCCCAAACCCCACACGGGTCCCCAGTGGGAGCACAATCTTGTCTCACTCCTCTGAGCCTCTCACTCGACTCACCGCTGAAGCCTTCAGCCACCCCCTGGAGGCTTCACTCACTCTCACGGCCCCATTGTTCTCCTGGGACTGGAAGGTCACATTGCCCAGAGACAGGACTCCGGCCAGGATTGCCTGCATGTCCACCTGCTCCTAAAATATACAACAGAGATGGCTTGGGCTTGGTACCCACTGATGTATGTGGGCATGTACATACACATGATGAACAACAAGCAGCCCTCTTCCAGTGGAATTTCAAACTTCCTGCAGTGGTGGAGGGCGAGGAAGGTCAGGTATGTGGCGGGGGGGAAGGGAGCTCTGCACTGAATCTGTTAGCCTGTGAACAGCACAGCAAACTGAAGGAGGGAAGTAGAAGTGGGTCAAATGGGCTAACTGAGCAGAAGGGGTGGAGATGGTGACAGAGTGCTCACTGTACTCACCTGTTCCTGGAAGCCCACCATGTCTAGGGCATTACGCACCTCCCAGTACTTGTGCTTCCAGGACTCAGCCACACCCTCTGCCCTAAACCAGCCGCTTATGTACCTGGGGAGACAAGTGAGTCAACTGATATTATTTGTATTAGGGTACAGTCTACATACTATGATGCTCTGCACCCCTGTATTCAGCCCATGCATGCTATTATAATAACCTTTGTACGAATATGCCTTGTGAGGTATCATTTGAAAACTCGTAACTCACTGGTCAATATTGTGCTGATAAAGTTATAAGATTCCACTGTATGGTGTTACTAAGACGTATTCTGATCTGGGAAGCAGCCAAACCAGTTCCTCAGAGACAAAATACTTAGTCCTTCCATGACTGCAGGGGACTAGACTAGATGACTTCTCGAGGTCCCTTCCAGTCCTAGGATTCTATGAAAAGACAAACTGACGCCTCAGCGAGGTGTAAACAGGCCAAATGGGCCATCACCTGCTAAATGGCTATACATGGGCCATGCACACAATGACATGAGCAAAAAATCTACATCTTAAAAAGTAACAGCTTGGGGTTTCCGTCCACAAAGACTTTTTGTCTCAAAAAAGGCAAAGAACTATAACAAGGGACGGCAGAAGCCCCACATCATTCTTCCCTTTCTCTCTGCCCACAGCATCCACGATACCTGACAAACAAAAGAAGGGGGAGGGATCCTGACCGAAAGAAGTTCAGCCATTAAGACTGCTGAAACATGTGGTGAGAGAGACCTTGCTTTGAATTCACTCAAGTTTGTTGTTAGGCATTAGTTGTGTTTTACTTTTATTTTTATTGTAACCAATTCTGACTTTTATGCCTCATTAGTTGTATTCACTTAAAATCTATCCTTTTGAAATTAATAAACTTGTTTTATTGTTTTATCTAAACCTGTGTGTTTGAATTGAAGTGTTTGGGAAACTCCATTTGGGATAACAGGATTTGCACATATCATTTTGTATTAATAAAATGATGAACTTCATATGAGCTTGTGTTGTCCCGAAGAGAGCTGGGCAGTACAAGGCATACATCTCTGGGGCAAGTCTGGGACTTGGAGTTTACTGGTGTTACCCTGTAGTGTAATTCAAGAGTAGCTGGCTACAGCACTCATACAATATAACTAGGAATAATTTACATGCTGGAAGCTGTGTGAACAGACCAGGAGTGGTAGCTCTCACTGTAAAAGGCACCCCATGTAGGAAAGCTGAGGGGACACAGCTGTTCATCAGTTCAGATTGTACCCTGAGTACATCACACATGTCTCATATGAGTCAGTCCCTGCCCCAAAGAGACAGCGCAGACATAGGGTGGGGGGAAGCAGAGGTACAGAGAGGGGAGTGATTTCCCAAGGTCACTGGCAGAGCCAGGAACAGAACCCAAGTCTCCTGAGTCCCAGACCAGTGTCCCATCCATTAGGCCACACTACATCTATGTTCAGAGCCCAGCTGCAGCCTTCCATGACAATCCCCCAACCCTGTGCTCTCCTCTCATTACTCAACCCTCACACCAGGACAAATCCTCTTCCCCCACTCCTTCCCTTATGTGGCTGTAGGAGCCCATTATTCTGACCTGCACTCCACTGAGAAGCCAGAGTAGGACCTGCCACTCGCTTACCTGTACAATGAGGGATCTAGCAATCCATACATCTCCTTTTCCTCTGCAGTGAGCCCAGCAAACATATAGTAGAAGACATGGAAATTCCTCTCTCCAGCATCTTGTTGCACCACACGAGACTTCTCTAGCAGATACTCGCTCAGCTTGGCGCCCCTCACTACATGGGGAAGGGGCAGAAGGAAAGAAATCACCACACAGATGATGGCTTCCACACACCCAGAGACCTAGTCCTGGGTCTCACCTGTACTCCTTTGGAACCTCAGCTGCATGTATTTTCCAAAGCGGCTGCTGTTGTCATTCATCACGGTTTGTGCATTGCCAAAGGCTTCGAGCAATGGGTTCACCTGGAAGGGAAATGTACAGAGTTGATGGGGAGGTATAAGCAACAGGGAACCCTTAACATCCCCTCCCATCTACAATGGCCCAGCTAGGTTGCAGAAGGTATCAGAGGTATCATGTGAAACAGCCTCATGGCCTCTTGAGGAGCCATAGGGGAAAAAAAAAAAAAAAAGATTTGAGTTGCTCAAATCCGGCTGGAAATGCACACAGTGACAAAATAATCCAATGCAACCATGGACTGTATAAGCAAAGGCACCACATCCTGGAGCAAGGAAAGGACAGTTTGTCAGGTCCTAGAGAGAACCCTTGGGATTCTGCCCTCAGCCCCTCAATCCCAGAAGCCTCCCACTTCCACCAAGCAGTGGGGGTTGAGAGGGATCCCTCTCATGGATGGGCCTACATGGGATACTGTGTGCCGGTCTGGGGAACTCAATGACAGAAAGACAGACACACTGGGGGAAGTTCACAGCAGAGAGAGAAATTAATATGGGGCAGAATGACTGAGTTATAGGACTCAGAAAAGAATCTGATAAACTTGGCTACTAATGACTGGGGATGGAAGGGCCCCTCCACATGATAATCTGCAAATCCACTGCTCCACTACAGGTTGCCCTGTGCCCCCAACCTCCTGCAGGTTCCAATATTCCTGCTGCAATTCATAGATTTTAAAGCCAGAAGGGACCATTATGATCCTCTAATTTGGCCTCCTCCATAAGAGGCCAGAGAAACTCACCCAGTAATCACTCCATCAAGCCCCTAACTTCTGGTTGAGCTATAGCACCTCCTTTAAAAAGATATCTAGTCTTGAATTAAAATACTGTACTTCAAGTGATGAAGAATACACCACAACCTTATGTTAGTTGTTCCAATGGTTAATTACCATCACTGTTAAATATGTGTACTTTATTTCCAGTCTGAATTTGTTTAGCTTCAGCTTCCAGACACTGAATCTTGTTATCCCTTTGTTTGCTAGATTAAAGAGACCTCTGCTATCTGAAATCTCTTTTCCCCAGGTGGGTAAACATAGGCAATGATCAAGTTAGCTATTTACTCTCTCTTAGATAAACTAAATAGACTGAGTTTCTTTAGTCTCTCACTGTAAGGCAGGTTTTCCTGGCCTTGAATCATTCTTGTAGCTCTCTTCTGAACCCTTTCCAATTTGTCAGCATCCTTTTGGAGGAGTAAAAAGAAAAGGAGTACTAGTGGAATGCATCGGAATGCATCCGATGAAGTGAGCTGTAGCTCATGAAAGCTTATGCTCAAATAAATTGGTTAGTCTCTAAGGTGCCGCTAGTACTCCTTTTCTTTTTGCGAATACAGACTAACACGGCTGCTACTCTGAAACCTTTTGGAGGAGTGACACCAGAACTGAACACGCTTTTCCAGTAATGGTTTCATTAATGCTGTATACAGAAGCAATGCCACCTCCCTGTTTCTACTTGATATTCCCCTTCACATACATTCAAGGATCATATTTGCTCTCTTAGCTACATCATCTTTACTGACTGCATCCCATACCAGCCTTTCCATGATTTTGACTGGGATCAACATCAGGCTAACCAGCTTATGACCAGGGACATACTGTTTATTCTTTTTAAATATTGGCACAATATTGGATATTTTCTAGTCCATTGGACTAGACTGTTCCCCAGTGTTCCAAGATTTAATAAAAAACAACATTAATGGTTCAAAGAACTCCTTAGCTGATTCTTTTAACATTCTTAGATACAACTTACCTGGTTCTGCTGATTTAGAAATCTTTAACTTGAAAAGATGCTGTTTAACATCCTCCCTAATTACTGATGGAATATACCGATTACTGAAATAATTTCTATATTCCTGCTTCTTGCCAAATATTTAATGAACCCGTGTCTTGTCTACATCATAACTGACAATCTAGTATTGGATTTATACCGTTGCTAAGATTTCATTTACTCTGTGCTTTTTCCACTCCCAATGACTCATCTGTAGAACCCCCTAAGCCAACTGTGAGTTGCTCTGTGGCCACCCCTCCTTCTGTCCCCCTGCATTCTATTTCAGTGACTCACCTGCAGTATCTGCTGCTCCAGCTGTGAGTTGCCCTTGCACAGGTGCATGATGTGTTGCAGCAGTAGCTTTACACTCTCGGTTTTCCCTGCACCACTCTCTCCGCTGTCAAAAAAGAGCAGAGGGTGAGGACAGGAAACTCTACCACCACTAGGACTCAGATGCTATTCCCCTTATGCCTCAGCGCATCTCCTCTTTCTCTGAACCAACACCCGCCATGTACCAACACTACTGCACAGCTCCAGGTGCCTCCTACTGGCAGTTTCCACATTAGCACCACCGTGACCCACCCCACTCCCCATGGCAACAGGTTCTATAGGGCACTGATCCCCTAGTAAGCCTCCACACCCAGTGTTGCAATTCAACACCCTCCACTTGAGATTCTTTCTTGACCCTGGGGAGGGAGGGGTTTTACCCACATTAACATTGTCTCCCACCTATCTGTGAACTTGACCCATTGGGCAGTCCCTTAAGCAGTGGGGCCAAAAGGAATTTCTTAGTGTCCCCAGCTCTGGGCAAAGAGGGAGGAATGACCTTGAAAGGCACCTGTCTCACTGAATCCTTCACATATACAAGGCATTCCCTCCCCTCCCAACCCTTACAAGAAGAACTTGTCCCACTGCTTCCATGTCCTTAATTGGGCTGTGATCCCATGACAGCATATGTGCACTAAGACTTCACCCTGTGTGAAGATCTGTCAGTCACAGAGCAGAAGCAGGAAATAGTGCACATATGCCAAAGGGCAGGACGGTTTACACACCTGGGCACTGCACTTTATGTCCCAGGTGTGGCTTCTGCTCTGCAGCTCTCTGTGGCTACAGGGTGGAGTGGAGGGGTGATGTACAGTCTAATGGAGTGCTGGGACAAGCAGACTCCTAGGATTCAGGTGGCGGGGGGCTGGTGACCTGAACTCCTCTCTCTAAACAAGACATAGGACAGCAGCAAAGGAGAAAGGGAGATCATCTTGGTTTGACATGCACCAGGCTGGACAGGAATCTAGGGTCAACGCACAGCCAGGTGGTTGAATGTTGCTCTGGTATGAGGGGGAGGGAGATAGTGTGCCAGTTTGACACTCAGCAAGGAGGAAAAGTCCCAGACTGCTGTTATTTGGTTACAGAGAGACACCAGTTTCCAAAAGGGAGTTATGACCCACCCAGACTTCCATTGGATGCTCGTGGCCCTACACAGTAATCACTAAAACCACCTTCTCTTTATGGTATTTCTAAGGCACCCATCATCTATGCACTTAAGCACTGAACAGTTACAAAGAGACTAAGGGCATTTAGCTTCCTATTATTATTTATATTGTGGCATTATCTAGGATCCCCAGTCATGGATCAGGGCCCCACTGTGCTGGGTATCACACAAACATAGAATAAAAAGACAGAATGTAAGCTCTTGAAGTCAGGAACTATGTAATGCCTGCCCTCCCCCAGGTCACAGGGTTGGGACAGCTGGTTAGTTTTTGGTTTTAATGGGAGCCATGGCTGAGGAAAGGCTCTGTAGGTCTCAACCTGTCAGAGGGCAGTGGAGTTCCATCACCAGATCCTGCTGCGGAGATAACTCTGTCCCCTGTGTTGTGCACGCTGAATACAGCTACCTGAGGCTATCTCCCAGTTGGCCAGGTCCTAGCGCAAAGCATATTAGGGTGAGGATTTAATTTAGCTCTGACACCACCAGGAATGGAGACAGTGGAATTCAGAGAACAGGGCAATGTGATCATATCTACCTTTGTTACTTAGGAGATGGCTGTTACGCAATGCGCCAGCTGAAGTCTCTGAGAGAGACTTCATTCGGACCCAGCAGAGTGAGTTGCAGTGACTAATCTGGGCAGTGAGGAACGTACAGATCACAGAGGCCATGCTATTTCCTGGTCAGTTGAAGATGGGATCTCTCATCTTTGTGACATCCTGTGTGCCCAGAAGCAATGAAATAAAACATAGCCCATCAAAGTAGCATCTAGTATTGAGGCTATGTGTAAGGCTGCAAATCATTCACGGAGGTCATGGAAGTCACGGCTTCTGTGACCTCCGTGAATTCTGCAGCACTGGTGCAGCTGACCCCAGGACCACACCGGCAGCTGGGGAAGCCCCGGGGCCAGCCGCACCTGCCACTGCTCTGGCAGCCCCAGGCAGTTGGTCCCCAGCACTGCCTTGAAGCAGCAGTCCGAGACCAGGACCGTGACCTTTATTGCCCGTGACCTGTCCATGACTTTTACTAAAAATACCCATGACTAAAACATAGCCTTAGTTATGTGCAACAAGGGTGCCTTCCCTTCCTCCTCCCCCAGATCTTTGCTCACACTAAGTGTCCTCAGTTATTGCCTTTGCTGTTTGCAGATAACACAAACCATGAACTTCCTGTTGTAGCAGCAGAGAAGATAGTTAATAACCAGATATATATGATGTGATTAGGGCCCTACCAAATTCATCATCCATTTTGGTCAATTTCACGGCCATAGGATTTTAAAAATCATAAATTTCATTATTTCAGCCATTTAAATCTGAAATTTCACAGTGTTGTAATTGTAGGGGTCCTGACCCAAAAAAGTTGTGTGTGTGTGTGTGGGGGGGTCACAAGGTTATTGTGCAGGGGGCTGCAGTACTGCTAACCTTACTTCTGCACTGCTGCTGGCAGCAGCGCTGCCTTCAGAACTGGGCAGCTGGAGAGTGGTGGCTGCTGGCCAGGAGCCAAGCTCTGAAGGCACAGCCACCGCCAGCACCGGCGCAGAAGGATGGGCATGATATGGTATTGCTATCCTTACTTCTGCGCTGCTGACTGCAGAGCTGGGCCCTCAGTCAGCAGCTGTGTCCCCTCAGCCATGCCCCAGGGGCTTTCGCCTCCAGCTGGTTCCCTCTACTGCCCTGTACAGTTCCACGAAGTCTAATTATGACATCATGGGGTCTCCTGTTTATCATGTCAGGGTTCCACAGCAAATTCACTGTTTATAAGTATCTATCTATGTTATACTGCCCACTGCTGTAGTGTCTAGAACACCCCAGGTCAATAAGATCTCCATAGCCAGATCTCTGAAGGGCTCAGGGGTGGGGATGAGGGGGTGGTTTCTGCTCTTCTTCCTTCCTTGACTCTGTGGTTATAGGAGCCTCAACTTTGGGAATAAGATTTTTAATCCTCATTATACTAGCTACTGTAGGAGTTGCTTTTCCCAAAGAGGCGGAACCTACAGCAAACCTCACAGTGGGTCAGACTCCCAGTTAGCTCAATCTCCACACTTAACTTCCTCACCCAAAAATATTTACTTCCATCTCTCATGCACTTCACCATGGGCTTTGGCAGCTGTATTGCTCCAGAAAAACAAGTGCCCTCGAATAGGTTGTGGATGGAGATGTGTTTGCAAATTAAGCTGGGTCCTGAACCACTAGGACATTGAATATCAGAACCTCAAACAAGCAATGGAAGAAAACTGGGAAACAGCTGAGGGATTAGAGCACAGGTGTAAAGTATTTGCAGCAGCCCATCCCTTGAGAAGGCAGAGAGCTGGATTTTGCACATCACTTCCTTCTCTGCATTGCTTCTACAGATACAGCGAGTTACAGTTATCCAATCTGAAGGTGACAACAAGCAGATCACCAGAGCCAGGTCCTTGTCTGGAAAGAAAGGGTGAGTTTCCTGCTAGTATTTCTCACCACTGATGTACCTAATTGTCCAGGCACAGAGAAGAATTAAACTTTCTCTAATTCTTTCCCTTACTCCAAGAGCAGCCATCCATTCTCTAACTCGGAGCCTGATAATATTTATTACCCAAATGATCTGTGATCCCAAAACCACATCTGCCCCAGACACATATATTCTCTCACTGTCATGTCCTCTCCTTGTGAGCATTGTTCAATAAGACACATCTGGCCAGAAGCCCAGGCCATCATCATACTGGGGCTCCCTTCAACTTTTGCAAAATTTAACCTGTTACTGGAAAACAGATTAAATGTCTCGTGCCACTGGCCATGAAGAACATTCCAAAGGTGAGCCTGATACCTGACTCTGTATGGCACTGCAGAGACAGCCTCAAACAAAAGGAGAGATCTCACCTGCCCCACTCATCTCAATGGGGCGTTCTGTCTAGGCATTCAGCACTTTTAAGACAATCATAGCATGTACTGCAATAAAAGAAATAGCAATAAAAAGGCTATATCCTCAGTGTTGGCTGTAGAGACTAGTGATGATGCTGTAGAATATCACCCATCTCTTGCCAAGCGGTTTATCATACTGCTGACTCTGTGGATATGGGGAAAGCAGTGGACGTGATATATCTTGATTTTAGCAAAACTTTTGATACGGTCTCCCACAGTATTCTTGCCAGCAAGTTAAAAAAGTATGGATTGGATGAATGGACTATAAGGTGGATAGAAAGATGGCTAGATCGTCGGGCTCAATGGGTAGTGATCAATGGCTCGATGTCTAGTTGGCAGCCGGCATCAAGCAGAGTGCCCCAGGGGTCTGTCCTGGGGCCGATTTTGTTCAACATCTTCATTAATGATCTGGAGGATGGAAGGGATTGCACCCTCAGCAAGTTTGCGGGTGACACTAAGCTGGGGGGAGAGGTAGATATGCTGGAGGGTAGGGATAGAGTCCAGAGTGACCTAGACAAATTGGAGAATTCGGCTAAAAGAAATCTGATGAGGTTCAAGAAGGACAAGTGCAGAGTCCTGCACTGAGGATGGAAGAATCCCATGCACTGCTACAGGCTGGGGACCAACTAGCTAAGCGGCAGTTCTGCAGAAAAGGACCTGGGGATTACAGTGGACAGGAAGCTGGATATGAGTCAACAGTGTGTCCTTGTTACCAAGAAGGCTAACAGCATATTGGGCTGCACTGCCAGAAGATCAAGGGAAGTGATTATTCCCCTCTATTTGGCACTGATGAGGCCGCATCTGAAGTACTGCATCCAGTTTTGGGCCCCCCACTACAGAAAGGATGTGGACAAATTGGAGAGAGTCCAACAGAGGGCAATAAAAATGATTAGGGGGCTGGGGCACATGACGTATAAGGACAGGCTGAGGGAACTGGGATTATTTAGTCTGCAGAAGAGAAGAGTGAGGGGGGATTTGATAGCAGCCTTCAACTATCTGAAGTGGGGTTCCAAAGAGAATGGACCTCGGCTATTTTCAGTGGTGGCAGATGACAGAACAAGGAGCAATGGTCTCAAGTTGCGGTGGTGGAAGTTTAGGTTGGATATTATGAAAAACTATTTCACTAGGAGGGTGAAGCACTGGAATGGGTTACTGGGGGGAGTGGGGGGGAGGGGTGGAATCTCCATCTTTACAGGTGTTTCAGGCCTGGCTTGACAAAGCCCTGGCTGTGGGGGAGGCATAGCTCATTGGTTTGAGCATTGGCCTGCTAAACCCAGGGTTGAGAGCTCAATCCTTGAGGGGGCCATTTAGAGATCCGGGGCAAAAATTGGGGATTGGTCCTGCTTTGAGCAGGGGGTTGGACTAAATGACCTCCTGAGGTCTCTTCCAACTCTAATCTTCTGTGACTCTGAGCTCACTGCCCCTGTAGTCAACTCTCAGGAAGCGAATGAGAAGGGTGAAGGGTGGGTACGTGGGAAGACAACATAGAGGTTCTGTTTTAACCACCATAATAAGCACTTAAATGGATTCCAGGAAGAGGCCTTTGGTCTTCATTCCCCCTTCTGTAAACACCAGCTTAATGAGGGCATTGGTCACAGACCGGAAGGTGCAAAGTTGATAGTTCCATCTTGTCTGCTCTCCCTGTCAGTGATGCAGGTCTGACAAGACTGTACTGTCCCACAATATGGAGCCCTACAAATATTTTGAATTGTTTTCTCTTACCTGATGACGATACACTGGTTCTGAGGTCCTGTTGCCAGATGTCCCAGCATGGCCTGGTATGCTCTGTCAGCAATGGCAAAGATGTGCGGGGGTAGGGTACCCTTGTCATGGTTCTGATATTTCTCCGACACCTGGGAGCAGGAGGAAAGTTCAATTAAAGTGAAATGCCAGAACAGTTAGGGGACAGAGGGTAAATTCTCCCCTCCTCACCTCAGCTAGCCACTGCGACAAGGGAGGGAGAAGCTTAAATTACATTTTCCATGGTTTGATAGAGCCAATCAAACAATACACCACATGTCAGATGAAGATTTCCAGAAACATAATATGCCCCAGAACCCCCTGCCACTGCTTAGAACCTTCTGGCTTATTGCAAAGGTCATCTCTGTTCTTGAGCATTTGTGGGGAGGAGGGCGAGGGTAGGGTGTAAACAGTGGGTATGATGTGAAGGCTGCTGCGAGCAGGATTGTTTTTTATTACTGGATACTCAGTTCAATGAGTACTTTGTAGATTTAAAACTGTCTAAAATATTTTGTTTCAAACAGAATGAAGCACAAAGAGCCATGGGTGACAGAGAGAAATCAAAACACAGCTGACAAAATCTGTATGAGACTTACTATATTTTGAAAAAAACAGGGACTTCAAAGTACATAGAAAAGCCTCCTACAAAAGCCCAACTAGCCACATTCCTTATGGGTAACAGTATAACTTCACAGGGAAGTAATGTGATTCAAACATCAAGAGCAAAGTGCACAACTCTGTTCCCCTTGTCTGGCCCGCCCCCCCCGGAAGGGCCACCTGCACCTGCACCTCTTCCCCACCAGGGCCACACCAGCACAAGACACCACACACTCATGCTACTCACACCATACACTGGAATGAGGGGACACTTACTGGTTTCTCATAGAGCGGAAGGCTCTGGAACGGGTTCATCGCAATCAGAATGTCCCCAATATATGTCTGATGTAAAAGGAAAATTCCCAACAACCAGGTAAGCAAGCATTGCACAGTGCCCCATGGACCAAGGGCACTACACTACTGAGGCGTGGTGAGGAAACCATGTCCCAAGGGGTCTCCCATCCAACACATCCCCAGTGTCCAACAGGGTCTCCCTCCACCACCAGAGGCAGTACTTAATTTGTAATGAAAGAGGTACCCCAGGGCTCAAACAATTAGGTGCCAGGGCTCAAGCAATTTTTTTACTTGCATAACTGAGGCTGCAAGCATGGGGTGCCAGGGCTCAGTCCTGGCAGCACCAATTAAGCACTGTCCACATGCCCCTGGTGTCCGTGGGGTCCCTTGCCCCACTGCACACACCCCCAGTGACCCGCGGGGTCTCCCGCCCCCCACACCATACCCTCAGTGTCTCGTGGGGTCCCCTGCTCCCCCATCCCTGGAGTCCCTAAGCCCTTCCTCACACAAACACCGTGTCCTGCGGGGGTCTCCTGCCCCCCGGTGTTCCTCAGCCGTCCCTTACACGCTTCCAGCGTCCCGTGGGCCCCCCACCCGGTGTCCCGCGGGGTCCCTCGGGCCCTTCTCCCACCCTCCAGTCATTTCCCAACGAGGGGAGGCCCTACAGCAGACCCCCCTCGGCCCCGGTTACCCCCCAGCACTGCCCCCGGCTCCCCCCTCACATAGACCCGCTGCTGCAGGAAGCGGCCGCTCAGATTCTGCAGCAGCCTCGCCTCGTCCAGCTCCGCCAGGGCAGCCAGGTCATCGGCCCCGTCGCAGGCCAGCGGCCCCGGCTCCCCAGTAGGCACCATCCCAGCAAGGCTTGGCTCCGAGCCCGACCCCCACCAAGAACCGGCGGCCGCAAGACAGCTTCCGCCCAGGAGCCTTCAAGACTCGCCCCGACCCAGCGAGTCCGTCGGTCCCTCCCCCTCTCCTCCCTTCCTGGGCCCCCAGCCCCGCCCTGGGTCGGGCAGTCCCACCTCAGCCCACTCCCCCGGCGCGCTCCCTTCCTCCTTCCTACAGACTCCAGCTTCCTGTCTGAGGAGTGACTCCCAGCCACCTGGCCACAGGGCAGTGGAGTCTGGGGTCCAGCTCAAACCAGGACCTTCACAGAATGGGGCTAAACCCCGAGAGTATCCCCTCTGCAGCACGGGCTGCCCTCATAGGAGGGATCTCAGCAAACGGCATCACCAGGCAATTCCCGTTGTTCATAAAGACAGAGAAGTTAAGCAACTCATGCTGCTACCTGAGCCAACGATCCCCGGACACAGCAACACCAGCGGAGCTGCAGGTAAAACTAGTTTAAAAAAATCCCTCTACCCTTGACAGATGGGTCACGGTCTGCCTTGGAAGTATACTTTGTATTTCTTCAACATGAGACATCCCCACAGAGAAAGCATGGGTTCTGTGTCTACACTCACACAAGGAAACACAAAACACCTTGTGCCAGAGTGCAAGCATGTTAATTTCTACATATTCAGGGCATAATCATAGAAGATTACGGTTGGAAGAGACCTCAGGAGGTCATCTAGTCCAACCCCCTGCTCAAAACAGGAGCAACCCCAACTAAATCATCCCAGCCAGGGCTGTCAAGCCGGTCCTTAAAAACCTCTAAGGATGGAGATTCCTCACCCTCCCTAGATAACCCATTCCAGTGCGTCATCACCCTCCTAGTGAAATAATGTTTCCTAATAACCAACCTAGACCTCCCCCACTGCAACTTGAGACCATTGCTCCTTGTTCTG
This sequence comes from Chelonia mydas, assembly GCF_015237465.2. NCBI lineage: Eukaryota > Metazoa > Chordata > Testudines > Cheloniidae > Chelonia > Chelonia mydas. The sequence goes on along the minus strand of NC_051245.2, from coordinate 78,168 downwards.
TCATCTGCCACCACCGAGACCAGCCAAGCTCCATCCGCTTTGGAACCCCCCTTCAGGTAGTTGAAGGCTACAATCAAATCTCCCCTCACTCTTCTCTTCTGCAGACTAAAGAAGCCCAGTTCCCTCAGCCTGTCCTCATAAGTCATGTGCCCCAGCCCCTTAATCATTTTTGTTGCCCTTCGCTGGACTCTCTCCAATTTGTTTCACATCCTTTCTGTAGTGGGGGCTCCAAAACTGGACACAATACTCCAGATGTGGCCTCACCAGTGCCGAATAGAGGGGAATAATCACTTCCCTCAATCTGCTTTCAATCCTCCTACTAATGCAGCCCAATATGCCGTTAGCCTTCTTGGCAACAAGGGCACACTGCTGACTCATACCCAGCCTCTCATCCACTGTAAACCCCAGGTCCTTTTCTGCAGAACTGCTGCTGAGCCAGCAAGGGGGAAGACTAGTGTGTGAAAAGGCAAGTGATTGTGACTGCTGTTGTTGGTAGCTACCAGTGTGGTGCTCTGATCTTGTTCGATGATGATAACAGTCGGCTGCGTGCGTGTTCCCTCTGTGTGCTGCCTCAGCTCTGCACAGATAGCTGACACAGCAGACCCTGAGAGAACCCCCAAAGACCACAGACTCTAGTAAGGTACGAAGGCACCCAACCAGGTTTATTGTCAAACGAAGCACAGTAATAGTTTCCTATAGACTCTACAGGACATACTACAAATATGTGCCCCCTGGCAATGGACACAGCTCAGTCAGGGGCGGGACACTCCACTGCCCCCTAGGCTGGACAAAGATATGCGCTCCGGGACCTATTTTTATACAGTTGCAGAACAGATTACTCATCCCTACTGATGTATTGAGGTACAGCCCCTTGACCCATTAGGGTGCTGTCTCCCCCTTTGATCATGTTGGTTCAAACAAACAGATCCGTCCATCATGCTGTCCTTTTGACCCTGTCTTTGGGGTGCATCTGGCTGTTCCTTGTTATCTCTGTGAAGTGTCCTCGTATTGGGATGTCCAGGTGCCATCTTGGCACACGTTCATAGATTCATAGATTCATAGATATTTAGGTCAGAAGGGACCATTATGATCATCTAGTCTGACCTCCTGCACAACGCAGGCCACAGAATTTCACCCACTATTTATATCATTAGCGTGTGCTTTCTAGGAGCCCTTTTCTTGCCAAGTTCTGCAATTAGGGCCTGCCTCTGGCTCACAGCCCAGCTTTGCTTAGCAATGCCTGGAAGTACTTTGGTTCAGGCTTTGGGCCTCAGACCAGGCCTCTGATACAAGGGTTTATGTTTCAGGGCCTCTTACTGCAACTGTAACATCACTGTCTCATTCCTTCACCCTAGGGCCGTGCTCCCCAGATTATTTAAAGCTATGAGTTTATTTACACAGTTTTTGTACTGCTTTAACTATATTGTTTTAGAAACTGATAATTAAGCAGTCTAACACTTTAGTGTTGGGCACAATTGTAATTGCATAAAGTGTATAGAAGAGTCCTAAACCCAACTTCAAGAAAATTAAACAAATCATTCCCCCCACCCCGCTTCAATTCTGTCATATGTTAAAAGCCTATCCAAAATGAGTAGTCACATGAAGTTCCTGTACATCTAAAAAAAAACCTTGAAAATGGCTAGGCCATAGGATCCAATTTAGTTGGGGATTGCTTGGGGATTGGTCCTGCTTTGAGCAGGGGGTTGGACTAGGTGACCTCCTGAGATCCCTTCCAACCCTGATATTCTATGATTCTATGACTCTGTGGGTGCTCTAGGGCTGGAGCACCCATGGGGAAAAATCAGTGGATGCTCTGCACCCACCAGCAGCACTGTAAAAAAACAAAAGAAATAGTATTTTTCAATTCACCTAATACAAGTACTGTAGTGCAATCTCTTTAACATGAAAGTTGAATTTACAGATGTAGAATTATGTACAAAAAATAACAAAAAATAATAATTGAAAAATAAAACAATGTAAAGCTTTAGAGACTGCAAGTCCAGTCAGTCCTACTTCTTGTTAAACCAATCGCTCAGACAAACAAATTTGTTCACGTTTGCAGGAGATAATGCTGCCCGCTTCTTATTTACAATGTCCCCTGAAAATGAGAACAGGCTTTCTCATGGCACTGTTGTAGCCGGCATCACAAGATATTTACGTGCCAGATGCGCTAAAGATTCATATGTCCCTTCATGCTTCAACCACCATTCCAGGGGACATGTATCCATCCTGATGACAGGTTCTGCTCGATAACAGTCCAAAGCAGTGAGGACTGATGCATGTTCATTTTCATTATCTGAGTCAGACGCCATCAGCAGAAGGTTGATTTTCTTTTTAGGTGGTTGGGTTTATGTAGTTTCCTCATCAGAGTGTTGCTCTTTTAAGACTTTTGAAAGCATGCTCCACACCTCATTCCTCTCAGAGTTTGGAAGGCACCTCAGATTCTTAAACCTTGGGTCGAGTGCTGTAACTATCTTTCAAAATCTCACATTGGTACCTTCTTTGTGTTTTGTCAAATCTGCAGTGAAAGTGTTCTTAAAATGAACATATGTTGGGTCATCATCTGAGACTGCTATAACATGAAATATATGGCAGAATGCGGGTAAAACAGGGCAGGGGACATACAATTCTCCCCAAAAAAGTTCAGTCCATAGGTGCCGACTTCCCCTTTGCCTGGTGGGTGCTCAACCCCCACGCTACCCCTGGCCTTGCCCCTGCACTGCCCTCGCCCCACCCCCATTCCACCCCTTCCCCAAAGTCCTCACCCCACCTTTTCCCACCCCAGCCCGCCCCCTTCCTGCCCCTATTCCACTCCCTTCCCCAAGTCCCTGCCCCGCCTCTTCTCCACCTGCTCCTCTGAGAAAAGTCCTAAGAGCAGCCAAACAGCTGTTAAGCGGGCGTGGGGGGGAAATCGGGAAGGGCTGGGGGGGGAGGAGCAGGGGACACGGCATGCTCAGTGAGCGGGGAGAAAAGTCAAGGAGGGGGAAGCTTGGCAGCCAGTGGGTGCAGAGCACCCACTAATTTTTCCCAGTGGGTGCTCTAGCCCCGGAGCACCCACGGAGTTGGCGCCTATGGTTCAGTCACAAATTTAATTAAGGCATTATTTTTTTAACAAGCATCATCAGCATGGAAGCATGTCCTCTGGAATGGTGGCCAAAGCATGAAGGGGCATACTAATCTTTAGCATATCTGGCATGTAAATACCTCGCAATGCCGGCTACAAAAGTGCCATGCAAATGCCTGTTCTCACTTTCTGGTGACATTGTAACTAAGAAGAAAAGGAGTACTTGTGGCACCTTAGAGACTAACCAGTTTATTTGAGCATGAGCTTTCGTGAGCTACAGCTCACTTCATCGGATGCATAGCATATCGTGGAAACTGCAGAAGACATTATATACACACAGAGACCATGAAACAAAACTTCCTCCCACCCCACTCTCCTGCTGGTAACAGCTTATCTAAAGTGATCCTCAAGTAGAGCCATTTCCAGCACAAATCCAGGTTTTCTCACCCTTCCCCCCCCGCCCCCCCCCACACATACAAACTCACTCTCTTTGAAACCTCTCTTTATAATGCGCATGATAATCAAGGTGGGTCACTTCCAGCACTAATCCAGGTTTTCTCACCCCCCCCCCACACCCCCCTCCAAAAACCACACACACAAACTCACTGTCCTGCTGGCAATAGCTCATCTTACAATGTGCACAGCAATAATCCAAGTTTAACCAGAACGTCTTGGGGGGGGTTTGTAGGAAAAAAACAAGGGGAGATAGGCTACCTTGCATAATGACTTAGCCACTCCCAGTCTCTATTCAAGCCCAAATTAATAGTATCCAATTTGCAAATGAATTCCAATTCAGCAGTTTCTCGCTGGAGTCTGGATTTGAAGTTTTTTTGCTTTAAGATAGCGACCCTCATGTCTCTGATTGCGTGACCAGAGAGATTGAAGTGTTCTCCGACTGGTTTATGAATGTTATAATTCTTGACATCTGATTTGTGTCCATTTATTCTTTTACGTAGAGACTGTCCAGTTTGACCAATGTACATGGCAGAGGGGCATTGCTGGCACATGATGGCATATATCACATTGGTGGATGTGCAGGTGAACGAGCCTCTGATAGCGTGGCTGATGTTATTAGGCCCTGTGATGGTGTCCCCTGAATAGATATGTGGGCACAGTTGGCAACGGGCTTTGTTGCAAGGATAGGTTCCTGGGTTAGTGGTTCTGTTGTGTGATATGTGGTTGTTGGTGAGTATTCGCTTCAGGTTGGGGGGCTGTCTGTAGGCAAGGACTGGCCTTTCTCCCAAGATTTGTGAGAGTGTTGGGTCATCCTTCAGGATAGGTTGTAGATCCTTAATAATGCGTTGGAGGGGTTTTAGTTGGGGGCTGAAGGTGACGGCTAGTGGCGTTCTGTTATTTTCTTTCTTAGGCCTGTCCTGTAGTAGGTGACTTCTGGGAACTCTTCTGGCTCTATCAATCTGTTTCTTCACTTCCGCAGGTGGGTATTGTAGTTGTAAGAATGCTTGATAGAGATCTTGTAGGTGTTTGTCTCTGTCTGAGGGGTTGGAGCAAATGCGGTTGTATCGCAGAGCTTGGCTGTAGACGATGGATCGTGTGGTGTGGTCAGGGTGAAAGCTAGAGGCATGTAGGTAGGAATAGCGGTCAGTAGGTTTCCGGTATAGGGTGGTGTTGATGTGACCATCGTTTATTAGCACTGTAGTGTCCAGGAAGTGGATCTCTTGTGTGGACTGGACCAGGCTGAGGTTGGTGGTGGGATGGAAATTGTTGAAATCATGGTGGAATTCCTCAAGGGCTTCTTTTCCATGGGTCCAGATGATGAAGATGTCATCAATATAGCGCAAGTAAAGTAGGGGCGTTAGGGGACAAGAGCTGAGGAAGCGTTGTTCTAAATCAGCCATAAAAATGTTGGCATACTGTGGGGCCATGCGGGTACCCATAGCAGTGCCGCTGATCTGAAGGTATACATTGTCCCCAAATGTAAAATAGTTATGGGTAAGGACAAAGTCACAAAGTTCAGCCACCAGGTTAGCCGTGACATTATCGGGGATAGTGTTCTTGATGGCTTGTAGTCCATCTTTGTGTGGAATGTTGGTGTAGAGGGCTTCTACATCCATAGTGGCCAGGATGGTGTTATCAGGAAGATCACCAATGGATTGTAGTTTCCTCAGGAAAACCTGGAAATCCTGGGCGCCCCATCATCTCAGGCATTGGCACCCTGACAGCAGGATTGTCCGGCTATGTAGACTCACTCCTTAGGCCCTACGCTACCAGCACTCCCAGCTACCTTCGAGACACCACTGACTTCCTGAGGAAACTACAATCCATTTTATTTTACATTTGGGGACAATGTATACCTTCAGATCAGCGGCACTGCTATGGGTACCCGCATGGCCCCACAGTATGCCAACATTTTTATGGCTGATTTAGAACAACGCTTCCTCAGCTCTCGTCCCCTAACGCCCCTACTTTACTTGCGCTATATTGATGACATCTTCATCATCTGGACCCATGGAAAAGAAGCCCTTGAGGAATTCCACCATGATTTCAACAATTTCCATCCCACCATCAACCTCAGCCTGGTCCAGTCCACACAAGAGATCCACTTCCCGGACACTACAGTGCTAATAAACGATGGTCACATCAACACCACCCTATACCGGAAACCTACTGACCGCTATTCCTACCTACATGCCTCCAGCTTTCACCCTGACCACACCACACGATCCATCGTCTACAGCCAAGCTCTGCGATACAACCGCATTTGCTCCAACCCCTCAGACAGAGACAAACACCTACAAGATCTCTATCAAGCATTCTTACAACTACAATACCCACCTGCGGAAGTGAAGAAACAGATTGATAGAGCCAGAAGAGTTCCCAGAAGTCACCTACTACAGGACAGGCCTAAGAAAGAAAATAACAGAACGCCACTAGCCGTCACCTTCAGCCCCCAACTAAAACCCCTCCAACGCATTATTAAGGATCTACAACCTATCCTGAAGGATGACCCAACACTCTCACAAATCTTGGGAGAAAGGCCAGTCCTTGCCTACAGACAGCCCCCCAACCTGAAGCGAATACTCACCAACAACCACATACCACACAACAGAACCACTAACCCAGGAACCTATCCTTGCAACAAAGCCCGTTGCCAACTGTGCCCACATATCTATTCAGGGGACACCATCACAGGGCCTAATAACATCAGCCACGCTATCAGAGGCTCGTTCACCTGCACATCCACCAATGTGATATATGCCATCATGTGCCAGCAATGCCCCTCTGCCATGTACATTGGTCAAACTGGACAGTCTCTACGTAAAAGAATAAATGGACACAAATCAGATGTCAAGAATTATAACATTCATAAACCAGTCGGAGAACACTTCAATCTCTCTGGTCACGCAATCAGAGACATGAGGGTCGCTATCTTAAAGCAAAAAAACTTCAAATCCAGACTCCAGCGAGAAACTGCTGAATTGGAATTCATTTGCAAATTGGATACTATTAATTTGGGCTTGAATAGAGACTGGGAGTGGCTAAGTCATTATGCAAGGTAGCCTATCTCCCCTTGTTTTTTTCCTACAAACCCCCCCCCCCAAGACGTTCTGGTTAAACTTGGATTATTGCTGTGCACATTGTAAGATGAGCTATTGCCAGCAGGACAGTGAGTTTGTGTGTGTGGTTTTTGGAGGGGGGTGTGGGGGGCGGGTGAGAAAACCTGGATTAGTGCTGGAAATGACCCACCTTGATTATCATGCGCATTATAAAGAGAGGTTTCAAAGAGAGTGAGTTTGTATGTGTGGGGGGGGGGGGGAAGGGTGAGAAAACCTGGATTTGTGCTGGAAATGGCTCTACTTGATGATCACTTTAGATAAGCTGTTACCAGCAGGAGAGTGGGGTGGGAGGAAGTTTTGTTTCATGGTCTCTGTGTGTATATAATGTCTTCTGCAGTTTCCACGATATGCTATGCATCCGATGAAGTGAGCTGTAGCTCACGAAAGCTCATGCTCAAATAAACTGGTTAGTCTCTAAGGTGCCACAAGTACTCCTTTTCTTTTTACGAATACCGACTAACACGGCTGTTACATTGTAACTAAGAAGAGAACAGCATTATCTCCTGTGAATGTAAACAAAACTTGTTTGTCTTAGTGATTGGCTGAAAGAAGTAGGACTGAGTGGACTCCTAGGTTCTGAAGTTTTACATTGTTTTGTTTTTGAGTGGTTATGTAACAAAAAAAAATCTACATTTGTAAATTGCACTTTCACCACACAGAGATTGCACTAAGGTACTTGTATGAGGTGAACTGAAAAATACTATTTCTTTTGTTTATCTTTTACTGTGCAAGTACTGCCATTAATCAACAGCCCTATAAATACCCCCCTCTTCCCTCCTTTATATGTATTTATGCCAGTATGGAAGTGCTTACACCTGTATAGCTATAGCTTATCCTAAACAAATTGTTCCAATTGTACGTTCCAGGCGCCACCCACTGTCCTCCTGGCTGCTACTTTCCTTTCTTCTTTCCCTCAGACTCATTTTTAAAAATCTTTCACTTTATTCTTTCATCTTGAAGCTGCGCGCTCTCTCTCTCTCATGCCTGAACGATTTAGCTCAGATACTGCACCCCTTCCCCCGGCTTTTTCCCCGGCGACTCTCTCGCACCTCCTTTCCCCTCGGCGTGCTGACCACCCTGTTCGCCTACTGCTCCCCTGGGCCGAGCCCTCCACTCTCCCGGCCTCTGCGCCGGATGGGTCCTTCCTAGCCTTTCTGTGGGGTGGAGGGACAGAGAGAACAAATACTGCAAGTGACAAACCACGGCGGCTCCCCAGTCCTCTTACCACAAAACGGGTCCTCAGACCCGCCCCGAGCTCGCCTCTTGCCACCGCCCGGCCCCCGGCCGCGCCTCCCCGCTTGCCTCAGACTCGCCGCCCGCCCCCGTTAGCTCCGCCCTCAGCTCCATTTGCCGCCCGGTTCCCTCTGGCCTGGCCCCCAGTCATCCCAGGCTCGGACTCGCCGTTCGCGGGCCCAAGCCGAGAACTAGGTGGGAAGCGCCCACCAGCCCGGCCTGGTCCGGACCGGTTGGGCGCCGCACTCTCTCCCCGCGCAGGAGGAGGAGGAGGTGCTGTGTCCACCCCCTGGGCTCGCGGCGGCAGCGGCCGTTTGAATGCCGGGGGGGTGAGCGGGGGGAGGGGAGGGGAGGGGAGGGGAGGTGCTATGCTCTGCTCTGCTCTGCCCGCCCTCTCCCTTGGCTCGCGCGGCAGCGGCCGTTTGAATGCTGGGGGGGTGGGCGGGAGGACCGGGGGGGAGGGGAGGTGCTGTGCTCTGCTCTGCCCGCCCTCTCCCTGGGCTCGCGGCGGCAGCGGCCGTTTGAATGCCGGGGGGGTGAGCGGGGGGAGGGGAGGGGAGGTGCTATGCTATGCTCTGCTCTGCTCTGCTCGCCCTCTCCCTTGGCTCGCGCGGCAGCGGCCGTTTGAATGCTGGGGGGGTGGGCGGGAGGACCGAGGGGGAGGGGAGGTGCTGTGCTCTGCTCTGCCCGCCCTCTCCCTGGGCTCCCGCGGCAGCGGCCGTTTGAATGCTGGGGGGGTGGGCGGGAGGACCGGGGGGGAGGGGAGGTGCTGTGCTCTGCTCTGCCCGCCCTCTCCCTGGGCTCGCGCGGCAGCGGCCGTTTGAATGCTGGGGGGGTCGGCGGGAGGACCGGGGGGGAGGGGAGGTGCTGTGCTCTGCTCTGCTCTGCCCGCCCTCTCCCTGGGCTCCCGCGGCAGCGGCCGTTTGAATGCTGGTGGGAGGGAGGAGGTGCTGTGCTGTGCTGTGCTCTCCCCCCCTCCCTGGGCTCGCGCGGCAGCGGCCGTTTGAATGCTGGTGGGTGGGAGGGAGGGAGGAGGTGCGGTGCTGTGCTGTGCTGTGCCCTCCCCCCCCCTCCCTGGGCTCGCGCGGCAGCGGCCGTTTGAATGCGGGGCGGGGCGGCTCTGGCAGGGTGGCCTGTTGCTGACTGAGGCCTAGCGAGCGCAGGTAATGGGGCGCCGGGTTCCTCCGGGGTCGGCTTCCTTCCCTTGGAGCCGCGCCCTGCCGCGGGCGACGTCATCTGTGCCCGGAGAGCACGCAGGGGGCTGTGCCGCTGTCCCGCCGGTGTGTGAGAGCCTGTGAGGGCTGGCGGTAGGTCCGCTCCCCCGCTGTACCGGGGCGGGAGGGCCGTGCGCTGTCCCGTTGTATGGGGGGGACACGGCTATGCCCCCCACCCCCCGTATTCTTTGTGTCGGAGGAGGGAGGCAGAGTCCTGCGCTGTCCTGTGGGGTGAGGGGAGAGCGCGTGTGTGTGTGTGTGTAGGGGCAGGAGGACCATGTGCTCTGCTGCTGCACTTTGTTGTCCGGGAAGAGGGAGAGCTGTGCTGGGGGCAGGAGAAATGACTGTAGGCGTTTATCCACAGTGGAATAGTCATTGGACCAGAGTGAGAAGGATTGATTCTCTGGTCCAGTCCTCCTGCTCCAGTTGCTCTTTCATTATTTATCCACAGTGGAACAGCTTCAACTGGAGAGCTGGAGGGAGGGAGCCCCACCTCAAAATATTCCATAGTGGTCAGAGGATTCTCCTGAGAGGTGGGAGATGCCCTATTCAAATCTTTTACCCCTTACTTGATTGCAGGGCCCAAACACCCATCTTCCCTTGCTCTGTGGCTCTCACTGAGTGCCTAGAATGAGGTAGCAGTGTGCATGCTGAGAGGGCAAAACATAGGTGCCTAGGGAGCTTTTACTGTACCTCTAAAATGTAGGTGACCACCAAGTTTGGCAGGAGTCTTGGGGATTTCCATGGAGCCAAAACTGGGACGTACGTGCCTCATTATCCGTGTGGATCTGTGCCCTAATCACTACTTGTGCCTCCCATAAGGGTAAAAAAACTGGGCATGTTTAGTTTTGAGAAAAGAGCGTTCAAATATGTAAAGGTCTGTTATGTAAAGAGGACTGTGATCAATTGCTCTCTATGTCCACTGAAGGTAGGAAAAGAAGCAATGGGCTTAATCTGCAGCAAGGGAGATTTAGGTTAGATATTAGGAAAAGCTTTCTAATGATAAGGATAGTTAAGATCTGGAACAGGCTTCCAAGGGAGGCGGTGGAATCCATGTCATTTTTTTAAGGTTTTTAAGAACAGATTGGACAAACCTTTGTCAGGGATGGCCTAGGTTTACATGGTCCTGCCTCAGTGCAAGGGGCTGGACTTAATGACTTCTTGAGGTGTCATGGAGTCTCCGGGCGATGCTATGGAACTGCTCCCCACAAAGCCAGTCAGGACTCTGGTGAAGTCTCCTATCTGTGAGCAAACTGTCTTCAGGACACATAGCTCTCACAACTTCCACCTTCCTGGGTCTGACCTCTGAGCATTCAGCATCCTCTGCCCCTCCGGTGTGTGTGTGTGTCTCACACACACACACACACACACACAGAGTCTCTGTCTCTCTTTGCCATGCTGTGTCTCCTCCCTCCATTCCTGCTGCCTTGTAGAGTGTGAGGCTACATTAACAACTATGTGTTAACCCTTGAGGGCTCAGCTGAGTGCTTGTTCATCATTTAGCAGTAAGGCATTCCCCGGGAAATATCCCACCCTCTGACTTCACCACCTCAACTAAGCTTCACAATCATCATTGCTGTGTACAGTATTAAATTGTTTGTTTAAAACTTGTATTCTGTGTGTGTGTATTTTATATATAATAGTCTTTTGTCTGGCAAAAAAAATTTCCCTGGAACCTAACCCCCAACTATTTACATTAATTCTTATGGGGAAATGGGATTCGCTTAACATCGTTTCGCTTAAAGTAGCATTTTTCAGGAACATAACTACAACGTTAAGTGAGGAATTACTGTAGTTTAATATAGGATTGGTGACAAGTGTTGTCTGTGGTGACAGATCTGAGGTACAATTGACCTGGGGTAAGTAACTCGTCCTTTGAAATTGAGAGGAACCTGAATATTGTTGTGATTTTTGGTGTAAGGGACCATCTATCACAAAGGCAGGCTTGCCTTGGTGGTAAGATAGACCAGAGTATCCGAGGGGACTGTCTGTGACACCATGTTAAGGCTGTTATAGTGCTTAAGGAGTTCACACTTAATGCTGGGTTGGTGAGATCTAAGTATAGAACTCACAATCAGTTTGCCATTTGTGCGCTGGTTTGTAACAGTCTGATCTGAGGTTGGTACTCATGCTCTTGAGCCACTCCAGTCACTGGGGCAGGAGGTGTGTGGAGGGTAGAAAGGAGTGGCTGGAGCTATCTGGCTATCTTCAGATGGCAATGGTCCCTAGGTGATGTGATGAAGGGAAGGGTTTTGAAGAATAGGACAAAAATCTTGAACATGATGTAGTTAAAGTGGGAGAGGCTGATGGTTTTAGTGGCTATGTTTTGAATGGATGGGAGATAGGGCATAAGTGGGTGTGATGTGGGTGCGGTGTTGAAGAGGTGAAAATAATGAAGCCCAGAGATGAGGGTTCTGCAAATTCACACCCTCCCCCACTTAGCGTCACCTGGTGATCCTAATGTAGTACAGAGATTCAAAAATCTGGAGAGTCTCGGTCTGTCAGGTCAGCATGCAGTTCTCTGAACATAGACACGTCTTAAACTTTATCTGGTTCTTTGGTCTAACCAAAAACCATGGGCTACAGTAATAGATTAGGATCAGAAAGGATCATTATGATCAACTAGTCTGACCTCCTGTATAACAGATCATAGAAACTCACTTAATTTCTGCATCAAACTGATAATTTCTGGTTAAAACAAAGCATGTCTTTTTCAAAATGAGACTCAGTCTTGACTTAAAGATTTTCAAGTATCCTTGTGTAAGTCCCAATGGTAAATTATCCTCACTGTATTTTTTTTAAATACGCCTTTATTTCGAATCTGAATTTGTCAGCGTCCAGACACTAGATCTCATTAGGCCTTTGTTTGCTAGATTGAAGAGACCTCTGCTATCAGAAATCTCCCCCCCCCCCCCCCCCCCCCCGAGATAAATGTAGACAATGATCAAGTCACCGATTTACCTTCTCTTGGATAAATTAAATAGATTGAGTTTGAGTCTCTCACAATTAAGGCACACTTTCCAAACCTTGATTAATTCTTGTAACTCTTTTCTGAATCCTTCCCAATTTGTCAGCATCCTTTCTGGAAGTGTGGACCCTAGAACTGGATGCGGTGTTCCAATAATGGTCTAATTAATGCTATATACAGAGGTAATACCACCTCCCTGGTCCTACTTGACAGTCCCCTGCATCCTAGGACCATGTTTGCCCTTTTAACTACAGCATTGTACTGGGAGCTCATGTTCAATGGACTATCTACTGTGATCCTAGTCCTTCGCAGCCTAAGCTGCTTTTCACGATTCAGTCCTCTGTCTTATAAGTATAAGCCTGTGGCTACATTTCTAGAGAGAAGGAGCCCTATGTGCCATCTAGTGGTGAACCAAAGGAAAAGATTTCAGAGTAACAGTGGTGTTAGTCTGTATTCGCAAAAAGAAAAGGAGGACTTGTGGCACCATAGAGACTAACCAATTTATTTGAGCGTAAGCTTTTGTGAGCTACAGCTCACTTCATCGGATGCATACTGTGGAAAATACAGAAGATCTTTTTATACACACAAACCATGAAAAAATGGGTGTTTACCACTACAAAAGGTTTTCTCTCCCCCCACCCCACTCTCCTGCTGGTAATAGCTTATCTAAAGTGATCACTCTCCTTACAATGTGTATGATGATCAAGTTGGGCCATTTCCAGCACAAATCCAGGGTTTAACAAGAACGTCGGGGGGCGGGGGTAGGAAAAAACAAGGGGAAATAGGTTACCTTGCATAATGACTTAGCCACTCCCAGTCTCTATTCAAGCCTAAGTTAATTGTATCCAATTTGCAAATGAATTCCAATTCAACAGTCTCTCGCTGGAGTCTGGTTTTGAAGTTTTTCTGTTGTAATATTGCAACTTTCATGCCTGTAATCACGTGACCAGAGAGATTGAAGTGTTCTCCGACTGGTTTATGAATGTTATAATTCTTGACATCTGATTTGTGTCCATTTATTCTTTTACGTAGAGACTGTCCAGTTTGACCAATGTACATGGCAGAGGGGCATTGCTGGCACATGATGGCATATATCACATTGGTGGATGTGCAGGTGAACGAGCCTCTGATAGTGTGGCTGATGTTATTAGGCCCTGTGATGGTGTCCCCTGAATAGATATGTGGGCACAGTTGGCAACGGGCTTTGTTGCAAGGATAGGTTCCTGGGTTAGTGGTTCTGTTGTGTGGTATGTGGTTGCTGGTGAGTATTTGCTTCAGGTTGGGGGGCTGTCTGTAGGCAAGGACTGGCCTTTCTCCCAAGATTTGTGAGAGTGTTGGGTCATCCTTCAGGATAGGTTGTAGATCCTTAATAACGTGTTGGAAGGGTTTTAGTTGGGGGCTGAAGGTGACGGCTAGTGGCGTTCTGTTATTTTCTTTGTTAGGCCTGTCCTGTAGTAGGTGACTTCTGGGAACTCTTCTGGCTCTATCAGTCTGTTTCTTCACTTCCGCAGGTGGGTATTGTAGTTGTAAGAATGCTTGATAGAGATCTTGTAGGTGTTTGTCTCTGTCTGAGGGGTTGGAGCAAATGCGGTTGTATCGCAGAGCTTGGCTGTAGACAATGGATCGTGTGGTGTGGTCTGGGTGAAAGCTGGAGGCATGTAGGTAGGAATAGCGGTCAGTAGGTTTCCGGTATAGGGTGGTGTTGATGTGACCATCGTTTATTAGCACTGTAGTGTCCAGGAAGTGGATCTCTTGTGTGGACTGGACCAGGCTGAGGTTGATGGTGGGATGGAAATTGTTGAAATCATGGTGGAATTCCTCAAGGGCTTCTTTTCCATGGGTCCAGATGATGAAGATGTCATCAATATAGCGCAGGTAGAGTAGGGGCGTTAGGGGACGAGAGCTGAGGAAGCGTTGTTCTAAGTCAGCCATAAAAATGTTGGCATACTGTGGGGCCATGCGGGTACCCATAGCAGTGCCGCTGATTTGAAGGTATACATTGTCCCCAAATGTAAAATAGTTATGGGTAAAGACAAAGTCACAAAGTTCAGCCACCAGGTTAGCTGTGACATTTTCGGGGATAGTGTTCTTGACGGCTTGTAGTCCATCTTTGTGGGGAATGTTGGTATAGAGGGCTTCTACATCCATAGTGGCCAGGATGGTGTTATCAGGAAGATCACCGATGGATTGTAGTTTCCTCAGGAAGTCAGTGGTGTCTCGAAGGTAGCTGGGAGTGCTGGTAGCCAGACAATCCT